>NC_138312.1:55827500-55980000 GCF_965601325.2 Salmo salar | reverse complement strand
CAGTATAGGGTGTGAAGGTAATTTATTTGTGGCAGGCCAGGGTGTGAAGGTAATTTATTTGTGACAGTATAGGGTGTGAAGGTAATTTATTTGTGGCAGGCCAGGGTGTGAAGGTAATTTATTTGTAACAGGCCAGGGTGTGAAGGTAGTTTAAAATAAGAAGAGGGAGAGAAGTTATGTCGTGAAATAAGGAGGGAAGGAGAGGGAGGGAAGTTACACCCTGAAATAAGGAGAGGGAGGGAAGTTACACCCTGAAATAAGGAGAGGGAGAGAAGTTACACCCTGAAAAAGGAGAGAAGTTACACTCTGAAATAAGGAGAGACGTTACTCCCTGAAATAAGGAGAGAAGTTACACCCTGAAATAAAGAGAGAAGGAGAAGTTACACCCTGAAATAAGCAGAGGGAGAGAAGTTACACCCTTGAAATAAGGAGAGAAGGAGAAGATACACCATGAAATAAGGAGAGAAGTTACACCCTGAAATAAGGTGAGAAGTTACACCCTGAAATCAGGAGAGGGAGAGAAGTTACACTCTTGGAATAAGGAGAGAAGTTACACCCTGAAATAAGGAGAGAAGTTACACCCTGAAATAAGGAGAGAAGTTCCACCCTGAAATAAGGACAGGGAGAGAAGTTACACTCTGAAATAAGGAGAGAAGGAGATGTTACACCCTGAAATAAGGAGAGAAGTTATACCCTGAAATAAGGAGAGGGAGAGAAGTTACACCCTTGAAATAAGGAGAGAAATTACACCCTGAAATAAGGAGAGAAGTTACACCCTGAAATAAGGAGAGTGAGAGAAGTTACATCCTTGAAATAAGGAAAGAAGTTACACCCTGAAATAAGGAGAAGGAGAAAGTTACACCCTGAAATAAGGAGAGGGAGATGAAGTTACACTCTGAAATAAGGAGAGGGAGAGAACTTACACCCTGAAATAAGGAGAGAAGAAGTTACACCCTGAAATAAGGAGAGGGAGAGAAGTTACACCCTGAAATAAGAAGAGAAGGAGAAGTTACACCCTGAAATAAGGAGAGAAGGAGAAGTTACACCCTGAAATAAGGAGAGAAGGAGAAGTTACACCCTGAAATAAGGAGAGAAGTTACACCCTGAAATAAGGAGAGGGAGAGAAGTTACACTCTGAAATAAGGAGAGGGATAGAAGTTACACCCTGAAATAAGGAGAGTGAGATAAGTTACACCCTGAAATAAGGAGGTGGGGATAAATTACACCCTGAAATAAGGAGAGGGAGAGAAGTTACACCCTGAAATAAGGAGAGGGCGATAAGTTACACCCTGAAATAAAGAGAGGGAGATAAGTTACACCCTGAAATAAGGAGAGAAGGAGAAGTTACACCCTGAAATAAGGAGAGGGAGATAAGTTACACTCTGAAATAAGGAGAGGGAAATAAGTTACACCCTGAAATAAGGAGAGGGAGAGAAGTTACACTCTGAAATAAGGAGAGGGAGAGAAGTTACACCCTGAAATAAAGAGAGGGAGAGAAGTTACACCCTGAAATAAGGAGAGAAGTTACACTCTGAAATAAGGAGAGAAGTTACACCCTGAAATAAGTAGAGAAGTTACACTCTGAAATAAGGAGAGAAGGAGAAGTTACACCCTGAAATAAGTAGAGAAGGAGAAGTTACACTCTGAAAAAAGGAGAGGGAGAGAAGTTACACCCTGAAATAAGGAGAGGGAGATAAGTTACACCCTGAAATAAGGAGAGGCAGAGAAGTTACACCCTGAAATAAGGAGAGAAGGAAAGAAGTTACACGATGAAATAAGGAGAGAATGAGAAGTTACACCCTGAAATAAGGAGAGAAGGAAAGAAGTTACACCCTGAAATAAGGAGAGGCAGAGAAGTTACACCCTGAAATAAGAAGAGAAGGAGAAGTTACACGCTGAAGTAAGGAGAGGGAGAGAAGTTACACCCTGAAATAAGGAGAGAAGGAGAAGTTACACCCTGAAATAAGGAGAGGAGTAGAAGTTACACCCTGAAATGAGGCGAGAAGGAGAAGTTACACCCTGAAATAAGGAGAGGAGGAGTAGTTACACCCTGAAATAAGGAGAGTGGGAAATAACTAGGCCATCAAAAGTCCCGAAGGCTTTGAGCAGCATACAATTTTCCATGTTTTAATCAGAGAGAAAGAGAGAGAGATGCATGGAGAAGAGATGTCAAGAGAGATGCAGAGAGAGTGCTTGTGTGAGAGAGGAAGTGCATGTTTGAGAGATAGAGTGAGAGAGCGATGTCAAGAGAGATGCAGAGAGAGTGTGTGTGTGAGAGAGAGAGAGGGAGAGTGAGAGAGAGAGATAGAGAGGGATAAAGAGAGACTTTAAGCTTATTATGAAGTTATTCATGACGGAAATCTTTCATTACCACCGAACAACTATATTGTTCTTTAAATGACGTGGTTGAAATAATACATAGTGATAGGCTATTGATCGATCATTAGGACGCACAATTTTTACCGACGATCATTATTTAAATCGACCATACTAGTGAGCGTGCATTGAGGTGGGGTAAGAGAGAGAGAAAGAGAGAGAGAGAAGCGCATTACCTACATCTTTTCCTCTGATTCTTTTTCTCCATCATCTGTAACGGGGATATATTACTAGGGGAAAATGCTCTTTCTTCAAGCCATCTTAAGAAGAAGAATACATAAAGGTAGTAGTATTTTCCAAGTATATTTGAGCATGAGACGATCCCGTAATTACATAGTAACTTCAAACTCACATGTTACCGTGCCATATCGCCTAGGTAGTTATCTTTCTTTCGGGCATTGACTGAATAATAGCAATTTGACAGGTCTATTACTTAAAATTGGCTTCTTTCATCGTGATCAATTTGTCTGCTATACACATGCAATTTAAAAGAGTTGCAAACCATTATATGAGCAGGGAACAGAGACTCACTTCTTTGGAGAGGTGATACGAACACTCTCAGCATGCTTCCACCGAACAACAGGATGACCATCGTTCATGTGATTTTCTAATAAGTGGTTTTGACTCTCGTTATGGTTACCCAGCTGCAGATAATGACCTAAAACAGTGTTTCCCAACTCCGGTCTTCAAGTACCCCCAACAGTACACATTTATGCTGTAGCCACGGACAAACGCACTTGATTCAACTTAACGAGGGCTTAATTATTTGTTAACAAGTTGAATCAAGTGTGCTTGTCGAGGGCTACACTAAATAATGTGTACTGTTGGGGGTACTGGAGGACTGGAGTTGGGAACCACTGTTGGGGGTACTGGAGGACTGGAGTTGGGAACCACTGTTGGGGGTACTGGAGGACTGGAGTTGGGAACCACTGTTGGGGGAACTGGAGGACTGGAGTTGGGAACCACTGTTGGGGTACTGGAGGACTGGAGTTGGGAACCACTGTTGGTGTACTGGAGGACTGGAGTTGGGAACCACTGTTGGGGGTACTGGAGGACTGGAGTTGGGAACCACTGTTGGGGGGACTGGAGGACTGGAGTTGGGAACCACTGTTGGGGGAACTGGAGGACTGGAGTTGGGAACCACTGTTGGGGTACTGGAGGACTGGAGTTGGGAACCAGTGTTGGGGGAACTGGAGGACTGGAGTTGGGAACCGCTGTTGGGGGTACTGGAGGACTGGAGTTGGGAACCAGTGTTGGGGGTACTAGAGGGCTGGAGTTGGGAACCACTGACCTATAGGAGGATTGTTGATGGGGTATACAGTATCACATTCAGTCATCAGAATAAAGAAAAATAGGATCATGTTTAAGGGGACTGTGGCCATTCTGTACCCTAATCAACATGTCAAATGTAGTACTGCGTTGACATATTAACTTTCATTCCAATAAAATACAGCACACTAGTTCACAAGCGTCCAACTAAATGAATCAATGATTCAGTTAACTGAACATACTTTGTTTGCTTTAATATTTAATATAATAATATCGATAATATTTGCTTAAACATTGTGGATTTTTCTTTATTTCCTTCCTGGTTTCATGTGTAATTTATTTATGAATGCAGTGGAACTGATAGGGGCTTTGAAGTGATGCTCATCCTTCCCTGAGATGTAGTTAAATATACGGGTGTTATCTGCCACCTGTTGGTAGGTTAGGATCCTGCAGGCACTGGAAGTAGTTATATTAGACTGGGTTTATACAAATGAATGAATTTATTGAATTTATAAATAAATGAAATGATTGAGTTGAACTGGAATAAGTTTAGGATATTAACTTCTGTGCTCATTCATTCTACTTGAAATGAATGTATTGAATTTATAAATAAATGAAATGATTGAGTTGAACTGGAATACGTTTAGGATATTAACTTCTGTGTTCATTCATTCTACTTGAAATGAATTTCTGAACTATTCAGAATTTCTGAATCAGCAGCAGGCACTGGTTTGGTCACACAAATATCTTCAAGTCTTACTTTGTGTCACAACTGGCACCCTATTCCCTATATAGTGTACTACTTTTGACCAGAGCCCTATGGGTCCTGTTAAAAAGTAGTGCACTATGTAGGGAGAAAGGGTGTTATTAGGGATGCTATATAGAATGCATAATGAGACACAGTAATGAGGACAGACATGATTCAAATGGATTCTTCTGTTAGTTGATTTAATCAAATCAAATGGTATTGGTCACATGTGCCGAATACAACAGGTGTAGACCTTACATTGAAATGCTTAGTTACATGCCCTTAACAAACAATGCACTTTTAAGAAAAATACCAACCAAAAAAAAAGAGAAATAAAAGTAACAAATAATGAATGAGCAGAAGTAAAATAACAGTAGCAAGGCTATATGCAGGAGGTACCGGTACAGAGTCAATGTGCGGCGGCACCGGTTAGTCGAGGTAATTGAGGTAGTATGTACATGTAGGTAGAGTTATTAAAGTGGCTATGCATACATAATAACAGAGAGTAGCAGCAGTGTCAAATCTCCAATGTCTCTGAAACATGCTTAAATCTTTTACTGGAGGGAATAAATCAGCAGCTGTGTTGATAAACCACAAGACTGTAGTGTAGCTCCTGGGAAAAGACAGGGACCGAGAGGGAGCATTTTAGCTCCTGGGAAAAGACAGGGACCCAGTGGGAGCATTGTAGCTCCTGGGAAAAGACAGGGACCCAGTGGGAGCGGTGTAGCTCATGGGAAAAGACAGGGACCCAGTGGGAGCGGTGTAGCTCCTGGGAAAAGACAGGGACCCAGTGGGAGCGGTGTAGCTCCTGGGAAAAGACAGGGACCCAGTGGGAGCGGTGTAGCTCCTGGGAAAAGACAGGGACCCAGTGGGAGCGGTGTAGCTCCTGGGAAAAGACAGGGACCCAGTGGGAGCGGTGTAGCTCCTGGGAAAAGACAGGGACCCAGTGGGAGCATTGTAGCTCCTGGGAAAAGACAGGGACCCAGTGGGAGCGGTGTAGCTCCTGGGAAAAGACAGGGACCCAGTGGGAGCGGTGTAGCTCCTGGGAAAAGACAGGGACCCAGTGGGAGCGGTGTAGCTCCTGGGAAAAGACAGGGACCCAGTGGGAGCATTGTAGCTCCTGGGAAAAGACAGGGACCCAGTGGGAGCAGTGTATATCAGACCGTATACCACGGGTATGACAAAACATTTAGTTTGACTGCTCTAATTACGTTTGGTAACCAGTTTATAATAGCAATATGCCACCTTTTATTTGTCACATGCGCCAAATACAACAGGTGTAGTAGACCTTACAGTGAAATGCTTACTTACAAGCCCTTAACCAACAATGCAGTTTTAAGAAAATACCCACAAAAAAATATGTATACACATTTTAAAAGAGCAGCAGTAAATAACAATAGCGGGGCTATATACAGGGGGTACCGGTACAGAGTCAATGTGTCAATGTGCGGGGGTACCGGTATGGAGGTAGTTGAGGTAATTATGTACATGCAGGTAGGGTTATTAAAGTGGCTATGCATAGATAATAACAGAGAGTAATAGCAGCGTGGGGGGGTAGTCTGGGTAGTCATTTGATTAGCTGTTCAGGCATCTAATGGCTTGGGGGTAGAAGCTGTTTAGAAGCCTCTTGGACCTAGACTTGGTGCTCCGGTACTGCTTGCTGTGTGGTAGCAGAGAGAACAGTCTATGACTAGGGTGGCTGGAGTCTTTGACAATTTTTAGGGCCTTCCTCTGACACTGCCTGGTATAGAGGTCCTGGATGGCAGGAAGCTTGGCCCCGGTGATGTACTGGGCCATACGCACTACCCTCTGTAGTGCCTTGCGGTCGGAGGCCGAGCAGTTGACATACCAGGCAGTGATGCAACCAGTCAGGATGCTCTCGATGGTGCAGCTGTAGAACCTTTTGAGGATCTGAGGACCCATGCCAAATCTTTTCAGTCTCCTGAAGGGGAATAGGTTTTGTCGTGTCCTCTTCACGACTGTCTTGATGTGCTTGGACCATGATAGTTTGTGGGTGATGTGTACGCCAAGGAACTTGAAGCTCTCAACCTGCTTCACTACAGCCCCATCGATGAGAATGGGGGCGTGCTCGGTCCTCCTTTTCCTGTAGTTTACAATCATCTCCTTTGTCTTGATCATGTTGAGGGAGAGGTTGTTGTCCTTGCATCACACGGTCAGGTCTCTGACCTCCTCCCTATAGGCTGTCACATTGTTGTCAGTGATCAGGCCTACCACTGTTGTGTCATCAGCAAACTTAATGATGGTGTTGGAGTTGTGCCTGGCTGTGCAGTCATGAGTAAACAGGGAGTACAGGAGGGGGCTGAGCACGCACCCCTGAGGGGCCCTCGTGTTGACGATCAGCGTGGCGGATGTGTTGTTATCTACCCATACCACCTGGGGGCGGCACGTCAGGAAGTCTAGGGTCCAGTTGCAGTGGGAGATGTGTAGTCCCAGGGTCCTTAGCTTATTGATGAGCTTTGAGGGCACTATGGTGTTGAACGCTGAGCTGTAGTCAATGAATAGCATTCTCACATAGGTGTTCCTTTTGTCCAGATGGGAAAGGGCAGTGTGGAGTGCAATAGAGATTGCATCATCTGTGGATCTGTTTGGGCGGTATGCAAATTGAAGTGGGTCTAGTGTCTCTGGAATAATGGTGTTGATGTGAGCCATTACCAGCCTTTCAAAGCATTTCATGGCTACAGATGTGAGTGCTACGGTTCGGCAGTTATTTAGGCAGGTTACTTTAGTATTATTGTGCCCAGGCACTATGGTGTTCTGCTTGAATCATGGTGGTATTACAGACTCACACAGGGAGAGGTTGAAAATGTCAGTGAAGACACTTGCCAGTTGGTCAGCGCATGCTCGGAGTACACGTCCTGGTAATCCGTCTGTCCCAGCGGCCTTGTGAATGTTGACCTGTTTAAAAGTCGTACTCACATCGGCTGCAGAGAGCGTGATCACGCAGTCATCCAAAACAGCTGATGCTGTCATGCATATTTCAGTGTTACTTGCCCAGTGACACTTCTGGTAGGCTCGTGTCACTGGGCAGCTCTCGGCTGTGCTTCCCTTTGTAGTCTGTAATAGTTTGCAAGCCCTGCCACATCCGACGAGCGTCGGAGCCGGTGTAGTACGATTCGGTCTTAGTCCTGTATTGACGCTTTGCCTGTTTGATGGTTTGTCGGAGGGCATAGTGGGATTTCTTATAAGCTTCTGGGTTGGAGTCCCGCTCCTTGAAAGCGGCAGCTCCACCCTTTAGCTCAGTGCAAATGTTGCCTGTGATCCATGGCTTCTGGTTGGGGTATGTACGTACAGTCACTCCTCGATGCCATGTTGAACCTTAAATCGATACAAGGTGGATTTCTTTCAATATCATTTTGATTGTTCAACGCATTAAATGCTTCAGCTTAGGTTCTCCTATCAGGAAAACAAGCTGGGAAAACACCCTTTTCTGAAATCTGTCAAAGAAGCTCTTGGACTCCCTGCTGGTCTGGACTGG
Source organism: Salmo salar (assembly GCF_965601325.2). Lineage (NCBI taxonomy): Eukaryota > Metazoa > Chordata > Actinopteri > Salmoniformes > Salmonidae > Salmo > Salmo salar. The sequence goes on along the minus strand of NC_138312.1, from coordinate 55,972,111 downwards.
ACTGCTCTGTAGACCATTATGAAGTCATATAGCTGTAAAGCCAATCAGAATGACCCTCCTGTCCCCAGTTTACACAGTTGTTGTAGCCCTCTGTTTCAGTTCAGTGTGTTGAGTTCAGTTTCCCCTACACACTGAACTGAGGTCAGTCTTATGGTTCCTTACCCTAACAGTTGAGGTCAGAGGTCAGTCTAGAACATTTTTGAATTTTTCAATATAATTATGATGGTTCAACACTTTAAATGCTTCACCTTATGTTTGGTACATTTCCCTGTTCAAAAAAATCATGAATCAATTCCAGAAGTGTTGTTACGGTGTTTGCGGTCAAGGTCAGGATTGTATATAAGGGTATTAGCATACAGCAGTAAATTCACTTGAAAGTGCCATTCAGTGTGAATTATACCGTGACATTTTGGGTGGTCTCTATTTTTTCCATCCAGACCTCCTGTGTATAATGGGTTTTTATAGTAAAGACATGTCATTTAACTATAAAAATGTATTACCTTTTAATGTGTCATGAACACAACCAGTCATGATGTTTTCATCTGATTGTCAAACAAATCACTTCAAACAGTAGGTTTAGCAGGATTACCCGCGCACGTTTGTCTGCTCCAAAATAAGTCCAGCATCTGAACAGTGCACTGTGCACCCGCCATTTGAATAGAAAGGGACATCTATTACAAACATTACAACTGTAATGACATTCAGTCTACAAAGTGGGTGGTATTCATGGTTGCCAAGGGAAGCATGTCTTCTCCCTCCAAAAATACAATAAAAAAAGAAACAAACGTATAAAATTATTTGTCATTTGTGTCTATCCGTGTTTCATCATTTTCCTTCAATTCGCAAGAGGCTGAATCTATTTTACCAGAGAAAGCATCCGAGCGAGGCAAACTGTGCCCCTCTGCCTTAGTATCTGTTGCCCATTTATCTGATGCTGTCTGGCCAAAAATAATACGTCATACTCTTTTTTGGCCAGACAGCACCAGATACATGGGCTACAGATACTAAGACAGAGGGGCGCTATTGTGCTTTCTATGATGCTTTCTCCGGTGAGATTGATGAGTCTTGCTGTCGATGCGTATTGGTCAAAATTATCGAACTATTCAGAGACGACCTGTCAGACCTGACTTAAAAGAGCGATTTAAAAGTCAACCCCAAGGCACTAGTGTGGGTTAAACATGTATTGTTGTTTCAGGGTGCTCCGTGTGAGCAAACCAGACAGTTCTGTTTAGATACGTGGTTTTTAGTTATTCTCAACCCAAAATCTGATTGGCCACCTTAGTGGCCTTGTGATTAGAGTGTCCAATCCGGAGATTGGAAGGTTGGGTGTTTGAACAACTGGCTGAGTTATACCAAAGATTGTACAAATTGGACCCGATGCGTCTCTGCTCGGCACTCAGCATTAAGGAGATAGATTGGGGGTAAGGCCCTGCGATAAACTACCATCCTGTCAACGGGGTGTAACATCAAGCTGCCTCACGCTACAGAAACAGGAAATAGGTTCCTGCTCCTATGAGCTGTTCCGGCTTGCTCAAGCCAAAGCTACTTACTTAGTTGCTCTCTGAAAATGTATTTGTCAGAGATACAGTATGTCACAGGACACATGATACTTTTGTAATATATCCCACTTCCTCTTCTGCATCACACTGCAGACGGTTGTGGATTAGATGTGTTGTATGTGTGAATGTCTGTGAGCTGCAAATCTAGTGTATTTTGATGCACCAATAAATAAAAAATAGAAAACGGTTGAAAATCCTGCCAATTGGAATGTTGTCAATTGGAACACACAGAAACACTCTGATTGTAATCAAACCCATGCAGTCTATTTTGAATCTGTGCCATTGCTATTTGTACTGTAATTACTGAGCATTACTCAGACATTTTCATTTTGTTTTGGACAGCAACCAATTAATTTTCTTTTAGTCAGGTTCATCATGATTAATATGCTCTGATTGTAATAACAAATTCACTGTATTTGATGTTCCATTGTACTATAATTGTTGGACATTACTCAGATACCATTGCCCTCTTGGGCAGGATCATGACTATTACAATTTGTGTCACATTTAAATGTGCCCCCCTTTTTGTCACGAAAGCGAACGATGAGTCTGGGGATTTAGGGCCGAGTCCTTCTCGCTGTGCTAATAAAGCTGTCTTTCTTGTTGCATCACTCAGTGAGATGAGTTTGGCTGGTGGAAGGCAACCCTCAGGCCACTCCTTATTATTCTGACTGTAGTATTTATGCTTTTTCCATTTTATTCATGTTTTTCTTATGTAAGTTTGAACCCACACTCAAAGCTCTCTGAACAAAAAAATCGAGTGTAACAAAGAATTGTGCAGTCTTTCATAGTTTCCTCATGCTACAGAGGAAGTGTTTAGTGTTTAGGGGGTTTGCCTTGCATGGGTTGTGGGTTTGATTCCCACGGGGACTAGCAAGAAAAATTATGAAAATGTATTCACTCACTGGATAAGAACATCTGTTAAATGACTAAAATGTCAAATGTAATGTCCTGAGACCAGCTTAAACAGTACCAATAGTTATCACACCTGGTTTCAAACGTTTTGTGAAATCTTTCAAATACTTGCTTTGAGTATTTGCTCAAATAGTTTTACCTCAACATAACCCCAAAACAAAGGACTTATTGGCCTACTCTGTTGTTTATGTTGTTGTCATGGACAACTGATTGGGCTCACTGCTTCCAGTTGAAAAAGAAACGCTGCTCTCATGAAATGGCATGCTTTGAGCACTACAGAAAAGTGCTATTTGCATGTGAAAAATGAATGCCAAATACTGCATTTGTTATAGGCCTATTGTTTACCTTTTTGTTGGTGACACTTTAATCTCTCGATAATTTGCAGTTATCGAAAGTGTGCGAGTTTGTGCATGAGTCCGTTAGGCCTATGGATATATTTTTTGAACGAGAACACTCGTGATCTTTTTAATTATGTGGAGCACAATACCGTGGAGGAGTTTAGAAGGGAGGAACTCCATGAAACTTTTATTCCAGAGAGACTGGGCTCGGCACGATGTCTACGTAGCTGTTGCAAGAGCGCATTTTTCATTGGCTGTCCACTGGTTGCAAAAACAATGATTGATAGGCAGTTTATACTTATTGAATTCAACCATTATTGGGTTAAAATATACATATAACGTTATGAACAGCCATCCACAACAACCACAATCCGTAAGGCGCAAATAGCTAAATGAGAGAGCAGTGGTGTGATTCACATCAATGCGCTATGTGATATCCGTATTGCCGTAGACTACACCACTGCTGTCATCATTACCTCCAAGCGTTTATTCAAATTGGATGTTTAATCTTTGAATGCCGACAGCAGTCGTACGATTGGAAGACATAGCTTGGACTGTAGCCTACAAAAGCCTGTTCCTGCTCTTGTCCCGCGATCTATCAAACGCATTTGGTGTATCATCATAGTGGCCTCTGACTTGTGGTCAGACTCGCTCAGGTGGAACCAATTTAAATTTGCGCCTTTGTTCAATGCTGATTTGTATATCATTGAGAAAACAGAAAGGTGTCATGAATATATTTTTGCCAAAACATCCTTTCTGAATTTTAAAGTAATCCCAGAAGTAATCATCTATTTTTTTTTAAGTATCTGTAATCCAATTACAATACTTTTGCTAGCAACATAAAATATTACAGTTGTAGTTTTTTTTGTAACTGATCGCTCTATACGAACACAATATCTTGAAAGTATGATAACCATGTTTGAGGGGAGAGGATTGTAGGGGGTAATCCAAGCACTAAGGATAACCTTGTTTGAGGTGAGAGGATTGTAGGGGGTAATCCAAGCACTAAGGATAACCTTGTTTGAGGTGAGAGGATTGTAGGGGGTAATCCAAGCACTAAGGATAACCTTGTTTGAGGTGAGAGGATTGTAGGGGGTAATCCAAGCACTAAGGATAACCTTGTTTGAGGTGAGAGGATTGTAGGGGGTAATCCAAGCACTAAGGATAACCTTGTTTGAGGTGAGAGGATTGTAGGGGGTAATCCAAGCACTAAGGATAACCTTGTTTGGGGTGAGAGGATTGTAGGGGGTAATCCAAGCACTAAGGATAACCTTGTTTGAGGTGAGAGGATTGTAGGGGGTAATCCAAGCACTAAGGATAACCTTGTTTGAGGTGAGAGGATTGTAGGGGGTAATCCAAGCACTAAGGATAACCTTGTTTGAGGTGAGAGGATTGTAGGGGGTAATCCAAGCACTAAGGATAACCTTGTTTGAGGTGAGAGGATTGTAGGGGGTAATCCAAGCACTAAGGATAACCTTGTTTGGGGTGAGAGGATTGTAGGGGGTAATCCAAGCACTAAGGATAACCTTGTTTGAGGTGAGAGGATTGTAGGGGGTAATCCAAGCACTAAGGATAACCTTGTTTGAGGTGAGAGGATTGTAGGGGGTAATCCAAGCACTAAGGATAACCTTGTTTGAGGTGAGAGGATTGTAGGGGGTAATCCAAGCACTAAGGATAACCTTGTTTGAGGTGAGAGGATTGTAGGGGGTAATCCAAGCACTAAGGATAACCTTGTTTGAGGTGAGAGGATTGTAGGGGGTAATCCAAGCACTAAGGATAACCTTGTTTGAGGTGAGAGGATTGTAGGGGGTAATCCAAGCACTAAGGATAACCTTGTTTGAGGTGAGAGGATTGTAGGGGGTAATCCAAGCACTAAGGATAACCTTGTTTGAGGTGAGAGGATTGTAGGGGGTAATCCAAGCACTAAGGATAACCTTGTTTGAGGTGAGAGGATTGTAGGGGGTAATCCAAGCACTAAGGATAACCTTGTTTGAGGTGAGAGGATTGTAGGGGGTAATCCAAGCACTAAGGATAACCTTGTTTGAGGTGAGAGGATTGTAGGGGGTAATCCAAGCACTAAGGATAACCTTGTTTGAGGTGAGAGGATTGTAGGGGGTAATCCAAGCACTAAGGATAACCTTGTTTGAGGTGAGAGGATTGTAGGGGGTAATCCAAGCACTAAGGATAACCTTGTTTGAGGTGAGAGGATTGTAGGGGGTAATCCAAGCACTAAGGATAACCTTGTTTGAGGTGAGAGGATTGTAGGGGGTAATCCAAGCACTAAGGATAACCTTGTTTGAGATGAGAGGATTGTAGGGGGTAATCCAAGCACTAAGGATAACCTTGTTTGAGGTGAGAGGATTGTAGGGGGTAATCCAAGCACTAAGGATAACCTTGTTTGAGGTGAGAGGATTGTAGGGGGTAATCCAAGCACTAAGGATAACCTTGTTTGAGGTGAGAGGATTGTAGGGGGTAATCCAAGCACTAAGGATAACCTTGTTTGAGGTGAGAGGATTGTAGGGGGTAATCCAAGCACTAAGGATAACCTTGTTTGAGGTGAGAGGATTGTAGGGGGTAATCCAAGCACTAAGGATAACCTTGTTTGAGGTGAGAGGATTGTAGGGGGTAATCCAAGCACTAAGGATAACCTTGTTTGAGGTGAGAGGATTGTAGGGGGTAATCCAAGCACTAAGGATAACCTTTTCTTTTTTTTTTTTGCTGCTGCTGTTAACCATGCATAAATTATACTTTTTCTGAACCAGTTGCAATACAAATGAATAGTCATCATTCAACAACAACAACAAAAAAGGTGGATCTTTGGCCACAGGGAAACCCATCATTTTTTTAAAGAAATCTAAAATGTGACCAGAACTAGGACACCACAGGATATTCCCAAAACATGTGCATTAGTATTATCACATATTGGAGTAGGAATCAGAGTCTGAGAAATAATGCCACTGCTTTTTACAAGTAAAATGTAATAGTTGATGCAATTCAGAAACAGGCTGACAGTGACACATTGATTTATGCAACAACCCCAAAGTCTCGGTTTTAAGTCTTATTCCTCTTTTTCTCTCTGCCTTTACTACTCTGCCTGTTTTAGTGGAAGTACTTCGAGTCATCTGCCTAATGTGTTTATATTGACTTCCTAATGATGGTTAATGGTGATTTAAAGTGCTGCTGGTGTTACATGGAACTGTGTCATTGTGTCCCTAAATGACGTCTGAATATGTTTTAGGTCTCTGTGTCCCCATGATGCATTTCTGTAGTTGAACACTGCCAGGCTAGGCCTGCCTCTTAGGGCTGGTTACACTCTGCCAGGCTAGGTCTGCCTCTTTAGTGCTGGTTACACTCGCCTGCCTCTTTAGGGCTGGTTACACTCTGCCAGGCTAGGCCTGCCTCTTAGGGCTGGTTACACTCTGCCAGGCTAGGCCTGCCTCTTTAGGGCTGGTTACACTCTGCCAGGCTAGGCCTGCCTCTTTAGGGCTGGTTACACTCGCCTGCCTCTTTAGGGCTGGTTACACTCGCCTGCCTCTTTAGGACTGGTTACACTCTGCCAGGCAAGGTCTGCCTCTTTAGGGCTGGTTACACTCGCCTGCCTCTTTAGGGCTGGTTACACTCGCCTGCCTCTTTAGGGCTGGTTACACTCTGCCAGGCTAGGTCTGCCTCTTTAGGGCTGGTTACACTCTGCCAGGCTAGGCCTGCCTCTTAGGGCTGGTTACACTCTGCCAGGCTAGGTCTGCCTCTTTAGGGCTGGTTACACTCTGCCAGGCTAGGTCTGCCTCTTTAGGGATGGTTACACTCTGCCAGGCTAGGTCTGCCTCTTTAGGGCTGGTTACACTCTGCCAGGCTAGGCCTGCCTCTTTAGGGCTGGTTACACTCGCCTGCCTCTTTAGGGCTGGTTACACTCTGCCAGGCTAGGCCTGCCTCTTTAGGGCTGGTTACACTCTGCCAGGCTAGGCCTGCCTCTTTAGGGCTGGTTACACTCTGCCAGGCTAGGTCTGCCTCTTTAGGGCTGGTTACACTCTGCCAGGCTAGGTCTGCCTCTTTAGGGCTGGTTACACTCTGCCAGGCTAGACCTGCCTCTTTAGGGCTGGTTCACTCGCCTGCCTCTTTAGGGCTGGTTACACTCTGCCAGGCTAGGCCTGCCTCTTTAGGGCTGGTTACACTCTGCCAGGCTAGGCCTGCCTCTTTAGGGCTGGTTACACTCTGCCAGGCTAGGTCTGCCTCTTTAGGGCTGGTTACACTCTGCCAGGCTAGGCCTGCCTCTTTAGGGCTGGTTACACTCTACCAGACTAGGTCTGCCTCTTTAGTGCTGGTTACACTCGCCTGCCTCTTTAGGTCTGGTTACACTCTGCCAGGCTAGGTTTGCCTCTTTAGGGCTGGTTACACTCTGCCAGGCTAGGTCTGCCTCTTTAGGGCTGGTTACACTCTGCCAGGCTAGGTCTGCCTCTTAGGGCTGGTTACACTCGCCTGCCTCTTTAGGGCTGGTTACACTCTGCCAGGCTAGGTCTGCCTCTTAGGGCTGGTTACACTCGCCTGCCTCTTTAGGGCTGGTTACACTCTGCCAGGCTAGGTCTGCCTCTTTAGTGCTGGTTACACTCTGCCAGGCTAGGCCTGCCTCTTTAGGGCTGGTTACACTCTGCCAGGCTAGGTCTGCCTCTTTAGGGCTGGTTACACTCTGCCAGGCTAGGTCTGCCTCTTTAGTGCTGGTTACACTCTACCAGGCTAGGTCTGCCTCTTTAGGGCTGGTTACACTCTGCCAGGCTAGGCCTGCCTCTTTAGGGCTGGTTACACTCTGCCAGGCTAGGTCTGCCTCTTTAGGGCTGGTTACACTCTGCCAAGCTAGGTCTGCCTCTTTAGGGCTGGTTACACTCTACCAGGCTAGGTCTGCCTCTTTAGGGCTGGTTACACTCTGCCAGGCTAGGTCTGCCTCTTTAGGGCTGGTTACACTCTGCCAGGCTAGGTCTGCCTCTTTAGGGCTGGTTACACTCTGCCAGGCTAGGTCTGCCTCTTTAGGGCTGGTTACACTCACCTGCCTCTTTAGGGCTGGTTACACTCTGCCAGGCTAGGCCTGCCTCTTTAGGGCTGGTTACACTCTGCCAGGCTAGGTCTGCCTCTTTAGGGCTGGTTACACTCTGCCAGGCTAGGCCTGCCTCTTTAGGGCTGGTTACACTCTGCCAGGCTAGGTCTGCCTCTTTAGGGCTGGTTACACTCTGCCAGGCTAGGTCTGCCTCTTAGGGCTGGTTACACTCGCCTGCCTCTTTAGGGCTGGTTACACTCTGCCAGGCTAGGTCTGCCTCTTAGGGCTGGTTACACTCGCCTGCCTCTTTAGGACTGGTTACACTCTGCCAGGCTAGGTCTGCCTCTTAGGGCTGGTTACACTCGCCTGCCTCTTTAGGGCTGGTTACACTCTGCCAGGCTAGGTCTGCCTCTTTAGTGCTGGTTACACTCTGCCAGGCTAGGCCTGCCTCTTTAGGGCTGGTTACACTCTGCCAGGCTAGGTCTGCCTCTTTAGGGCTGGTTACACTCTGCCAGGCTAGGTCTGCCTCTTTAGTGCTGGTTACACTCTACCAGGCTAGGTCTGCCTCTTTAGGGCTGGTTACACTCTGCCAGGCTAGGCCTGCCTCTTTAGGGCTGGTTACACTCTGCCAGGCTAGGTCTGCCTCTTTAGGGCTGGTTACACTCTGCCAAGCTAGGTCTGCCTCTTTAGGGCTGGTTACACTCTACCAGGCTAGGTCTGCCTCTTTAGGGCTGGTTACACTCTGCCAGGCTAGGTCTGCCTCTTTAGGGCTGGTTACACTCTGCCAGGCTAGGTCTGCCTCTTTAGGGCTGGTTACACTCTGCCAGGCTAGGTCTGCCTCTTTAGGGCTGGTTACACTCACCTGCCTCTTTAGGGCTGGTTACACTCTGCCAGGCTAGGCCTGCCTCTTTAGGGCTGGTTACACTCTGCCAGGCTAGGTCTGCCTCTTTAGGGCTGGTTACACTCTGCCAGGCTAGGCCTGCCTCTTTAGGGCTGGTTACACTCTGCCAGGCTAGGTCTGCCTCTTTAGGGCTGGTTACACTCTGCCAGGCTAGGCCTGCCTCTTTAGGTCTGGTTACACTCTGCCAGGCTAGGCCTGCCTCTTTAGGGCTGGTTACACTCTGCCAGGCTAGGCCTGCCTCTTTAGGGCTGGTTACACTCTGCCAGGCTAGGCCTGCCTCTTTAGGGCTGGTTACACTCTGCCAGGCTAGGCCTGCCTCTTTAGGTCTGGTTACAAGGCTTCTTTCTCTATCACACCTATAGATCCCACCTGTTTCTTCAATGTGTGAATATAGCTGGTGTGTGGACACATTTTGCGTTTTCTGTTTTATACTCATGGAGTGTTACATCTGAGGTCCTAGTTACTGGTAAAGTGTAATTAAATCAAATCAAATTTTATTTGTCACTTGCGCCGAATACAACAGGCTTTACCGTGAAATGCTTGCTTACAAGCCCTTCCCAGCAATGCAGGTATTTGAAGTAGATATGTACATGAAGACAGGGTAAAAGTGAATAGGCATCAGGATAGATAATAATACATTTTGGCTCCTGAGTGGCGCAGAGGTCTAAGGCACTGCATATCAGTGCTAGAGGTGTCACTACAGACCCTGGTTTGATCCTGGGCTGTATCACAACAGGCCGTGATCGTGTGTTCCATAGGTCGGTGCATAATTAGCCCAGTGTTGTCCGGTTAGGGGAGGGTTTGGCTGCGGTAGAAAAATAAGAATTTGTTCTTAACGGACTTGTCTAGTTAAGTAATAAGAGTAAAAAGCTGACTCTGCTCACCACATTGTTAGTGTGTATTACATATTCTCTGAGACTATAGAATGAGGATATGGCAGGAGAATTTTCCTCTTGCTGCTTCTCTCTGGTAGTGTTTGCAGATAAAAAGTGAAACCTACGCAAGTTTCATTCCGTGTAGTGTGTCTCAGCGGGCTGCGTACTCCCAGCTGAGAGCTGAGGAGCTGTGCCGTGAAGGGCTTGAAAGGAAGAGGTGCCGGGGACATTCTTTGAAGTGTTTGGATCTCTGTACAGTACTGTACTCGCCTGTGGCCTGTATGGTCAGATGGGCAAAACAAATGTACTAACAGCAAGAGAGTTGTACCATACCGCCTACTGTGTTTAATGTCAAACTAGTTCCTTTCTTCTGAAAGAGTGACCTACAGGGATCGTCATTATCAGTTAACTCATTCATTCATGTAATGCGGCTGTCTTGCCAACACCTATGGTCTTCAGAGTTGTGCAATTGACTCGGTATCCCCATTTTCCCTTTTCCCTTTCATTGTAAAAAAGGCTAGTGTTGGATATGTTGAGGAACAGAATGTCACATCGTCTATGATAAGGGAAATATACCACGGCTAAGGGCTGTTTTTCGGCACGATGCAACGGGGAGTGCCTGGACACAACCCTTAACCGTGGTATATTGGCCATATATCACAAACCCCCGAGGTGCCATATTGCTATTATAAACTGGTTACCATTGTAATTAGAGCAGTAAAAATAAATGGCCAATATACCACGGCTTTGGGCTGTATCCAGGCACTCCCGTTGCATCGTGCTAGGGACAGCCCTTAGCCGTTGTATATTAATTAAAACTTCTTAAGGCTAGGGGGCACTATTTTCACATCCGGATGAAAATTGTGCCCAAAGTAAACTGCCTGCTACTCAGGCCCAGAAGCTAAGATATGCATATAATTGGTAGATGTGGATAGACAACACTCTTAACCTCTTGGGGCTAGGTGGGACGCTAGCGTGCCACCCGTGGTGCACTCCATCAACAGCAGGTGCATTTCAAGAGCGGCAAATTTGAATCCAAATAAATGTCAAAATTCAAATTTTTCAAAAATACAACTATGTTACACCATTTGAAAGATAAACATCTCCTTAATCTAACCACGTTTTACGATTTCAAAAAGGTTTTACGGCGAAAGCATAAATTTAGAGTATGTTAGGACAGTACATTTACAAGAGTTGTGTGTAATGTTTTGTCAAGTCAAAGACAGGGTCACCAAAACCATAAAACCAGCTAAAATGATACACTAACCTTTTACAATCTCCATCAGATGACACTCCTAGGACATTATGTTAGACAATGCATGCATTTTTAGTTCTATCAAGTTCATATTTATATACAAAAACAGCGTTTTACTATGGCATTGATGTTGAGGAAATCGTTTCCCTCCAATAACCGGCAGTCAAGTCAGCGTCACAAATTAAATAATTAAAATTAGAAAACATTGGTAAAATATTATATTGTCATTTAAAGAATTATAGATTTACATCTTTTGAACGCAATCAACTTGCCAGATTTAAAAATAACCTTACTGGGAAATCACACTTTGCAATAATCTGAGCACTGTGCCCAGAAAAATACGCGTTGCGATACAGACTAGACGTCATGTTGGGGAGATCTAAAATCGAAAATACTATGTAAATAATCCATTACCTTTGATTCTCTTCATCAGATGTCACTTCCAGGTATCACAGGTCCATAACGAATGTAGTTTTGTTCAAAAAAGCTCATCATTTATGTCCAAAAATCTCCGTCTCGTTAGCACATGATGTAAGCCAGCCGGACTTCTCGTCATGAACGAGGGGAAAAAATATATTTCCGTTCGTTCAAACATGTCAAACGTTGTATAGCATAAATCATTAGGGCCTTTTTTAACCAGAACATGAATAATATTCAAGGTGGACGAATGCATAGTCTTTTATAACGTATTGGAACGAGGGTACCCAACATGAAGTAGCGCGCCAGGTGTCTAATGGGACATCACCGTTCCATGGCTCTTGTTCGGTCAGATCTCCCTCCAGAAGACTCAAAACACTTTGTAAAGGCTGGTGACATCTAGTGGAAGCAATAGGAAGTGCCAAAATATTCCTAAACCCCTGTGTTTTTCAATGGGATAGGTTTAAAGTCAATACAACACATCAGGTATCCACTTCCTGTCAGAAAATGTCTCAGGGTTTTGCCTGCCAAATGAGTTCTGTTATACTCACAGACACCATTCAAACAGTTTTGGAAACTTTAGAGTGTTTTCTATCCATATATAATAAGTATATGCATATTCTAGTTACTGGGTAGGATTAGTAACCAGATTAAATCGGGTACATTTTTTTTATCCAGACGTGCAAATGCTGCCCCCTAGACCCAACAGGTTAAAGTTTCTAAAACTGTTAAAATTATGTCTGTGAGTATAACATAACTTATTTGGCAGGCAAAACCCAGAGGACAAACCATCCAGGAATTATTTTTTTTGAGGTCACTCTCTTTTCAATGGGATTTCTATGGGGATCTAGATTTCCAAGGCACTTGCTTGCAGTTCCTATCGCTTCCACTAGATGTCAACAGTCTTTAGAAATCAGTTGATGTTTTTCTTTTGAGTAATGAAGAAGTAGCCCTGTTCAGAACGAGGGTCGAGTGAAGTGTACTGTTTGTTAGGGGCGCGCGACCTGAAAGCTCGCTACACTTTGTTTTGGTCCTGTATTGAACGCAGTTTATCCCGTCTTAAATTTTATCGATTATTTATGTTAAAAAATACATAAAGTTGTATTAGGAAAGTTGTTTGAAATGTTTGGACAAAGATTACAGATAACTTATTTGATATTTTGTAGTCATGTTGCGCGAGTTGAAAGCGGTGTTTTTCTGGATCAAACGCGCCAAATAAATGGACATTTTGGATATGTAACGACGGAATTAATCGATCAAAAGGACCATTTGTGATGTTTATGGGACATATTGGAGTACCAACAGAAGAAGCTCGTCAAAGGTAAGGCATGAATTATATCGGTATTTCTGAGTTTTGTGTCGCCCCTGGCGGGATGAAATATGATTGTCTGTGTTTGTTTGATGGGGTTCTGTCCTCAGATAATAGCATGGTTTGCTTTCGCCGTAAAGCCTTTTTGAAATCTGACACTGTGGCTGGATTAACAAGAAGTAAAGCTTTAATATGGTATTGCTCTTGTGATTGTATAAAAGTTAAATATTTCTAATACATTTTTTGGAATTTGGCGCTCTGCCATTTCACCGGATGTTGTCAAATCGATCCCGTTAACGGGATTTGATCCCTAAGAAGTTTTTAAGGGCTGCATCCAGGCACTCCCCGTTGCGTCGTGCGTAAGAACAGCCGTTAGCCGTGGTATATTAAGGGCTGTATCCAGGCACTCCCCATTGCGTCGTGCATAAGAACAGCCGTTAGCCGTGGTATATTAAGGGCTGTATCCAGGCACTCCCCATTGCATCGTGCTTAAGAACAGCCCTTAGCCGTAGCATATTAAGGGCTGTATCCAGGCACTCCGCATTGCATCGTCCATCTGGGTCCAGACCATTACAACTGGGAGGGCAGTAAATTGATTGTAATAATCTATAACTATCTTTCTCTATATTGTTATCTATCTCTATAAAAAATAATTTATAACTATCTATCTCAATATTGTTATCTATCTCTATAATAATAATCTATAACTATCTATCTTAATATTTTTGTCTATCTCTATAATAATCTGTTACTATCTATCTCTATATTGTTGTCTATCTCTATAATCTATAACAGTCTATAGTATATCTGTTATATCTCTATGGGTTATGGCTACCCATTCTATAACCTGCCCTGCCACAACTCAAGACATTGACCTATTCTATGGTACAGTGAGCTTTACAGTTAAACAGGGCAATGGACTGCTACAGAGTAATGGACTGCTGTAGAGAAATGGACTGCTACAGAGAAATGGACTGCTACAGAGAAATGTACTGCTACAGAGTAATGGACTGCTACAGATCAATGGACTGCTACAGAGCAATGGACTGCTACAGAGCAATGGACTGCTACAGAGTATGGACTGCTACAGAGTAATGGACTGCAAGAGAGTAATGGACTGCTACAGATCAATGGACTGCTGTAGAGAAATGGACTGCTACAGAGTAATGGACTGCTACAGAGTAATGGACTGCTACAGATCAATGGACTGCTACAGAGTAATGGACTGCTACAGAGTAATGGAATGCTACTGAGAAATGGACTGCTACAGAGTAATGGACTGCTACAGATCAATGGACTGCTACAGAGTAATGGACTGCTACAGAGTAATGGACTGCTACAGAGTAATGGACTGCTGTAGAGAAATGGACTGCTACAGAGTAATGGGCTGCTACAGAGCAATGGACTGCTACAGAGAAATGGACTGCTACAGAGTAAAGGACTGCTACAGAGTAATGGACTGCTACAGAGTAATGGACTGCTACAGAGTAATGGACTGCTACAGAGTAATGGACTTCTACAGATCAATGGACTGCTACATAGTAATGGGCTGCTACAGAGTAATGGAGTGCTACAGAGTAATGGACTGCTACAGAGCAATTAACTGCTACAGAGCAATGGACTGCTACAGAGCAATGGACTGCTACACAGTAATGGACTGCTACAGAGTAATGGACTGCTACAGAGTAATGAACTGCTACAGAGAAATGGACAGCTACAGAGAAATGTACTGCTACAGAGCAATGGACTGCTACAGAGAAATGGACTGCTACAGAGCAATGGACTGCTACAGATCAATGGACTGCTACAGAGTGCTGCAGTATATCCTATGACTGCTGCAGTATATCCTATTAAGGCATGGTGAAGGGGAATGATGAGGCTTCCCACCACGTTCAGGCCATCTGGGTCGAGACCATTACAACTGAAAGGGCAGTAAATTGATCTTTAATCTCAACACAGCAGACTCTAATTACAGTTACAGAGTGGTTCCTCCCTCCTATTACATTTTGTGAACCAGTTGAGTCAGTTTGGGATTAATTCAATGGACTTTTACTGGCACCATGTATTGTTTAAGCTGTGTGAAAATGTCTCTCTGAAAGAGACATCAATTAATTGCTTTAAAGCCATATTTTGAAAGGGGCATCTGTTGACGATGAGCACTGAACCACAGCTTGTTTTATGTCACAAATCACAAGGAAGAGGAACAACTGTTGTTAAATGGAATTACTTGAAAGAGGCTGGAGCTGTTTTACTTTGGAGAGAGAAAGAGGGAGGGAGAGAGAGAGAGAGAGAGAGAGAGAGAGAGAGAGAGAGAGAGAGATGGATAGAGAAAGAGACAGAGAGCGATGGAGAGAAAGAGAAAGATGGAGAGAGAGATAGAGAGAACAAGAGAGAGATGGAAAGAGAGAGAGCGAGAGAGATGGAGAGAGAGAGGGAGGGAGAGAGAGAGAGAGAGAGAGCGAGAGAGATGGAGAGCGAGAGATGGAGAGAGAGAGAGCGAGAGAGATGGAGAGAGGTGAGAGAGAGAGAGAGAGAGAGAGAGAGAGAGAGAGAGAAATGGAGAGCGAGAGATGGAGAGAGAGAGAGCGAGAGAGATGGAGAGAGAGAGAGAGAGAGCGAGAGAGATGGAGAGCGAGAGATGGAGAGAGCGAGAGAGATGGAGAGCGAGAGATGGAGAGAGCGAGAGAGAGAAATGCTACTGTTAACAGGTATAGACTGAGACCAGTTGCTGCGTACAACCTGATTCTCTCCACAGAATTAGAAGCTAACAGTGGAAAAAGTACCCAATGGTTATACTTGAGTAAAAGTAAAGATATTTAATAGAAAGTGACACAAGGAAAAGTCACCCAGTAAAATTGTACTTGAGTAAAAGTCTTAAAGTATTTGCTGTTAAATGTACTTAAGTACAGTGGTGGAAAAAGTACTCAATTATCGTACTTGAGTGAAAGTACAAAATAAACGTAGATGCTATACATCAAATTCCTTATATTAAGCAAACCAGACGGCACAATGTGTATATATTTTTTTATTCACGGACAGACAAGGGCACTCCAACTCTCAGACATCCTTAACAAACACAGTTTTTGTGTTTAGTGAGTCCGCCAGATCAGAGGGAGTAGAGATGACAACGCATCATAGTGATAGGTGCAATAATTGGACCATATTGCTGTCCTGAATATTCGAAATGTAACAAGTACTTTTGGGTGTCAGGGAAAATATATGTAAATAGTACATATTTTTTTTTAGGAATGTAGTGAAGTAAAAGTAAAAGTTGTAAAAAAATATATATAAATACTAAAGTACAGATTCCCCAAAACACTTCTTAAGTTGTACTTCAAAGTATTTTTACTGAAGTACTTTACACCGTTGCCTTCGAGCTATAGAGAACAAGTTCCAAAACTTGTTGAGCTCTTGATTTTAGTCCAATCACCCCATATAGGCTATTTGTGGCTATGCAATGATTATCATATTCCATCTATGAGAATCTTACAATATCTAGGGGTGTGATGATATGCCTTGATGAGAGCATACAATGCATTTTCAGAGGATGGTGCAAGACAGTCAAGCCTGGCTGCATTGAATCCAATCAGAGAATGAACTTTACTAAACCTAGTCTTTCAGATCTTTAATTCATTACTCTTATCTCCTTTCGCCAACTCGTTTCTCAGTCAGGTATATCATAGTTATACCATAGACACATGGCCTGCTTACATCAATTAAATCTTGGTAGGCCTAGCAATTAAGGTATGCAGTAAATTCTCTAGTTTTTTTTTGACCATGTGTTCCTGACTTAAAAACAACAATAAAAAAATGTAGCAGAATTCCATGGCCAGTACAAGCCCAACAAGCAGATACTATGCTATGCTGTACCTTAGTCCGTACTCCTCTTTGCAATGCAAATGTGGTTTGTATCATGTGTTCTCTTGTCACAAGAGATTACTAGAGTATTAGCAGTCATATGCATATCATAGACTGTACAGGGGAGGCTTGCTGATACCCTTGGAAACAGAGCACAGCTCTACTGAGTGCATGGGATCTGTTTTTGTTCATTTATCTAATTCCTTCCAAAAAATCTGGCATAAGCAAGGTTTAAATTCCATTACCCAAACTATATTTGAGCACCTTTGAAAGTACAGTACATCATCACTTCTATCGTGTTGTCATATCACCCAGGCAATGTAAAAAAAAAGTTTTATCCTTTATTTAACTAGACAAGTTAGTTAAGAACAAATTCTTGTTTACAATGACGGCCTAGGAACAGTAGGTTAACTGCCTTGTTCAGGGGCAGAATGACATATTTTTACCTTGTCAGCTCAAGGATTCGATCTAGCAACCTTTCAGTTTCTGGCCCAACGCTCTAACCACTAGGCTACCTGCCGCCCCAATTGAGCGAAGTGAGTGAGATAATTGATCTGTCAAGGTAATGTGAGTGTGTGTGTGCGTGCGTGCGTCCATGTGAGGTGTTACTGTAGAAGGAAACAGGTTGCCCATCTCAAAACGTGACAGCAGTAATTAAGACAAGGCCCACACAGACAGGTATTCTAGACAGGCTATGGAGATGAATGGTAAGTATGAAAAAAAGTAGACCCTGGTGCCCTCAAACTCAACTCTGGACCTCCAAGCCAGTTCCACTATATTGTAAAGTAGGCCCTAGGGCCCTCAAACTCAACTCTGGACCTCCAAGTCAGATCCACTATATTGTAAAGTAGGCCCTAGGGCCCTCAAACTCAACTCTGGACCTCCAAGTCAGATCCACTATATTGTAAAGTAGGTCCAAGGGCCCTCAAACTCAACTCTGGACCTCCAAGCCAGTTCCACTATAGTTTTTCATTGTTCCCTTGTAATCAGGGACTGATTTAGATCTGGGACACCAGGTGTGTGCAATTAATTATCAGGTAGAACAGAAAACCAGCAGACTTCAGACCTCGTAGGGTAAGAGTTGAATACCCCTGCCCCTAGGGCATAGCAGCTATCTGTACTACTGTTCATAAAGTAGGCGTTAGGCCTAGGGTATAGCTTCTATCTATACTACTGTTCATAAAGTAGGCCTTAGGCCTAGGGCATAGCTTCTATCTCAACTATTGTTCATAAAGTAGGCCCTAGGGCATAGCTTCTATCTCTACTACTGTTCATAAAGTAGGCCCTAGGGCATAGCTTCTATCTCTACTACTGTTCATAAAGTAGGCCCTAGGGCATAGCTTCTATCTCTACTACTGTTCATAAAGTAGGCCCTAGGGCATAGCTTCTATCTCTACTACTGTTCATAAAGTAGGGCATAGCTTCTATCTCTACTACTGTTCATAAAGTAGGCCTTAGGCCTAGGGCATAGCTTCTATCTATACTACTGTTCATAAAGTAGGCCTAGGGCATAGCTTCTATCTGTACTACTGTTCATAAAGTAGGCTCTAGGGTATAGCTTCTATCTCTACTACTGTTCATAAAGTAGGCCCTAGGGTATAGCTTCTATCTCTACTACTGTTCATAAAGTAGGCCTTAGGCCTAGGGTATAGCTTCTATCTCTACTACTGTTCATAAGGTAGGCCTTAGGCCTAGGGCATAGCTTCTATCTGTACTACTGTTCATAAAGTAGGCTCTAGGGTATAGCTTCTATCTCTACTACTGTTCATAAAGTAGGCCCTAGGGTATAGCTTCTATCTCTACTACTGTTCATAAAGTAGGCCTTAGGCCTAGGGTATAGCTTCTATCTCTACTACTGTTCATAAAGTAGGCCTTAGGCCTAGGGTATAGCTTCTATCTCTACTACTGTTCATAAGGTAGGCCTTAGGCCTAGGGCATAGCTTCTATCTGTACTACTGTTCATAAAGTAGGCCTTAGGCATAGCTTCTATCTCTGCTACTGTTCATAAAGTAGGCCCTAGGGTATAGCTTCTATCTCTACTACTGTTCATAAAGTAGGCCTTAGGCCTAGGGTATAGCTTCTATCTCTACTACTGTTCATAAAGTAGGCCCTAGGGCATAGCTTCTATCTCTACTACTGTTCATAAAGTAGGCCCTAGGGCATAGCTTCTATCTGTACTACTGTTCATAAAGTAGGCCCTAGGGCATAGCTTCTATCTGTACTACTGGTCATAAAGTAGGCCTTAGGCCTAGGGCATAGCTTCTATCTCTACTACCATTCATAAAGTAGGCCCTAGGCCTCGGGCATAGCTTCTATCTATACTACTGTTCATAAAGTAGGCCTTAGGCCTAGGGCATAGCTTCTATCTCTACTACTGTTCATAAGGTAGGCCTAGGGCATAGCCTCTATCTGTACTACTGTTCATAAAGTAGGCCCTAGGGTTTAGCTTCTATCTCTACTACTGTTCATAAAGTAGGCCTAGGGCATAGCTTCTATCTGTACTACTGTTCATAAAGTAGGCCTTAGGCCTAGGGCATAGCTTCTATCTGTACTACTGTTCATAAAGTAGGCCCTAGGGCATAGCTTCTATCTGTACTACCGTTCATAAAGTAAGCCCTAGGCCTAGGGCATAGCTTCTATCTGATATTTGTAGACTGCAAATTGACCACAAGAAGCCCAAACATATATATATATTTTAACCTTTATTTAACTAGGCAAGTCAGTTAAGAACAAATTATTATTTACAATGATGGCCTATACCGGCCGAACCTGGACGACGCTGGGCGCCGCCCTATGGGACTCCAAATCACAGCCGGTTGTGATACAGCCTGGATTCAAACCAGGGTGTCTGTAGTGATGCCCCATGCACTGAGATGCAGTACCTTAGACCGCTGCACCATTCGGGAGCCCCAAGATATAATGTTTGACTAAAATATAATCATTTCAAACCTTGCTTTCATTTGTATACGATCATGTCCTGTCTCTCTATTAAGCTTGGGAATACTTTGGAACAGATTTCTTGAATTAAAATCACTTGGAGCTGATTGTCTGGTGTTTTTTTAGAGTTGTTTATGTCCGACAATGAAAATCCCACACACAAAAAAAGTAAAAAATTATGTTTGCTCAGAAAGCTTGGGGGGCCAAATAAAACCACCTATTTTAGCCTGCAGGCTGCCAGTTGTGGAACCTTGCCCTAAGGCATAGCTTTGATCTATACTACTGTTTATGAAGTAGGCCATATGGCACTCTAGACTCACTCAAATTCACATACTGCCCCTACAGATCCACAGATGATGCAATTTCAATCGCACTCCACGCTGCCCTTTCCCATCTGGACAAAACGAACATCTATGTGAGAATGCTATTCATTGACTACAGCTCAACGTTCAACACCATAGTACCCTCAAAGCTCATCACTAAGCTCAGGACCCTAGGACTAAACACCTTCCTCTGCAACTGGATCCTGGACTTCCTGACGGGCCACCCCCAGGTGGCAAGGGTAGGCAACAACACATCAATCAATCAAATGTATTTATAAAGCCCTTCTTACATCAGCTGATGTCACAAAGTGCTGTACAGAAACCCAGCCTAAAACCCCAAACAGCAAGCAATGCAGGTGTAGAAGCATGGTGGCTAGGAAAAACTCCCTAGAAAGGCCAGAACCTAGGAAGAAACCTAGAGAGGAACCAGGCTATGAGTGGTGGCCAGTCCTCTTCTGGCTGTGCCAGGTGGAGATTATAACAGAACATGGCCAAGATGTTCAAATGTTCATAGATGACCAGCAGGGTCAAATAATAATATAGACACATCTGCCACTCTGATCCTCAACACTGGGTCCCCTCAGGGCTGCTTCCTGTACTCCCTGTTCACTCATGACTGCGTGGCCAAGTACGACTCCAACACCATCATCAAGTTTGCTGACGACACAACAGTGGTAGGCCTGATCACCGACAACGACGAGACAGCCTATAGGGAGGAGGTTAGAGACCTGTCAGTGTGGTGCCAGGACAACACCCTCTCCCTCAATGTGATCAAGACAAAGGAGCTGATTGTGGACTACAGGAAAAGGAGGGCCGAACAGGCCCCCATTAACATTGATGGGACTGAAGTGAAGCTTGTCGAGAGTTTCAAGTTCCTTGGTGTCCACATCACCAACAAACTATATTGGTCCAAACACACCAAGACAGTCATGAAGAGGGCACGACATCACCTTTTCCCCTTCAGGAGACTGTTAGATTGTTAGATATTACTGCACTGTTGGAGCTAGGAAAACAAGCATTTCGCTACACCCGCAATAACATCTGCTAAATATGTGTATTTGACCAATAAAATGTGATTTTATTTAATTTTGACCTGTTGTATTCGGTGCATGTGAGAAATAAAATTGGATTTGATTGAGCTTTGATCTATACTACTGTTCAATATGACAAATAGAATAGACTACTAGACAGACAGGTAGACAAATAGTACCTAGTAACCTCAATAAGTCTACAGTTGTCGAATCTTAATTTGAGCCAGTTTCACACAGCAGGAAAATAATCCTGCAGCAACAGGAAATGTGAATTGTTATGTGGACTATAATTAATGGACAACCTTTTTTTTGTAGCGGTTGATACATTTTTCAACCCCTACAAATGATAAACTTTAGACTTT
Organism: Salmo salar; assembly: GCF_965601325.2. Lineage (NCBI taxonomy): Eukaryota > Metazoa > Chordata > Actinopteri > Salmoniformes > Salmonidae > Salmo > Salmo salar. Next base: position 55,951,008 of record NC_138312.1, on the reverse strand, counting down.
AGAAGCCTCTTTAAGTTCTCCTACAACAGGGTGATCAAATTAAGATCCTACATCAGTTACACCTCATCCCGTCTACTCTCCTGCCTTTCAGAAGTAGTTTTTATTTGACCTGTTGTATGGTACAAAGCAGATAAGACTACTGTTTACTACTGTCTCCAAAATGATAAAACAAAGGCAACTAAGCAAAACAAACTAAAGATGATGCTGTTATGTGGCCCCATTATGCTGTTATGCTGTTATGTGGCCCCATTATGTCAAGGCTTTGTGTAGAGGAGAGAGAGAATGAAAGATGTACACAATGCTCCATGCAGAACCCCTCATTTTGGAGGAACGAGAGTGTGGGGGGGGGGGCAAAGCGAGGAGAGAGGGAGAGGGGGATGAGAGAGAGAGAGGGGAGAGAGAGAGAGAGAGGGGGAGTGGGAGAGAGAGAGGGGATGAGAGAGAGAGAGAGAGAGAGAGAGAGAGAGAGAGAGAGAGAGAGAGAGAGGGGAGTGAGAGAGAGAGGGAGAGAGAGAGGGGGAGTGAGAGAGAGAGAGAGAGAGAGAGAGAGAGAGGGGGGAGTGAGAGAGAGAGGGAGAGAGAGAGGGGGAGTGAGAGAGAGAGAGAGAGGATGAGGGAGAGGGGGAGGGGGAGTGGGAGAGAGAGAGAGAGACAGGGAGAGGGGGATGAGAGAGAGAGGGAGAGAGAGAGAGAGAGATAGAGAGGGGATGAGAGAGGGGATGAGAGAGAGGGGGAGAGAGAGAGAGAGAGAGAGAGGGAGAGGGGGATGAGAGAGAGAGAGAGAGAGAGAGAGAGAGAGAGAGAGAGAGAGGGGATGAGAGAGAGGGGGAGTGGGAGAGAGAGAGGGGATGAGAGAGAGAGAGAGGGGGGGAGTGAGAGAGAGAGAGGGAGTGAGAGAGGGGGAGTGAGAGAGAGAGAGAGAGAGAGAGAGAGAGGGGGGATGAGAGAGAGGGGGATTGGGAGAGAGAGAGAGAGAGAGACAGGGAGAGGGGGATGAGAGAGAGAGAGGGAGAGAGAGAGAGAGATAGAGAGGGGATGAGAGAGAGGGGGAGTGGGAGAGAGAGAGGGGATGAGAGAGAGAGAGAGGGGGAGTGAGAGAGAGAGAGAGGGAGTGAGAGAGGGGGAGTGAGAGAGAGAGAGAGAGAGAGGGGATGAGAGAGAGGGGGATTGGGAGAGAGAGAGAGAGACAGGTAGAGGGGGATGAGAGAGAGAGAGGGAGTGGGAGAGAGAGAGAGAGTGGATGAGAGAGAGGGGGAGTGGGAGAGAGAGAGAGGGAGAGGGGGATGAGAGGGAGAGAGAGAGAGAGGGGATGAGAGAGAGGGGGAGTAAGAGAGAGAGAGGGGATGAGAGAGAGGGGAGTGGGAGATAGAGAGTGAGAGAGAGAGAGAGAGAGAGAGGGGGATGAGAGGGAGAGAGAGAGAGAGAGGGGATGAGAGAGAGGGGGAGTGGGAGAGAGAGAGGGGATGAGAGAGAGAGAGAGAGAGCGAGAGAGAGAGAGAAAACTGCTTTTTTGACGTGTCTATATTCCTTTGGAACTTTTGTGATTGTAATGTTTATTGTTCATTTCACTTTTGTTTATTATTTATTTCACTTGCTTTAGCAATGTTCACATATGTTTCCCATGCCAATAAAACCCTTTGAATTGAATTGAATTGAGAGAGCGAGAGTGAGTGAGAGAGATAGAACAGCTTTTTGGAGGACAGCAATTTGCATTTCAAGTGCAGCAGCCTGCCTGTGATTGTGGAAGCTTATGGGAAACCTACTGATTCTCTAATGGCTATTCCTCTATATCACAATGTCCCATAGCAAGACACTTAGTTGAAGGAGAGCAGTGTGTGTGTGTGTGTGTGTGTGTGTGTGTGTGTATGTGCATTATTTGTGTGTGTGTGCAGTGTGTGATCAGCAACAGCAGGGAGAGTGAACCAGAACAATACTATGTTGAAGGATTTGTTTTGCTTTGCTAATGACTTGGCTTGACATTTAATAAAGTCGTTTTATCCCTTATAGCTTTGCAGTAGCTGTTGAATGTATTGAACTCCATGGTGCCAATCATGGTCTGGAAGCCATTCAGTCATTTGTTACTTGGTTGTATTTAAATGGCTTTCTTAGCCTCTTATTCATTTGCTAGGAGGTTGATGCTCTTCTATATTGTGTCACTCCCTAATCTCTCCACACAGACAGATGCAGAAGTTCAGATAAGATCGATTGTATAAGTATAAGGAATACTTTCCAATTCCGGTGATGCCCAGTGTTCTAACCACTAGGCTACCTTCCGCCCCAGTTTATGAGGCACCCAAAAGAATAAAATGTGTCCTCTGTTTGTTTTGCTACGTGTTCACTAATGAATTGGACCCTGAATGTTGATGTGTGTGGGCAGTGTTTCTCTGAGGCCATCATCATCATCACTTTCTAACCATCAGGATGAGTCACTCATTAGAATCTCTCCAGAGACTCACCAAGCACCATAAAGGAAAAAAACACTTTCTACACCAGTCACTTTTTTAGGCTGTCGCCGTGGCGAGATACGAACGTATAGGATGCCCACACACACACACACACACACACACACACACACATACAAACTCAAAGAAGGATGAAAGGCTATAAGATGAGGAATATAAGAACAAACCACTCATAGAGGGGCTGTCTCTATGACCTAGTTACAATGATGCCATTTTCTTCCGTCTCATAACAAGAGGGTTCTTTCCATTTCAATGGTGATGGGATATCACTTAGGGTGCTATCTACAATGATAACATATTGAACCATTCAGATAAGCAATATGTACCCTCTGTCCACCCTCTGAAAGATGTACACAATGCTCCATGCAGAACCCCTCATTTTGGAGGAACGAGAGTGTGTGTGTGTGGGGGGGGGGGGTGAGAGGGATGAGAGAGAGAGAGAGAGGGGATGAGAGAGAAGGGGAGGGGGAGAGAGAGAGATGAGAGACGGGATGAGAGAGAGGGGATGAGAGGGGGAGTGGGAGAGAGATGAGAGAGGGGATGAGAGAGAGGGGGAGTGGGAGAGAGAGAGATGAGAGAGGGGATGAGAGAGGGGATGAGAGAGAGGGGGAGTGGGAGAGAGATGAGAGAGGGGATGAGAGAGAGAGAGAGAGAGAGAGAGAGAGAGAGAGAGAGAGAGAGAGAGGAAATAAGTTATAGGTGAAGACATAAGTTATCCGATGAATAATCTTTTAGGTACTTGAAGCTACTCATAACCCAGTGTTTTGAGAAGGAAAGCAAACTACAGGTCTGCCTCATCCTGGTTCTAACTGGTCCAGCCTTCTACAGGTCTGACTCATCCTGTTCTAACTGGTCCAGCCTTCTACAGGTCTGACTCATCCTGTTCTAACTGGTCCAGCCTTCTACAGGTCTGACTCATCCTGGTCTAACTGGTCCAGCCTTCTACAGGTCTGACTCATCCTGTTCTAACTGGTCCAGCCTTCTACAGGTCTGACTCATCCTGTTCTAACTGGTCCAGCCTTCTACAGGTCTGACTCATCCTGTTCTCACTGGTCCAGCCTTCTACAGGTCTGACTCATCCTGTTCTCACTGGTCCAGCCTTCTACAGGTCTGACTCATCCTGTTCTAACTGGTCCAGCCTTCTACAGGTCTGACTCATCCTGTTCTAACTGGTCCAGCCTTCTACAGGTCTGACTCATCCTGTTCTAACTGGTCCAGCCTTCTACAGGTCTGACTCATCCTGGTCTAACTGGTCCAGCCTTCTACAGGTCTGACTCATCCTGTTCTAACTGGTCCAGCCTTCTACAGGTCTGACTCATCCTATTCTAACTGGTCCAGCCCTCTACAGGTCTGACCCATCCTGTTCTAACTGGTCCAGCCTTCTACAGGTCTGACCCATCCTGTTCTAACTGGTCCAGCCTTCTACAGGTCTGACTCATCCTGTTCTAACTGGTCCAGCCTTCTACAGGTCTGACTCATCCTGTTCTAACTGGTCCAGCCTTCTACAGGTCTGACTCATCCTGTTCTAACTGGTCCAGCCTTCTACAGGTCTGACTCATCCTGTTCTAACTGGTCCAGCCTTCTACAGGACTGACTCATCCTGGTCTAACTGGTCCAGCCTTCTACAGGTCTGACTCATCCTGTTCTAACTGGTCCAGCCTTCTACAGGACTGACTCATCCTGGTCTAACTGGTCCAGCCTTCTACAGGTCTGACTCATCCTGGTCTAACTGGTCCAGCCTTCTACAGGTCTGACTCATCCTGTTCTAACTGGTCCAGCCTTCTACAGGTCTGACTCATCCTGTTCTAACTGGTCCAGCCTTCTACAGGTCTGACTCATCCTGTTCTAACTGGTCCAGCCTTCTACAGGTCTGACTCATCCTGTTCTAACTGGTCCAGCCTTCTACAGGTCTGACTCAACCTGTTCTACCTGGTCCAGCCTTCTACAGGTCTGACTCATCCTGTTCTAACTGGTCCAGCCTTCTACAGGTCTGACTCATCCTGTTCTAACTGGTCCAGCCTTCTACAGGACTGACTCATCCTGTTCTAACTGGTCCAGCCTTCTACAGGACTGACTCAACCTGTTCTACCTGGTCCAGCCTTCTACAGGTCTGACTCATCCTGTTCTAACTGGTCCAGCCTTCTACAGGTCTGACTCATCCTGGTCTAACTGGTCCAGCCTTCTACAGGTCTGACCCATCCTGTTCTAACTGGTCCAGCCTTCTACAGGTCTGACTCATCCTGGTTCTAACTGGTCCAGCCTTCTACAGGTCTGACTCATCCTGTTCTAACTGGTCCAGCCTTCTACAGGACTGACTCATCCTGTTCTAACTGGTCCAGCCTTCTACAGGTCTGACTCATCCTGGTCTAACTGGTCCAGCCTTCTACAGGTCTGACTCATCCTGTTCTAACTGGTCCAGCCTTCTACAGGTCTGACTCAACCTGTTCTACCTGGTCCAGCCTTCTACAGGTCTGACTCATCCTGTTCTAACTGGTCCAGCCTTCTACAGGTCTGACTCATCCTGTTCTAACTGGTCCAGCCTTCTACAGGTCTGACTCATCCTGTTCTAACTGGTCCAGCCTTCTACAGGTCTGACTCATCCTGTTCTCACTGGTCCAGCCTTCTACAGGACTGACTCATCCTGTTCTAACTGGTCCAGCCTTCTACAGGTCTGACTCATCCTGTTCTAACTGGTCCAGCCTTCTACAGGTCTGACTCATCCTGTTCTAACTGGTCCAGCCTTCTACAGGTCTGACTCATCCTGGTCTAACTGGTCCAGCCTTCTACAGGTCTGACTCATCCTGTTCTAACTGGTCCAGCCTTCTACAGGTCTGACTCATCCTGGTCTAACTGGTCCAGCCTTCTACAGGTCTGACTCATCCTGTTCTAACTGGTCCAGCCTTCTACAGGTCTGACTCATCCTGTTCTAACTGGTCCAGCCTTCTACAGGTCTGACTCATCCTGGTCTAACTGGTCCAGCCTTCTACAGGTCTGACCCATCCTGTTCTAACTGGTCCAGCCTTCTACAGGTCTGACTCATCCTGGTCTAACTGGTCCAGCCTTCTACAGGTCTGACTCATCCTGTTCTAACTGGTCCAGCCTTCTACAGGTCTGACCCATCCTATTCTAACTGGTCCAGCCTTCTACAGGTCTGACTCATCCTGTTCTAACTGGTCCAGCCTTCTACAGGTCTGACTCATCCTGGTCTAACTGGTCCAGCCTTCTACAGGTCTGACTCATCCTATTCTAACTGGTCCAGCCTTCTACAGGACTGACTCATCCTGGTCTAACTGGTCCAGCCTTCTACAGGTCTGACTCAACCTGTTCTAACTGGTCCAGCTTTTTACAGGTCTGACTCATCCTGGTCTAACTGGTCCAGCCTTCTACAGGTCTGACTCATCCTGGTCTAACTGGTCATTCAGATTCAATTTTACTTATGAACAATTCTTAACAAATTAGTCAATATACCAGTGCAGAATATATTTTCTAAAGAGATTTACAGTGCTTTCAGAAATATTTTGTTGTGTTACAGTCTGAATTTAAAATGGCTTGAACTGAGGTTTTGTGTCACTGGCCTACACACAATAACCCATAATTCATATTGTCAAAGTGGACTTATATTTTTAGAAATTTAGAAAAAATGTTTTAATGAAAAGCTGAAATGTCTCGTGTCAATAAGTATTCAACCCATTTGTTTTGTCAAGCCTAAAGAAGTTCTGGAGTAAAAACGTGCTTAACAAGTCACGTAATACATTGCATGGACTCACTCTGGGTGCAATAATAGTGTTTAAGATGATTTTTTTAACGACTACCTCATCTCTGTACCCACACATACAATTATCTGTAAGGTCCCTCAGTCAAGTAGTGAATTTCAAACACAGATTTAACCACAAAGACCAGGGAGGATTTTGAATGCTTTGCAAAGAAGGGTGTATCAATACACCCAGTCACTACAAAGATACAGGCGTCCTTCATAACTCAGTTGCAGGAGAGGAAGGAAACTGCTCAGTGATTTCACCATGAGGCCAACGGTGACTTTAAAACAACTTAATATCTGTGATAGGAGCAAAATGAGGATGGATCAACAACGCTGTTACTCCACAATACTAACCTAAATGACAGAGTGAAAAGAAGGACATCTGTACAGAATACAAATATTCCAAAACATTCATCCTGTTTGCAATAAGACACTAAAGTAATACTGCAAAAAATGTGGCAAAGCAATTAACTTTATGTCCTGAATACAAAGCATTATGTTTGGGGCAAATCCTACACAACATATTACTGAGTACTATTCCTCATATTTTCAAGCATGGTGGTGTTTTCATTTTGTCATTATGGGGTATATTGTGTAGATGGGTGAGGAAAAAAATATTTAATCCATTTTGAATTCAGGCTGTTACACAACAAAATGTGGAATAAGTCAAGGGGTATGATTACTTTCTGAAGACACTATATATACAGAATGCCCAACATCAAATCAAATCAAATGTTATTGGTCACATACACATGATTAGCAGATGTTATTGTGGGTGTAGCGAAATGCTTGTGATTCTAGCTCTGACAGTGCAGTAAATATCTAACAAGTAATATCCAACAAATTACACAACATATACCCAATACACACACATCTTCAGTAGGAATGAATTAAGAGTATATACATATGGACGAGCGAACATGGGCACTGTAGCTAAATCGTCTGAGGTCTAAAAGGATTGAAATGCATAGTACAGTACTACACAGTCCAATGTAGCCTGCCATGTTTGAGAAGAGCTCACCCTTGTGTAGAATATTGCTGGACAATGTAGAAAGTATCATATTTAGTAGAAAGTATCATATTTACTGTCAATACTTTGTAAAATAATATTCTAGTCTTGGAAGGTTGTCATCCACTCATTACACAATAATGACCTAATTCAACATTCATTTGTTGACCTCATTTAAATTGATGACTTGAAGATTGCTGTAGCAGGGACGAAAGAGTGGGGCTGGGTGGATGGGGACAGGGATGGGGCTGGGTGGATGGGGACAGGGATGGGGACAGGGATGGAGCTGGGTGGATTGGGACAGGGATGGAGCTGGGTGGATGGGGACAGGGATGGGGCTGGGTGGATGGGGACAGGGATGCAGCTGGGTGGATGGGGACAGGGATGGGGCTGGGTGGATGGGGACAGGGATGGGGCTGGGTGGATGGGGACAGGGATGGGGCTGGGTGGATGGGGACAGGGATGGAGCTGGGTGGATGGGGACAGGGATGGGGCTGGGTGGATGGGGACAGGGATGGAGCTGGGTGGATGGGGACAGGGATGGAGCTGGGTGGATGGGGACAGAGATGGGGCTGGGTGGATGGGGACAGGGATGGAGCTGGGTGGATGGGGACAGGGATGGGGCTGGGTGGATGGGGACAGGGGTGGGGCTGGGTGGATGGGGACAGGGATGGAGCTGGGTGGATGGGGACAGGGATGGGGCTGGGTGGATGGGGACAGGGATGGAGCTGGGTGGATGGGGACAGGGATGGGGCTGGGTGGATGGGGACAGGGATGGGGCTGGGTGGATGGGGACAGGGATGGGGACAAGGATGGGGCTGGGTGGATGAGGACAGGGATGGGGCTGGGTGGATGGGGACAGGGATGGGGCTGGGTGGATGGGGACAGGGATGGGGCTGGGTGGATGGAGACAGGGATGGGGACAGGGATGGAGCTGGGTGGATGGGGGCAGGGATGGAGCTGGGTGGATGGGGACAGGGATGGAGCTGGGTGGATGGGGACAGGGATGGGGACAGGGATGGAGCTGGGTGGGGGACAGGGATGGGGACAGGGATGGGGCTGGGTGGATGGGGACAGGGATGGGGACAGGGATGGGGCTGGGTAAGATGGGGACAGGGATGGAGCTGGGTAGGTGGGGACAGCGATGAGGCTGGGTGGATGGGGACAGGGGTGAGGACAGGGATGGAGCTGGGTAAGATGGGGAGATGAGGGCAGTGCGTGCTGGATGTCAGGGGCAGAGCTGCAGGCTGTAGGGAGGGAGAGGGGGAGAGAGAGAGAGCGAGAGAGGTTAGAGGGGAAGAGAGTGAAAGGTGAAGTGAGGGGACAGAAGGGAGAGAGAGAGAGAGAATAGGGGTTGTGCAACATGTTGTACCCAGCAGAGAAGGTATGTTAGTATGAATATGGTGTATGTGGTGTAGTAGTATACAGTTGAAGTCGGAAGTTTACATACACAGGTTGGATTCATTAAAACTCATTTTTCAACCACTCCACAAATTTCTTGTTAACAAACAACATTTTTGTCAAGTCGGTTAGGACATCTACTTTGTGCATGACACAAGCAATTTTTCCAACAATTGTTTACAGACAGATTATTTCACTCATAATTCACTGTATCACAATTCCAGTGGGTCAGAAGTTTACATACACTATGTTGACTGTGCCATTAAACAGCTCGGAAAATTCCAGAAAATGAAGCTTCTTATAGGCTAATTGACATAATTTGAGTCAATTGGAGATGTACCTGTGGATGTACTTCAAGGCCTACCTTCAAACTCAGTGCCTCTTTGCTTGACATCATGGGAAAATCAAAAGAAATCTGCCAACACCTCAGAACATTTTTTTGGAGACCTCCACAAGTCTGGTTCATCCTTGGGAGCAATTTCCAAACGCCTGAATGTTTGGAGGAAAAAGGGGGAGGCTTGCAAGCCGAAGATACACTATCCCAACCGTGAAGCACGGGGGTGGCAGCATCATGTTGTGGGGTTGCTTTGCTGCAAGAGGGACTGGTGCATTTCACAAAATAGATGGGATCATGAGGATGGAAAATTATGTGGATATATTGAAGCAACATCTCAAGACATCAGTCCGGAAGTTAAACTTCTTACGGATGAAATCCCTTTAGCGGGATCGATTTGACAACAGCCAGTGAAAGTGCAGGGCGCCAAATTCAAACAACAGAAATCTCATAATTAAAATTCCTCAAACATACAAGTATTATACACCATTTTAAAGATAAACTTCTCGTTAATCCAACCACAGTGTCCAATTTCAAAAAGGCTTTACAGCGAAAGCACACCAACCGATTATGTTAGGTCAACACCTAGTCACAAAAAAACATACAGCCATTTTCCAGCCAAAGAGAGGAGTCACAAAAAGCAGAAATAGAGATATAATGAATCACTAACCGTTGATGATCTTCATCAGATGGCACTCATAGGACTTCATGTTACACAATACATGTATGTTTTGTTCCATAAAGTTCATATTTATATCCAAAAATGTAAGTTTACATTGGCGCGTTATGTTAAGTACATTTTTGCCTCCAAAACCTCCGGTGATTTTGCAGAGAGCCACATCAATTTACAGAAATACTTATCATAAACTTTGATAAAATATACAAGTGTTATGCACAGAATTAAAGATACACTTCTCCTTAATGCAACCGCTGTGTCAGATTTCAAAAAGGCCTCACCACGAAAGCACACCTTGCAATAATCTGAGTACAGCGCTCAGACACCAAAACAAGCCATACAGATACCCGCCATGTTGTGGAGTCAACAGAAGTCAGAAATAGCGTTATAAATATTCACTTACCTTTTATGATCTTCATCGGAATGCACTCCCAGGAATCCCAGTTCCACAATAAATGTTCGTTTTGTTCGATAAAGTTCATCTTTATGTCCAAATACCTACATTTTGTTCACGTGTTAGGCACGCGCACACTTAGTCCAGACAAAAAGTCAAAAAAGTTATACTACAGTTTGTAGAAACATGTCAAACGATGTATAGAATCAATTTTTAGGATGTTTTTATCATAAATCTTCAATAAAATTCCAACCGGACAATTCATTTTTCTTTAGGAATGAAGAGGAACTCAGCTCGCTCCCAAGGCCACGCGCGTGACTGAGCTCATGCCATTCTGCCAGACACCTGATTCCAATAACTCTTATTCTCTCCCCATTCACTGTAGAAGCCTGAAACAATGTTCTAAAGACTGTTGACATCTAGTGGAAGCCTTAGGAAGTGCAATATGACCCCATTTACACTGTATATTGGATAGGCAATCACTTGAAAAACTACAAGTCTCAGATTTCCCACTTCCTGGTTGGATTTCTCTCAGGTTTTCACCTGCCATATGAGTTCTGTTATACTCACAGACATCATTCAAACAGTTCTAGAAACTTCAGAGTGTTTTCTATCCAAATCTACTAATACTATGCATATCCTAGCTTCTGGGCCTGAGTAGCAGGCAGTTTACTCTGGGCACACTTTTCATCCGGACTTGAAAATACTGCCCCCTAGCCCAAAGAGGTTTAAAGCTTGTTCGCAAATGGGTCTTCCAAATGGACAATGACCCTAAGCATACTTCCAAAGTTGTGGCAAAATGGCAACAAAGTCAAGGTATTGGAGTGGCCATCACAAAGCCCTGACCTCAATCCTATAGAAACTTTGTGGGCAGAACTGAAAAAGCGTGCGAGAGCAAGGAGGCCTACAAACCTGAGTCAGTTACACCAGCTCTGTCAGGAGGAATGGGCCACAATTCACCCAACTTATTGTGGGAAGCTTGAGGAAGGCTACCCGAAACGTTTGACCCAAGTTAAACAATTTAAAGTCAATGCTACCAAATACTAATTGAGTGTATGTAAACTTCTGACCCACTGGGAATGTGATGAAAGAAATAAAAGCTGAAATAAATAATTCTCTCTACTATTATTCTGACATTTCACATTCTTAAAATAAAGTGGTGATCCTAACTGACCTAAGACAGGGAATTTTTACTAGGATTGAATGTCAGGAATTGTGAAAAACTGAGTTTAAATGTATTTGTAAACTTCCGACTTCAACTGTATATAGAGAGAGAGAGAGAGAACCTGTCTCATGAGGACACTTGAAGACATGGTGGAATCATTGGAAACCTTTCTGTGGCAGAGGCAGTGGAGCATTTCTTGAAACCTATCTGCTTGAATTCAACCAGGGTGTGAGTGTGAAGGAGTTACTTCAGCCTGTTGTTGTGAGAGAGAGAGAGAGAGAGAGCGAGAGAGAGAGAGAGAGAGAGAGAGAGAGAGAGAGAGAGAGCGAAAGGCTTGTGCGTCACATGAGGACTTGTGAAGAGAGAGAATAAATCTCCTCTAGTCCATGGGAGGAGAAGATAAGGGATGATGAGGTGCAGCCATAGAAGCAGGACTACTTCCTGGTGAATGGTACGGCTGGAGAGTGTGAGCAAAAGAGAAAAGCCCCTTGAATTGAATTGAGAGAGAGACACGGAGGGAGGGAGGGAGACGAGAGAGAGAGAGACAGCGAGGGAGAGAGATGAGAGAGAGAGAGAGAGAGAGAGAGAGAGAGAGAGAGAGAGAGAGAGAGAGGGAGGTAGGGAGCGAGAGAGAAGAGAGAGAGAAGAGAGAGAGAAGGAGAGAGAGAGAGAGAGAGAGAGAAACAGGGAGGGAGGGAGAGAGACAAGAGAGATCGAGAGAGAGAGGGAGGGAGAGGGAGCGCGAGACGGGAGGGAGTGGGTGTCTGGAACTTCACACTGACTTAGACTGTGTTGCACGATCTGTACTCTAAACTCTGCTCGATACAACTGGAGGCTCTGAGAACATACTGTAGCCATCTGGACTCTGCTAGATACACCTCAACCAGTGTCTGATTCTTTGATTTTTCTTTGGATGCTCTGAGAACGCTCTAGGCACTGTTCTGTAGCCATGCTGTGTGGTCTAAGGAGGGACGTGAAGAACAGCTTTGGTAAGCCCTGTCATTGTTGTGTTTGTTACAAGTAGGTAAGCCCTAGGTAAGCACAGTCATTGTGGTGTTTGTTACGTTTGGGTAAGCCCTGTCATTGTGGTGTTTGTTCCATGTTGGTAAGCCCTGTCATTGTGGTGTTTGTTCCATGTTGGTAAGCCCTGTCATTGTGGTGTTTGTTCCATGTTGGTAAGCCCTGTCATTGTGGTGTTTGTTCCATGTTGGTAAGCCCTGTCATTGTGGTGTTTTTTACATGTTGGTAAGCCCTGTCATTGTGGTGTTTGTTCCATGTTGGTAAGCCCTGTCATTGTGGTGTTTTTTACATGTTGGTAAGCCCTGTCATTGTGGTGTTTGTTCCATGTTGGTAAGCCCTGTCATTGTGGTGTTACATGTTGGTAAGCCCTGTCGTTGTGGTGTTACATGTTGGTAAGCCCTGTCGTTGTGGTGTGTGTTACATGTTGGTAAGCCCTGTCGTTGTGGTGTGTGTTACATGTTGGTAAGCCCTGTCGTTGTGGTGTTTGTTACATGTCGGTAAGCCCTGTCGTTGTGGTGTTTGTTACATGTTGGTAAGCCCTGTCGTTGTGGTGTTACATGTTGGTAAGCCCTGTCGTTGTGGTGTTTGTTACATGTTGGTAAGCCCTGTCGTTGTGGTGTTTGTTACATGTTGGTAAGCCCTGTCGTTGTGGTGTTACATGTTGGTAAGCCCTGTCGTTGTGGTGTGTGTTACATGTTGGTAAGCCCTGTCGTTGTGGTGTTTTTTACATGTTGGTAAGCCCTGTCATTGTGGTGTTTGTTCCATGTTGGTAAGCCCTGTCATTGTGGTGTTTGTTCCATGTTGGTAAGCCCTGTCATTGTGGTGTTTGTTCCATGTTGTAAGCCCTGTCGTTGTGGTGTTTTTTACATGTTGGTAAGCCCTGTCATTGTGGTGTTTGTTCCATGTTGGTAAGCCCTGTCGTTGTGGTGTTTGTTACATGTTGGTAAGCCCTGTCGTTGTGGTGTTACATGTTGGTAAGCCCTGTCGTTGTGGTGTTACATGTTGGTAAGCCCTGTCGTTGTGGTGTGTGTTACATGTTGGTAAGCCCTGTCGTTGTGGTGTGTGTTACATGTTGGTAAGCCCTGTCGTTGTGGTGTTTGTTACATGTTGGTAAGCCCTGTCGTTGTGGTGTTTGTTACATGTTGGTAAGCCCTGTCGTTGTGGTGTTACATGTTGGTAAGCCCTGTCGTTGTGGTGTTTGTTACATGTTGGTAAGCCCTGTCGTTGTGGTTTTTGTTACATGTTGGTAAGCCCTGTCGTTGTGGTGTTACATGTTGGTAAGCCCTGTCGTTGTGGTGTGTGTTACATGTTGGTAAGCCCTGTCGTTGTGCTGTTTGTTACATGTGAAATATAGTAGTAATTCTCCTTCTCTCTACTCTGTGCTTCGGTTTTAGACAATGGTGGAGGAATCTTGCATACATTCATGCCTCACTGTACCTACAACATTTTTCACACTGTCAGGGTTGTTTTTTGCATTGTACTTGTGGTTATCCTAAGCAAAATGATGTCAAAGACAATCTTGGTAAAGTTTACCTACCGGATTCCAGTAGTGCTTTTCTTCATTTGTTAATTTTACGGTAGTAAAATAAAATGCAAATAAATAATTAAGGCACTATTCTATTATCTATTTACACAAGTAGAAAGTTACATGGAAAGCAAAAAAATTAAATACCTATTTTCTTAGAAACTAAGCTAACTAAGCTAAACTAAACTAAGCTAATTAGAGTAGTAAAAATACATTTTTCGTCATACTCGTGGTATACGGTCTGATATAGCACGTCTGTCAGCCAATCAGCATTCAGGGCTCGAACCACCCAGTTTGTAAGAATGTATATCAACTGACATTGTAATGCAGTGACCCAGACCATGTGTGACATGCTAGCTCAAGTGGAAGTAGCTGTGGGGAAAATGTTGAAATGTAATTTACTATTAATTATATCCTAATTTCAATATTATCTTGTTGGACTGACTCTCAGTATATATTAACCACAATCAATCCCTTTGGTCCTCACAAAACTCATATCGTCTGTGTGAATCCTCCAGGGCTATGCGTCCCAAATTGCACCCTGTTCACTGTTTAGTGCACTACTCTTGACCAGGATCCATACGGGCTAGTCAAAAGTAGTCCGGGAGCTGTGTTCCCAGCGTGGTAGACTAGGCTCTGTAGCACAGCGTGGTTAGGATAGGAGCAGAGGCAGTAGTCATGCTACACTACCCTGGGTAATATTCTACCCTGGGTAATGTTCTCCCAGTGGGGGTGAGATGGGAAGACAGGGTGAGAGGAAGAGAGAGGGAGAGAAGGAGTGGAGGAGATGGGGAGAAGAGGAGAGGAAGGAGTAAGATACAGAAGCTGTCATCACACTGGCAGACAGAAGCTGTCATCACACTGGCAGACAGTCTGTCATCATACTGGCAGACAGTCTGTCATCACACTGGCAGACAGAAGCTGTCATCATACTGGCAGACAGTCTGTCATCACACTGGCAGACAGTCTGTCATCACACTGGCAGACAGAAGCTGTCATCACACTGGCAGACAGTCTGTCATCACACTGGCAGACAGAAGCTATCATCACACTGGCAGACAGTCTGTCATCACACTGGCAGACAGAAGCTGTCATCACACTGGCAGACAGTCTGTCATCACACTGGCAGACAGAAGCTGTCATCACACTGGCAGACAGAAGCTGTCATCACACTGGCAGACAGTCTGTCATCACACTGGCAGACAGAAGCTGTCATCACACTGGCAGACAGAAGCTGTCATCACACTGGCAGACAGAAGCTGTCATCACACTGGCAGACAGTCTGTCATCACACTGGCAGACAGAAGCTGTCATCACACTGGCAGACAGTCTGTCATCACACTGGCAGACAGTCTGTCATCCCACTAGCAGACAGAAGCTGTCATCACACTGGCAGACAGAAGCTGTCATCACACTGGCAGACAGTCTGTCATCACACTGGCAGACAGTCTGTCATCACACTGGCAGACAGTCTGTCATCACACTGGCAGACAGAAGCTGTCATCACACTGGCAGACAGAAGCTGTCATCATACTGGCAGACAGTCTGTCATCACACTGGCAGACAGACTCTGTCATCACACTGGCAGACAGAAGCTGTCATCACACTGGCAGACAGAAGCTGTCATCACACTGGCAGACAGAAGCTGTCATCACACTGGCAGACAGTCTGTCATCACACTGGCAGACAGAAGCTGTCATCACACTGGCAGACAGTCTGTCATCACACTGGCAGACAGAAGCTGTCATCATACTGGCAGACAGTCTGTCATCACACTGGCAGACAGAAGCTTTCATCACACTGGCAGACAGAAGCTGTCATCACACTGGCAGACAGTCTGTCATCACACTGGCAGACAGTCTGTCATCACACTGGCAGACAGAAGCTGTCATCACACTGGCAGACAGAAGCTGTCATCACACTGGCAGACAGTCTGTCATCACACTGGCAGACAGTCTGTCATCACACTGGCAGACAGTCTGTCATCACACTGGCAGACAGAAGCTGTCATCACACTGGCAGACAGAAGCTGTCATCACACTGGCAGACAGTCTGTCATCACACTGGCAGACAGTCTGTCATCACACTGGCAGACAGAAGCTGTCATCACACTGGCAGACAGAAGCTGTCATCACACTGGCAG
The DNA here is from genome assembly GCF_965601325.2 of Salmo salar. NCBI lineage: Eukaryota > Metazoa > Chordata > Actinopteri > Salmoniformes > Salmonidae > Salmo > Salmo salar. The sequence goes on along the minus strand of NC_138312.1, from coordinate 55,935,122 downwards.
ACAGAAGCTCCCGGCGCGGCTGCATCACACTGGCAGACAGTCTGTCACCCGGCGCGTCGCAGCACCTGGCAGACAGAAGCTGTCATCACACTGGCAGACAGAAGCTGTCATCACACTGGCAGACAGTCTGTCATCACACTGGCAGACAGAAGCTGTCATCACACTGGCAGACAGAAGCTGTCATCACACTGGCAGACAGAGCTGTCATCACACTGGCAGACAGTCTGTCATCACACTGGCAGACAGAAGCTGTCATCACACTGGCAGACAGTCTGTCAGCACACTGGCAGACAGAAGCTGTCATCACACTGGCAGACAGAAGCTGTCATCACACTGGCAGACAGACGCTGTCATCACACTGGCAGACAGTCTGTCAGCACACTGGCAGACAGAAGCTGTCATCACACTGGCAGACAGACTCTGTCATCACACTGGCAGACAGTAGCTGTCATCCCACTGGCAGACAGTCTGTCATCACACTGGCAGACAGAAGCTGTCATCACACTGGCAGACAGTCTGTCATCACACTGGCAGACAGAAGCTGTCATCACACTGGCAGACAGAAGCTGTCATCACACTGGCAGACAGAAGCTGTCATCCCACTGGCAGACAGTAGCTAAATCTCATTGGCTGTATAATGTACTATTGCACTACCGTTGACAAGAGTAACAGTGCAGCCACATTGGGTGTTGTTTTAGAGAACATTAGTGCACTACACAGGGAATAGGATGTTGTTTTTTAGGTGGCCCAAAGTAGTGCACTACACAGGGAATAGGTGTCATTTGAAACAGCTGGGTTAGCCTTGCTGCCAAGAAGGGAGGATTTTACAGGTGTCTTGATAGCCAGACTCTTCAGGCTGTGTTAGCTTATAGCTTATAGATGCTTGTGAAACGAACGGCAAACGACCTCCTGCAAAGTGACCCAAGTAATTCAATTTTACCGTTTGATGGACATGGAAATTTGATTTTGATGCAGTAGTGAACTGACAGTACTTGAAAGCTGTTATTCAGGCATCACCCCTGTTATTCAGGCATCACCCCTGTTATTCAGGCATCACCCCTGTTATTCAGGCATCAGCCCTGTTATTCTGGCATGAGCCCTGTTATTCAGGCATCCGCCTTGTTATTCAGGCATCAGGCCTGTTATTCTGGCATCAGCCCTGTTATTCAGGCATCAGCCTTGTTATTCTGGCATCAGCCCTGTTATTCAGGCATCAGCCTTGTTATTCAGGCATCAGCCTTGTTATTCAGGCATCAGCCTTGTTATTCTGGCATTAGCCCTGTTATTCTGGCATCAGCCCTGTTATTCAGGCATCCGCCTTGTTATTCAGGCATCAGGCCTGTTTTCTGGCATCAGCCCTGTTATTCAGGCATCAGCCTTGTTATTCTGGCATCAGCCTTGTTATTCAGGCATCAGGCATGTTAATCGGGCATCAGTTGGCATTCATGTCATTTTCCTAGTAAGAAGGACAACCATTAATCTATCACCAGTTCTTGTCCTGATAGCATTCTACTGTTCTTCCTCTGAGGTAATACCTCGTAACTACTTGCAAATAAATAACTGGTTCCTCCGTCTGCTTAAACACTCTCCCCTCATGTCTTGTTGTGTCCTATTGTTGCCCACAAACCTGTGGAGAGAGACAGAAGAGAGACAGTGTTAGGGCCAGAGGGGTGGAGAGAGAGAGACAGTGTTAGGGCCAGAGTGGTGGATATAGAGAGACAGTGTTAGGGCCAGAGGGGGTGGAGACGGAGGGCCAGAGGGGGGAGGGGGCAGTGTTAGGGCCAGAGTGGTGGATATAGAGACACAGTGTTAGGGCCAGAGGGGTGGAGAGAGAGAGACAGTGTTAGGGCCAGAGTGGTGGATATAGAGAGACAGTGTTAGGGCCAGAGTGGTGGATATAGAGAGACAGTGTTAGGGCCAGAGTGGTGGATATAGAGAGACAGTGTTAGGGCCAGAGTGGTGGATATAGAGAGACAGTGTTAGGGCCAGAGGGGTGGAGAGAGAGACAGTGTTAGGGCCAGAGTGGTGGATATAGAGAGAGACAGTGTTAGGGCCAGAGTGGTGGATAGAGAGAGACAGTGTTAGGGCCAGAGTGGTGGATATAGAGAGACAGTGTTAGGGCCAGAGTGGTGGATAGAGAGAGACAGTGTTAGGGCCAGAGTGGTGGATAGAGAGAGACAGTGTTAGGGCCAGAGTTGTGGATAGAGAGAGACAGTGTTAGGGCCAGAGTGGTGGATAGAGAGAGACAGTGTTAGGGCCAGAGTGATAGATAGAGAGAGACAGTGTTAGGGCCAGAGTGGTGGATAGAGAGAGACAGTGTTAGGGCCAGAGTGGTGGATGGAGAGAGACTGTGTTAGGGCCAGAGTGGTGGATATGGAGAAACAGTGTTAGGGCCAGAGTGGTGGATAGATAGAGAGAGACAGTGTTAGGGCCAGAGTGGTGGATAGAGAGAGACAGTGTTAGGGCCAGAGTGGTGGATAGATAGAGAGAGACAGTGTTAGGGCCAGAGTGGTGGATAGAGAGAGACAGTGTTAGGGCCAGAGTGGTGGATAGATAGAGAGAGACAGTGTTAGGGCCAGAGTGGTGGATAGATAGAGAGAGACAGTGTTAGGGCCAGAGTGGTGGATAGAGAGAGACAGTGTTAGGGCCAGAGTGGTGGATGGAGAGAGACTGTGTTAGGGCCAGAGTGGTGGATATGGAGAAACAGTGTTAGGGCCAGAGTGGTGGATAGAGAGAGACAGTGTTAGGGCCAGAGTGGTGGATAGATAGAGAGAGACAGTGTTAGGGCCAGAGTGGTGGATAGAGAGAGACAGTGTTAGGGCCAGAGTGGTGGATAGATAGAGAGAGACAGTGTTAGGGCCAGAGTGGTGGATATGGAGAAACAGTGTTAGGGCCAGACTCCTCCTCTCTCTGTCATTCTCGTATCTTCTCTATATCTATGACCAATCACTGACTACTTAAGAACACATTTAATTCATCACACTCATCTTCTTAAACAATTCACCATCTTCGTGGCACCACCTTTTGTCATTGCCCATACGTGGAGATGGAGAGAGACAGGCTTAGGGGCCCTCCCTTCTTATTGGGCCCTCCCTCGGGGCCTCCCTCTTATTGTGCCCTCCCTTCTTATTGTGCCCTCCCTTCTTATTGGGCCCCCCCAGGGCCCCCCTTCTTATTGGGACCTCCCTCGGGCCCTCCCTCTTATTGGGCCCTCCCTTCATATTGGGCCCTCCCTTCATATTGGGCCCTCCCTTCTTATTGGGCCCTCCCTTCTTAGGGGCCCTCCCTTCTTATTGGGCCCTCCCTTCTTAGGGGGCCCTCCCTTCTTATTGGGCCCTCCCTTCTTGAGGGGCCCTCCCTTCTTATTGTGCCCTCCCTTCTTAGGAGACCTCCCTTCTTATTGGGCCCTCCCTTCTTATTGGACCCTCCCTTCTTATTGTGCCCTCCCTTCTTAGGAGACCTCCCTTCTTATTGGGCCCTCCCTTCTTATTGTGCCCTCCCTTCTTAGGGGCCCTCCCTTCTTAGGGGCCCTCCCTTCTTATTGGTGCCTCCCTTCCTTATTGGGCCCTCCCTTCTTAGGGGCCCTCCCTTCTTATTGGACCCTCCCTTCTTAGGGGCCCTCCCTTCTTATTGAGCCCCCCCTTCTTATTGGGCCCTCCCTTCTTAGGGCCCCCTTCTTAGGGCCCTCCCTTCTTAGGGGCCCTCCCTTCTTAGGAGCCCTCCCTTCTTATTGGGCCCTCCCTTCTTAGGCCCCCCGGGCCCTCCCTTCTTAGGGGCCCTCCCTTCTTAGGGGCCCTCCCTTCTTAGGGCCCCCCTTCTATTGTGCCCTTCCTTCTTAGGGGCCCTCCCTTGGGGCCCTCCCTCATTGTGCCCTCCCTTCTTAGGGCCCCTCCTGTCTTATTCTTTATGTCTAGGAGCAATCTTGACTTCCATAAGGCTCTACTCAGCCAGGTAGCATCTTTACAAGTAGTACAAGTACTCATTAAAACTGATTATAGCTTTTCGCCTTCAGATGGTTGTTTTTAACTCGTTATTCTAGAGAGGTAATAAGAGCAGGTTGACATTTATTGTCGTGAGTCTAGCGAGTTTAGCGATTCTGCTTTAAATAGGCCAGCTGCAAAGTCAAATTGTAAACATTCACGAAATCAAAAATAGCTTTTTTTGTTTTCAATTTTAAGGTTATGGTTAGGCATTAAGGTTGGCAGTGTGGTTAAGGTTAGGGTTAACGTTAGAGTTTAAAATCAGTCATTTCATGACTTTGTGTCTGTGCCAGCTAGTGACCACTCCGCAGAGCTGCCTCCAGAACAACATTCATGAGGTAAAATGCTCACCTGCGTCTATGAAGTGGTATGTTGGTGGACCCGAGGTGAACCCTGATCTGCGTAAAAAAAGGAGTAGACAATAGGTCATCATAACACCTGCAGTGTTTCTTTTTATCATAATATACATTATCAAGCATTTTGAGGCAGGAAATTGCAGTGGCCATGTGATAACTGATTGAAGTGTTTGTGTATGTGTTTGTGAGTATATGTGTGTGCGTACGTGTGTGTGGTGTGTGTGTGTGTGGGGGTGGTGTGTGTGTGTGTGTGTGTGGGTGTGGGTACGCTGTGCAAGCTTCTTGTTGTCAAGTGCATCTCTTATCATTCACATTAGATAAGAGATGAATACAACAGCTTTCAAAGAGGAAATCCTAAAGAATGAAGACTGATTATTGTTACAAACAACATTCAGCATCTCTTGAAATAGAGACGTAATTCCATACTGATTTGTTGCCACCATGTTGTGCTGTGTGGTGTATTCTATCAGTGAAATGCAGTCATCATAAGTAAAAGTAAGTAAGTGATTTCCTGGCCAATCCATCAATTGAATTCTTGCTGGAAAATCATTTGAAGTATTACAGTATTGTTGGACCCTATTGCCTTGTGTAGCACCTGTGTAGGACTCAATAGATGCTTAGTTGAAAAATAAACCGCTTCAGATTGGCTTACAAACGTTACCCAACCTATCAGACTGAATGGGTTGTTATTCGTGTTTCATAAGTCTTTAACCACTGCTGATGTAAAAAAGCCTTCATGAAATCTATTTGACTGATTAATCGAACTGTCTTGGTTCATGTTGAGACTATAGTAAAATTAAAGTCTTTGGGGGGGCTGTTTGAGATTAATGGGATGCCCTTTTGGCTGTGTAATGCTCCAAACACCTTCCATTGGTGGATGCAGAGTCTTCAACCCCTGGTCTGTGGGCTGGCAGCGGTCCCTGGGATGTTGCTGACCGGTCCCTCAGGAAGTTACCTATAGCTAACATAAATTCAGTCAGTTCTAGACTGCTAAAGGGCAAGGTCACGCCATGGTTAGCATATAGTTTAGAAATACAATTCACAGAGATATGTACAGTGCATTAAGAAATGTTTCAGACCCCTTGACTTTTACCACATTTTGTTACATTACAGCCTTATTCTAAAATTCCCATGCAATACCCCACATTAACAAAACAAAAACAGGTTTTTAGAATTGTTGTTCCTCTGTGGAGATGGGAGAACATTCCAGAAAGACAAACATCTCTGCAGCACTCCACCAATCAGGCCTTTATGGTAAAGTGGCCAGACAGAAGCAACTCCTCAGTAAAAGGCACATGACAGCCCACTTGATGTTTGCCAAAGGCACCTAAAGACTCTCAGACCATGAGAAACAAGATTCTCTGGTCTGAAGAAACCAATATTGAACATTTTGTCCATCTGGAGGAAACCTGGCACCATCCCTACGGTGAAGCTTGGTGGTGGCAGCATCATGCTGTGGGGATGTTTTTCAGCAGCAAGGACTGGGAGAGTAGTCAGGATTGATGGAAAGGTGAACAAAGCAAAGTACAGAGAGATCCTTGATGAAAACCTGTTCCAGAACTCTCAGGATCTCAGACTGGGCCAAAGGTTCACCTTCCAAAAGGACAACGACCCTAAGCACACAGTCAAGACAACGCAGGACTGGCTTCAGAAGAAATCTCTGAATGTCTTTGAGTGGCCCAGCTAGAGCCAAGACTTGAACCCGATTGAACATCTCTGGAGAGACCTGAAAATAGCTGTACAGTGAATCTCCCCATCCAACGTGACCGAGCTTGAGAGGATCTGCAGAGAAGAATGGGATAAACTCCCCAAATACAGGTGTGCCAAGCTTGTAAAGTCATATCCAAGAAGACTCAAGGCTGTAATCGCTGCCAAAGGTGCTTCAACAAAGTACTGAGTAAAGGGTCTGAAAACTTATGTAAATGTTACATTTCAGCTTTGTCATTATGGGGTATTGTGTGTAGATTGATGAGGGAAAAAAACGATTGAATACTTTTTAGAATAAGGCTGTAAAGTAACAAAATGTGACAAAAGGGTCTGAATACTTTCCGAATGCACTGTATACAATGAGAAAGGGCTAACAGTGTGTATATATATATATCAATATCTGGATGAGCGTTTGTTTATGGAGTCCCAGAAACCACACAATATGTCTTACTCTACATCATTTTGATGCATTTTATGACTGCCATACGGCTCCATGACACATTTTCAAACTTGCAATCAGAAGATTGTCATTTTATTGCAATGTGCTATTTTGCACTTTTTTTTCTCTGTTACCATGTAACTCTGTTACTATGTAACTCTGTTACCACGTAACTCTGAAAACTATGTAACTCTGTTACCACCTAACTCTGTTACTATGTAACTCTGTTACCACCTAAATCTGTTACCACCTAACTATGTTACTATGTAACTCTGTTACCACGTAACTCTGTTACTATGTAACTCTGTTACCACGTAACTCTGAAAACTATGTAACTCTGTTACCACCTAACTCTGTTACTATGTAACTCTGTTACCACCTAACTCTGTTACCACCTAACTATGTTACTATGTAACTCTGTTACCACGTAACTATGTTACTATGTAACTCTGTTACAACGTAACTCTGTTACTATGTAACTCTGTTACCACCTAACTCTGTTACTATGTAACTCTGTTACCACGTAACTATGTTACTATGTAACTCTGTTACCACCTAACTCTGTTACTATGTAACTCTGTTACCACCTAACTCTGTTACTATGTAACTCTGTTACCACCTAACTCTGTTACCACCTAACTCTGTTACTATGTAACTCTGTTACCACGTAACTATGTTACTATGTAACTCTGTTACCACCTAACTCTGTTACCACCTAACTCTGTTACTATGTAACTCTGTTACCACGTAACTATGTTACTATGTAACTCTGTTACCACCTAACTCTGTTACTATGTAACTCTGTTACAACGTAACTCTGTTACTATGTAACTATGTTACCACGTAACTCTGAAAACGATATAACTCTGTTACCACAAAACTCTGTTACTATGTAACTATGTTACCACCTAACTCTGTTACCACGTAACTCTGAAAACTATGTAACTATGTTACCACGTAACTCTGAAAACTATATACCTCTGTTACCACAAAACTATGTTACTATGTAACTATGTTACCACCTAACTCTGTTACCACGTAACTCTGAAAACTATGTAACTCAGTTACCACGTAACTATGTTACTATGTAGCTCTGTTACCACGTAACTCTGAAAACTATGTAACTCTGTTACCACGAAACCCTGTTACTATGTAAATCAATTACCACGAAACTCTGTTACTATGTAACTATGTTACCACATAACTGAAAACGATGTAAATCTGTTACCACGAAACTCTGTTACTATGTAACTCTGTTACCACCTAACTCTGTTACTATGTAAATATGTTACCACATAACTGAAAACTATGTAACTCTGTTACCACGTAACTCCGATACCATGTAACCCTGTTACATGTAACAGTTTGTGTTGATATAGTCATATATAAGTACTTTATCAGATGATATGTTGCATTCATGTATTATCACTAAAATAACTGAATGTTATGCTGTTTTCATATCCCCCCCAAAACAATTTATTAACCAGATGACTCTCCGTTATCTAGCACTAAATAGAGATTTTGTCATGAAAGATATATTTTAACAATTAATTGTTAGTATTGCATTAAAGCACTAACAAATAACTACAGAAAGGTACATAGGATTCAGACTTGCCCCTGATTGTAAAAAAGATATGGCTGTTTTTATAGTGCAAGTGTGACTCTTTATAGTGCAAGTGTCATTCTACTGAGTCCAGCCATACCAAGCTGTACTGAGCTGGTCTGGTTACATATCCACTACTGAGTCCAGCCATACCAAGCTGTACTGAGCTGGTTACATATCCACTACTGAGTCCAGCCATACCAAGCTGTACTGAGCTGGTTACATATCCACTACTGAGTCCAGCCATACCAAGCTGTACTGACCTGGTTACATATCCACTACTGAGTCCAGCCATACCAAGCTGTACTGACCTGGTTACATATCCACTACTGAGTCCAGCCATACCAAGCTGTACTGACCTGGTTACATATCCACTACTGAGTCCAGCCATACCAAGCTGTACTGAGCTGGTTACATATCCACTACTGAGTCCAGCCATACCAAGCTGTACTGACCTGGTTACATATCCACTACTGAGTCCAGCCATACCAAGCTGTACTGACCTGGTTACATATCCACTACTGAGTCCAGCCATACCAAGCTGTACTGACCTGGTTACATATCCACTACTGAGTCCAGCCATACCAAGCTGTACTGACCTGGTTACATATCCACTACTGAGTCCAGCCATACCAAGCTGTACTGACCTGGTTACATATCCACTACTGAGTCCAGCCATACCAAGCTGTACTGACCTGGTTACATATCCACTACTGAGTCCAGCCATACCAAGCTGTACTGAGCTGTTCTGGTTACGTATCCAACATACAGTAGTGAAAATAAAATATCTCAGTGTGAAAAGGGTACTAGTTTTCAGAAGCAATCTGTGAATTGTAGTCCAATGTTGAAGTATTAACCATAATGTGTTGGTCCTTGGTACACAAAAACTTGAAAAGCATTATTCAACAGTATGCAATAGGCCATAGGTAGACAGTAGACACTGACATGTAAAGACCTTGAGCCAAACACATATAAGAGAATATCCTGAAAAGTAGACTGTAAAAAGTTTAGAAACACTGTCCTACAGTTAAAGTATGCCCACTCACAGTGAAGTGTGTCCTGGAGCCAGAGAACTTTAGCCCTTAACCCGCTCCACGGGCGACTGAATCTGATTCTGTGTTGCTTCCAGCTCTGCTATGTTAGTCCGGATAATGTGACAGCACAAAATACTCATTTCTGTTGTTCAATGGAGTGGACAATAAAGTTGCTTTATTCTATTGTACTACAGTCTTCCACTGACATAATAACTACTTCACTGCTTATATCAGCTTGCATGTTATATATCCCCAGAGAGTATAAGGACACTTCAGTAGCTCCATCGGAAACGTGGTAGTCTACTAGTTCAGTACAAGTTCATCACACATCGGGGAGCCAACGCAAGTTTTCAGCTCCAAGCAGAGATTAGTCATCATCTCTGATTCGTTAGAATAGATCCATGGGAAACATAGTACCAGTTCATCTGAGTCGTTAGAATAGATCCATGGGAAACATAGTACCAGTTCATCTGAGTCGTTAGAATAGATCCATGGGAAACATAGTATCAGTTATAGATCCATGGGAAACATAGTACCAGTTCATCTGAGTCATTAGAATAGATCCATGGGAAACATAGTACCAGTTCATCTGAGTCATTAGAATAGATCCATGGGAAACATAGTACCAGTTCATCTGAGTCATTAGAATAGATCCATGGGAAACATAGTACCAGTTCATCTGAGTCATTAGAATAGATCCATGGGAAACATAGTATCAGTTCATCTGAGTCGTTAGAATAGATCCATGGGAAACATAGTACCAGTTCATCTGAGTCATTAGAATAGATCCATGGGAAACATAGTACCAGTTATAGATCCATGGGAAACATAGTATCAGTTATAGATCCATGGGAAACATAGTATCAGTTATAGATCCATGGGAAACATAGTACCAGTTCATCTGAGTTATTAGAATAGATCCATGGGAAACATAGTACCAGTTCATCTGAGTCGTTAGAATAGATCCATGGGAAACATAGTACCAGTTCATCTGAGTCGTTAGAATAGATCCATGGGAAACATAGTACCAGTTCATCTGAGTCGTTAGAATAGATCCATGGGAAACATAGTACCAGTTCATCTGAGTCGTTAGGATAGATCCATGGGAAACATAGTACCAGTTCATCTGAGTCGTTAGAATAGATCCATGGGAAACATAGTACCAGTTCATATGAGTCATTAGAATAGATCCATGGGAAACATAGTACCAGTTCATATGAGTCATTAGAATAGATCCATGGGAAACATAATACCAGTTCATCTGAGTCGTTAGAATAGATCCATGGGAAACATAGTACCAGTTCATCTGAGTCATTAGAATAGATCCATGGGAAACATAATACCAGTTCATCTGAGTCGTTAGAATAGATCCATGGGAAACATAGTACCAGTTCATATGAGTCATTAGAATAGATCCATGGGAAACATAGTACCAGTTCATCTGAGTCGTTAGAATAGATCCATGGGAAACATAATACCAGTTCATCTGAGTCGTTAGAATAGATCCATGGGAAACATAATACCAGTTCATCTGAGTCGTTAGAATAGATCCATGGGAAACATAGTATCAGTTCAAAGTGGGTTCATCCTCCTCCTGTGCTACGTCTTGTTGGCAGGTTATGACTGCTGCTGTGTAAACAAACCATAAAACATGGTGGCACTGCACGGGCACCTAGCACATTAGTCCAGGAGCCGACCGACCAACCGACCTGGGGTCAGTCTGATATAATAAAGTCTATTCTGAGCGATCAAAGGCAGTTGTCACCTATATTAAACACATATTTACCTCTACAATCCTCCTATGGCCATTATATCCCCAAGAGAGAGGCTGAACAGAGTGTGTTGAGCTGAAAAAGAGTAAACTAATGAATTTCTAGGATAGCTGTTGAATAAACACCTCAAGAGATTATCTAGTGAAGCAGCACCTTATCAGACACAGACGCACAGCTATGATGCAGACAGTAATCCATGGTGACACAGCTGTCGAGGGAAAAACACCCCGCCGACCGCTTGTCACTTCCAACATACCGTGCCGAGCGCGGCTTTGATCAAAAATGCAGGAGTGCACACCCACTCACATCCCTCCGTCTCATATCCCTCCGTCTCTCTCATCTCTCTCTCCATCTTCCCTCCCTCTGCCTCATCCCTCAATCCAAACCAGTTTCACTAGAGGGGTGCATCAAGTTAGAAAGAAACCTTGTGGAGAGCAGAGCCTGAGTCGTGACAAGCAACAAGCACGCCCAAAACAACACAGTTTGTCTTATGCTCAGCCAGCTAACCCAGTCGTGATGTTCTGGAATAAGCCAACAAGCACACCCCAAACAACACAGTCTGTCTTATGCTCAGCCAGCTAACCCAGTCGTGATGTTCTGGAATAAGCCAACAAGCACACCCCAAACAACACAGTCTGTCTGTCTTTAGCTGTGCAAGCTATCCTAGCCGTGATGCTGTGGAACAAGCATGCCCCAAACACAGTATTTCTGTCTTTAGCTCTGTGGGCTAACTCAATCAGCGGGACTGGGATGGTTGCTAGCAGAGGAAGAAAAAACGCTCGTAACTTCCAGCTACTCTTCAACTTCCAGCTACTCTTCAACTTCCAGTTACTCTTCAACTTCCAGTTACTCTTCAACTTCCAGTTACTCTTCAACTTCCAGTTACTCTTCAACTTCCAGCTACTCTTCAACTTCCAGTTACTCTTCAACTTCCAGCTACTCTTCAACTTCCAGTTACTCTTCAACTTCCAGCTACTCTTCAACTTCCAGCTACCCTTCAACTTCCAGCTACTCTTCAACTTCCAGTTACTCTTCAACTTCCAGCTACTCTTCAACTTCCAGTTACTCTTCAACTTCCAGTTACTCTTCAACTTCCAGCTACCCTTCAACTTCCAGCAACTCTTCAACTTCCAGTTACTCTTCAACTTCCAGCTACTCTTCAACTTCCAGCTACTCTTCAACTTCCAGTACTCTTCAACTTCCAGCTACTCTTCAACTTCCAGCTACCCTTCAACTTCCAGCTACTCTTCAACTTCCAGCTACCCTTCAACTTCCAGCTACCCTTCAACTTCCAGCTACTCTTCAACTTCCAGTTACTCTTCAACTTCCAGCTACTCTTCAACTTCCAGTTACTCTTCAACTTCCAGTTACTCTTCAACTTCCAGCTACCCTTCAACTTCCAGCTACTCTTCAACTTCCAGTTACTCTTCAACTTCCAGCTACTCTTCAACTTCCAGCTACTCTTCAACTTCCAGTACTCTTCAACTTCCAGCTACTCTTCAACTTCCAGCTACCCTTCAACTTCCAGCTACTCTTCAACTTCCAGCTACCCTTCAACTTCCAGCTACTCTTCAACTTCCAGTTACTCTTCAACTTCCAGCTACTCTTCAACTTCCAGCTACCCTTCAACTTCCAGCTACTCTTCAACTTCCAGCTACCCTTCAACTTCCAGCTACCCTTCAACTTCCAGTTACTCTTCAACTTCCAGTTACTCTTCAACTTCCAGCTAAATAATACTAGAGCCACACGAATTACATAATTTGAACGCAGCTCAATTAGTATGTTTCCCTCCTGTTGTGAGTTACATGCCCATAGGCTTCATAGTGGACGTGTGGTAGTGTTACGTATGGTGGTGTGTCTGTGTGTGTGTGTGTGTGTGTGTGTGTGTGTGTGTGTGTGTGTGTGTGTGTGTGTGTGTGTGTGTGTGTGTGTGTGTGTGTGTGTGTGTGTGTGTGTGTGTGTGTGTGTGTGTGTGTGTGTGTGGTTTGTCAGGTGTGGAGGTGTATTTAGTCTCTCTGTGTGTGGAAGTAGAGAGACGTGCACCCTGCCATCCCTTGCATTATCTGCCCATTACTCTCTGTGTGTGTGTGTGGGTGTTAGACCAGCAGTCATGCTTCCTGCCTCCTAGTCCATTGTCTCCCTGTCCCCCTGGTCCTTATAATGACTGCTAATTAAAACCTGAATGGGCTCCCTGAATCACACACACTCACACAATGAGATTAACTTGTTGGTACATAATGTTTCCACCATCTTTTCCTATGACTAAAAAGAGCTCCTGGACATCAGAAAAGTGATCACTAACCTTGATTTGGATGAAGATTTGTACTTCAATGAGTCGGTGGTGCAGGACATACAGTGCCTTGCGAAAGTATTCGGCCCCCTTGAACTTTTCAACCTTTTGCCACATTTCAGGCTTCAAACATAAAGATATAAAACTGTAATTTTTTGTGAAGAATCAACAACAAATGGGACACAATTATGAAGTGGAACGAAATTTATTGGATATTTCAAACTTTTTTAACAAATAAAAAACTGAAAAATTGGCTGTGCAAAATTATTCAGCCCCCTTAAGTTAATACTTTGTAGCGCCACCTTTTGCTGCGATTACAGCTGTAAGTCGCTTGGGGTATGTCTCTATCAGTTTTGCACATCGAGAGACTGACATTTTTGCCCATTCGTCCTTGCAAAACAGCTCGAGCTCAGTGAGGTTGGATGGAGAGCGTTTGTGAATAGCAGTTTTCAGTTCTTTCCACAGATTCTCGATTGGATTCAGGTCTGGACTTTGACTTGGCCATTCTAACACCTGGATATGTTTATTTGTGAACCATTCCATTGTAGATTTTGCTTTATGTTTTGGATCATTGTCTTGTTGGAAGACAAATCTCCATCCCAGTCTCAGGTCTTTTGCAGACTCCATCAGGTTTTCTTCCAGAATGGTCCTGTATTTGGCTCCATCCATCTTCCCATCAATTTTAACCAACTTCCCTGCCCCTGCTGAAGAAAAGCAGGCCCAAACCATGATGCTGCCACCACCATGTTTGACAGTGGGGATGGTGTGTTCAGGGTGATGAGCTGTGTTGCTTTTACGCCAAACATAACGTTTTGCATTGTTGCCAAAAAGTTCGATTTTGGTTTCATCTGACCAGAGCACCTTCTTCCACATGTTTGGTGTGTCTCCCAGGTGGCTAGTGGAAAACTTTAAACGACACCTTTTATGGATATCTTTAAGAAATGGCTTTCTTCTTGCCACTCTTCCATAAAGGCCAGATTTGTGCAGTATACGACTGATTGTTGTCCTATGGACAGAGTCTCCCACCTCAGCTGTAGATCTCTGCAGTTCATCCAGAGTGATCATGGGCCTCTTGGCTGCATCTCTGATCAGTCTTCTCCTTGTATGAGCTGAAAGTTTAGAGGGACGGCCGGGTCTTCGTAGATTTGCAGTGGTCTGATACTCCTTCCATTTCAATATTATCGCTTGCACAGTGCTCCTTGGGATGTTTAAAGCTTGGGAAATCTTTTTGTATCCAAATCCGGCTTTAAACTTCTCCACAACAGTATCTCGGACCTGCCTGGTGTGTTCCTTGTTCTTCATGATGCTCTACGGTGAAGCATGGTGGTGGCGCTTTAAACGGACCTCTGAGACTATCACAGAGCAGGTGCATTTATACGGAGACTTGATTACACACAGGTGGATTCTATTTATCATCATTAGTCATTTAGGTCAACATTGGATCATTCAGAGATCCTCACTGAACTTCTGGAGAGAGTTTGCTGCACTGAAAGTAAAGGGGCTGAATAATTTTGCACGCCCAATTTTTTAGTTTTTTATTTGTTAAAAAGGTTTGAAATATCCAATAAATTCCGTTCCACTTCATGATTGTGCCCCACTTGTTGTTGATTCTTCACAAAAAATTACAGTTTTATATCTTTATGTTTGAAGCCTGAAATGTGGCAAAAGGTCGAAAAGTTCAAGTGGACCATGCCCTAATCCCTGAGACTCAGGAAGAGAAAGAGACAGCTCAAGAGAGGCCGACGTGCGGGCACCCAGGCGAAATTACATCGGCAATAAACCACCTCTACCCTGTCTTCTATTGACCAATGTACAGAATCAATGGTTGATGAGCTCCGTTCGAGACTATCTTATCAACGGGACCTGAAGAACTGGAATATCCTACGTTTCTCGGGAGTTGTGGCTGAAAAGGTCAATATAGGAAGGTATTCAGACCCCACATTTTGTTACGTTTCAGCCTTAATCTAAAATTTATTCAATATAATTTTTTTCTCATCAATCTACGAACAATACCCGATAATGATAAAGCAAAAACAGGTTTTTAGACATTTTCGCAAATGTATTATATGTTAAAAGCTGAAATAGCTTTTTTACATGGGTATTCAGACCCATTGCTATGAGACTCTAAATTGTGCTCAGGTGCATCCTGTTTCAATTGATCATCCTTGAGATGTTTCTATACTTGATTGGAGTCCACAGGTGGTAAATTAAATTAATTGGACATAATTTGTAAAGGCACACACCTGTCTATATAAGGTCCCACAGTTGACAGTGCATGTCAGAGCAAAATTCAAGCCATGAGGTCGAAGGAATTGTCCATAGAGCTTCGAGACAGGATTGTGTCGAGGCACAGATCTGGGGAAGGGTACGAAAACATTTCTGCAGTATTGAAGATCCCCAAGAACACAGTGACCTCCATCATTCTTAAATGGAAGAAGTTTGGAACCACCAAGACTCTTCCTAGAGCTGGCCGCCTGGCCAAACTGAGCAATCAGGGGAGAAGGGCCTTGGTCAGGGATGTGACCAACAAAATGATGGTCACTCTGACAGAGTTCCAGAGTTCCTCTGTGGAGATGGGTTAACCTTCCAGAAGGACAACCATCTCTGCAGCACTCCACCAATCAGGCCTTTATTATAGAGTGGCCAGACGGAAGCCACTCCTCAGTAAAAGGCACATGATGGCCCGCTTGGAGTTTGCCAAAAGGCACCTAAAGGATTAACAGACCATGAGAAACAAGATTCTCTGCTCTGATGAAACCAATATTGAACTCATTGGCCTGAATGCCAAGCTTCACGTCTGGAGGAAACCTGGCACCATCCCTACGGTGAAGCATGGTGGTGGCAGCATCATGCTGTGGGGATGTTTTTCAGCAGCAGAGACTGGGAGAGTAGTCAGGATCGAGGGAAAGATGAACAGAGCAAAGTACAGAGAAATCTTTGATGATAACCTGCTTCAGAGCGCTCAGGACCTCAGACTGGGGCGAAGGTTCACCTTCCAACAGGAGAACGACCCTAAGCACACAGACAAGACAACGCAGGAGTGGCTTCGGGTCAAGTCTCTGAATGTCCTTGAGTGGCCCAGCCAGAGCCTGGACTTGAAACCGATTGAACATCTCTGGAGAGACCTGAGAATAGCTGTGCAGCGACACTCCCCATCCAACCTGACAGAGCTTGAGAGGATCTGCAGAGAAGAATGTGAGTACAGGTGTGTCAAGCTTGTAGTGTCATACCCAAGAAGACTTGAGGCTGTTAATCGCTGCCAAAGGTGCCTCAACAAAGTACTGAGTAAAGGGTCTGAAAACTTATGCAAATATGATATTTCATTTTGTTTTTGTATTTTCATTTTTTCCATTTCTAAAAACCTATTTTTGCTTTGTCATTATGGGGTATTGTGTGTAGATTGATGAGGGGAAAAAACAATCTAATCAATTTTAGAATAAGGCTGTAATGTAACAAAATGTGGAAAAAGTCAAGGGGTCTGAATACTTTCTGAATGCACTGTAGATCTATCTGTTTTTTTCTCTGCATCGGCAGGACAGAACGTTAGCGTCGGGCAATCTCAAGGGCGGAGGTGTGTGTCTCTTTATTAACAACAGCTGGTTATTCATCTCTAATATTAAGGAAGTCTCAAGGTTCTCCTCGCCTGAGTAAGAATACCTCAATGTAAGCTGTAGACCATACTATTTACCAAGAGAGTTTTCATATACACTGAACAAAAATATAAACACGACATGTAAAGTGTTGTTCTCATTTTTCATGAGCTGAAATAAAAAATCCCAGACATTTTACATATGTGTTTACATCCTTGTAAGAGAGCATTTCTCCTTTGCCAATATAATCCATACACCTGACAGGTGTGGCATATCAAGAAGCTGATTAAAAAGCAGGATCATTACACATTGTGCTGGGGATAATAAAAGGCCACTTTAAAATGTGCAGTTAAGTCACACAACACAATGCCACATATTTGTCAAATTTTAAGTGAGCGTGCAATTGGCATGCTGACTGCAAGAATACCAGAGCTGTTGCCAGAGAATTTAATGTTATTTTCTCTACTGTTACGACTGTTAAGACCTGGCTCATAGTTCGTAACAACAAAGGGAGACCATGCATGACTTAAATGTAAAAAGAAATAGATGTATTAAACTAAATAATAATAAATACAAAAATGTAACGTAAGCTGTAGACGTCTGTACTATCAGTAGTGTATGCAGTGTGTGGATGAATGGTGAGGGGGTTGTATGGTGAAAACAGAACAAAAACAAAAGGCGGTGGTAGCCAGCCTACCAGTCAGGGAAGAAAGTCAGTGGCTTCCCTTATAGCCTGCAGGCCAAGCCTGCCCAGTTGTGCCACATCAGCTGACGATCCTCCCAGCTCTGCCTACCAGCCTCCTGCAACAAGCAGACTACCAAACAGGAGATCCCAGCAGACAGAGTGGGAGGGATGTCACAAAAGCTGCCTTTAATGTCGTTTTAGAGAATTTGACAGTATGTCCAACCGGCCTCACAACCGCAGACCACGTATAACCATGCCAGCCCAGGACCTCCACATCCGGCTTTTTCCCCTGCGGGATCGTCTGAGTGGGTGTGGAGAGGGTGCTAAGGAGTATTTCTGTCTGTAATAAAGCCCTTTTGTGGGGAAAAACTCATTCTGATTGTCTGGGCCTGGCTCCCCAGTGTGTCAGCCTGGCTGCCAAGTGGTCGGGTCTATGCCCTCCCAGGCCCACCCATGGGTGCACCTCTGCCCAGTCATGTGAAATCCATAGATTAGTGCCTAATGAATTTATTTCAATTGACTGATTTCCTTATATGAACTGTAACTCTGAAAAATCGTTAAAATTGTTGTAGGTTGCATTTATATTTTTGTTCAGTATAACTGTCTATTTACCACCACAAACGGATGGTGGCACTAAAACAGCACTCAATGAGCTGTATAGGGCCATAAGGAAAGAAGAAAATGCTCATCCAGAGGCGGCGCTCCTAGTGGCCGGTGATTTTAATGCAGGCAAACTGAAATCAGTTTTACCTACTTTCTACCAGCATGTGCAATTAGAGGAGAAACAACTCTACATCTCTCCGCATGCATAAATGCATACAAAGCTTTCCCTTGCCCTCCATTTTGAAAATCTGACCATATTCTCCTGTTTCCTACTCACAAGCAAAAACTCAAACAGGAAGTACCAGTGATGCACCCAATGCGGAAGACTTGCACAAACTGGAATATGTTCTGGGATTCATACGATGTCATTGAGGACTTTACCACATCACTCACTGGCTTCATTAATAAGTGCATCGACGACGTCGTCCCCACAGTGATAGTACATGCATATTCCAAACAGAAGCCATGGATTAGATGCATCATCCGCTCACCCAAGCTAAAGACTGGAGCTGCCACTTTCATGGAGCGGGACACTAATTCGGATGCTTATAAGAAATCCTGCTACGACCTGCGATGAGCCATCAAACAGGCAAAGTGTCAATACAGTACTAAAAATCATACTATCCGGGCTCTGAAGCTCATCGGATATGGCGGAGATTGCAAACTATCACGGATTACAAAGGGAATCCCAGCCGCAAGCTGCATAGTAATGCAAGTCTACCAGACGAGCTAAATGCCTTTTATGCTCGCTTCGAGGCTAGCAACACTGAACCATGTGGTAGAGCACCAGCTGTTCCGGACAACTGTGTGATCACGCCCTCCATAACCAATATGAGTAAGACCTTTGAACAGGTTAACATTCACAGACAGATTACCAGGATGTGTACTCAGAGCATGAACTGACCAGCTAGCAAGTGTATTCACTGACATTTTCAACCTCTCCCTAACCCAGTCTGTAATACCTACATGTTTCAAGCTGACCACCATATACCATTTACTCCTCAGGAGGCTGAAAATATTTGGCATAAGTCCTCAGATCCTCAAAAGTTCTACAACTTCACCAATGAGAGTATCTTGACTGGCTGCATCACCGTTTGGTATGGCAACTGCTTGGCATCCGATCGCAAGGCGCTACATAGGGCCAGTGCGTACGGCCCAGTACATCATTGGGGCTGAGCTCCTGGCCATCCAGGACCTCTATACTAGGCGGTGTGAGAGGAAGGCCCTAAAAATGGTCAAAGACTCCAGCCACCCATGTCATAGAATGTTCTCTCTGCTACCACACGGCAAGCGGTTCCGATGCACCCCCACGCCATAAGACCGCTAAATAGTTAGTTAAATAGTTAACCAAGTAGCAACTCGGACTATCTGCATTGACCCATTTTGCACTCACGTCTTTTGACTCATCACATACACTGCTAGTAATGTTTATTATCTATCGTGTTGCCAAGCCACTTTATTCCTAGTTATATGTACATACCTACCTCAATTACCTCAGATAAGACCTGTGCCGTTCATCTCAACAGTAATCAGGGGCCATTCAGCTGGACTGGTAATGGCGAGGAAAGTAGAGAAACGGAGAATCTCACAAGAAATATTATTGCGTTTTGCATCCCAAATGGAACGCTATTCCCTATATAGTGCACTACTTTTGACTAGGGCCTATATTATAACTAGGGAACAGGGTGCAATTTTTGACGTAACCAGGGCTTTGTATTGTTCACAGTTTATTTTAAAGTTGGGTGATCAACATGAACAACCTATTTTCACTCACATCTGTTCCTATACAGATTGAATGGGAACATCCTGCTGGGTTTGTTTGTGAATACTTTTTTTTTCCCAAATTCATGTTGGCAAAGTTTAGTTATTAAAGTAACAAAACATCTACTTCAAGCAATTATCATTTTCAACAACATATGGGTTTTTACCATTTAGATTCTGCATTAACGATATTCTTTCCCACTTGAAAAACCAAAGCCATCATTTTATCTTAATCTGGAATGGTTGGGAACAGTCAGGGATGATAGTTTTACTATTCCACAGTGCAGTACGCCAGTATTCCATCTCCTGCCATGTGTAACCCACTTTGATGCTTGTAAGGATGAGCTGAAGAAAAAAGAAAAAAACGATGACTGAGGTTCCAAAGTTAGGTAGCTAGCCTAGCGTCACGGCTAAATCGTCTCCTTTGATAGGTGACTAGGACGATTTTTAAGCCCTCTGGCGTCGGGATTAAAGCTGTGCAAAGTCAAGTGTTTCATCACTGCATGCAGAGGCTGATAGGACTGAAAGGCTTGGAGGGAGATGGAGCGGAGGGAGGGAGGGGAGGAGTAAGAGAGGAGGGAGAAGAGGGAGATGGAGTGGAGGGAAGGGGAGAGAGATAAGCTTTTTCAGTTGACTCCAACTCTTCCAGTTGGCTCTTGTGTTCTCAGTCGTCTTACTTGAGGTAAAACAAAATAAATCTCAGCTGGTGATTTAATGTTGATACATTTCTTTGTGTAGATACAACAGGGTCAGCAGCAACAGAGAGCAGACAGATGCACGGACAGACTGGTGTGTAGCATGTTAATGTAGTAGATCTCTTAACACAGGCTGAGGTCCTGGTTAAAAGTAGTACTCTAAATAGGGAATAGGGTGTCATTTGAGACATAGCCATATGCCTATTCCCTATATAGTGCAGTACTTTTGACCAGATCTCAATAGCTCCAGGTTAAAAGTAGTGCACTAAATAGGGAATAGGGTGTCATTTGAGACAGAACCCATACGTATGCACAGGCAGGTCCTCTGGTGCTGGAGTGTTAATAGGAACACACTGCTCAGACAGGTTCCTAGTACACACACACACACACACACACACACACACACACACACACACACACACACACACACACACACACACACACCACACACACACACACACACACACACACACACACACACACAATCTAGAACAATGGGAGTGATTAGAGTCGTCTCTCTGAGTGAAAGAAATGAAGCACACCTGTGAGGAAGAACAACAGCCTCCAGCCGTACTTGACTGTAATAGCTAAGCACCAGATAGACACAGACCTTCTGTTTCTTCAACACTCTCTCTTTCTCTCTGAAGGCTATAGATTAACAACACTGCTGAATCGCACTCTCTCTTTCTCTCTGCAGGCTATAGATTAACAACACTGCTGAATGTAAAACAGAAGGCTATAGATTAACAACACTGCTGAATGTAAAACTAAATGGTATAGATTAACAACCCTGCTGAATGTAAAACAGAAGGCTATAGATTAACAACACTGCTGAATGTAAAACTGAATGGTATAGATTAACAACACTGCTGAATGTAAAACTGAATGGTATAGATTAACAACCCTGCTGAATGTAAAGGTATAGATTAACAACACTGCTGAATGTAAAGGTATAGATTAACAACACTGCTGAATGTAAAGGTATAGATTAACAACACTGCTGAATGTAAAACTGAATGGTATAGATTAACAACACTGCTGAATGTAAAACTGAATGCTATAGATTAACAACACTGCTGAATGTAAAACTGAATGGTATAGATTAACAACACTGCTGAATGTAAAACTGAATGGTATAGATTGACAACACTGCTGAATCTAAAACTGAATGGTATAGATTAACAACACTGCTTAATGTAAAACTGAATGCTATAGATTAACAACACTGCTGAATGTAAAACTTAATGGTATAGATTAACAACACTGCTGAATGTAAAACTGAATGGTATAGATTTAACAACACTGCTGAATGTAAAACTGAATGGTATAGATTAACAACACTGCTGAATGTAAAACTGAATGGTATAGATTAACAACACTGCTGATTGTAAAACTGAATGGTATAGATTAACAACACTGCTGAATCTAAAACTGAATGCTATAGATTAACAACACTGCTGAATGTAAAACTGAATGCTATAGATTAACAACACTGCTGAATGTAAAACTGAATGGTATAGATTAACAACACTGCTGAATGTAAAACTGAATGGTATAGATTAACAACACTGCTGAATGTAAAACTGAATGGTATAGATTAACAACACTGCTGAATGTAAAACTGAATGGTATAGATTTAACAACACTGCTGAATCTAAAACTGAATGCTATAGATTAACAACACTGCTGAATGTAAAACTGAATGCTATAGATTAACAACACTGCTGAATGTAAAACTGAATAGTATAGATTAACAACACTGCTGAATGTAAAACTGAATGGTATAGATTAACAACACTGCTGAATGTAAAACTGAATGGTATAGATTAAGAACACTGCTGAATGTAAAACTAAATGGTATAGATTAACAACACTGCTGAATGTAAAGGTATAGATTAACAACACTGCTGAATGTAAAGGTATAGATTAACAACACTGCTGAATGTAAAACTGAATGGTATAGATTAACAACACTGCTGAATGTAAAACTGAATGCTATAGATTAACAACACTGCTGAATGTAAAACTGAATGGTATAGATTAACAACACTGCTGAATGTAAAACTGAATGGTATAGATTGACAACACTGCTGAATGTAAAACTGAATGGTATAGATTAACAACACTGCTGAATGTAAAACTGAATGGTATAGATTAACAACACTGCTGAATGTAAAACTGAATGGTATAGATTTAACAACACTGCTGAATGTAAAACTGAATGGTATAGATTAACAACACTGCTGAATGTAAAACTGAATGGTATAGATTAACAACACTGCTGAATGTAAAACTGAATGGTATAGATTAACAACACTGCTGAATGTAAAACTGAATGGTATAGATTAACAACACTGCTGAATGTAAAACTGAGTGGTATAGATTTAACAACACTGCTGAATCTAAAACTGAATGCTATAGATTAACAACACTGCTGAATGTAAAACTGAATGCTATAGATTAACAACACTGCTGAATGTAAAACTGAATGGTATAGATTAACAACACTGCTGAATGTAAAACTGAATGGTATAGATTGACAACACTGCTGAATCTAAAACTGAATGGTATAGATTAACAACACTGCTGAATGTAAAACTGAATGGTATAGATTAACAACACTGCTGAATGTAAAACTGAATGCTATATATTAACAACACTGCTGAATGTAAAACTGAATGGTATAGATTAACAACACTGCTGAATGTAAAACTGAATGGTATAGATTTAACAACACTGCTGAATGTAAAACTGAATGGTATAGATTAACAACACTGCTGAATGTAAAACGGAATGGTATAGATTAACAACACTGCTGAATGTAAAACGGAATGGTATAGATTAACAACACTGCTGAATGTAAAACTGAATGGTATAGATTAACAACACTGCTGAATGTAAAACTGAATGGTATAGATTAACAACACTGCTGAATGTAAAACTGAATGGTATAGATTAACAACACTGCTGAATGTAAATCTGAATGGTATAGATTAACAACACAGCTGAATGTAAAACTGAATGGTATAGATTAACAACATTGCTGAATCTAAAACTGAATGGTATAGATTAACAACACTGCTGAATGTAAAACTGAATGCTATAGGTTAACAACACTGCTGAATGTAAAACTGAATGCTATAGATTAACAACACTGCTGAATGTAAAACTGAATGGTATAGATTAACAACACTGCTGAATGTAAAACTGAACGGTATAGATTAAGAACACTGCTGAATGTAAAACTGAATGGTATAGATTAACAACACTGCTGAATGTAAAACTGAATGGTATAGATTTAACAACACTGCTGAATGTAAAACTGAATGGTATAGATTAACAACACTTCTAAATGTAAAACTGAATGGTTTAGATTAACAACACTGCTGAATGTAAAACTGAATGGTATAGATTTAACAACACTGCTGAATGTAAAACTGAATGGTATAGATTAACAACACTGCTGAATGTAAAACTGAATGGTATAGATTTAACAAAACTGCTGAATGTAAAACTGAATGGTATAGATTAACAACACTGCTGAATGTAAAACTGAATGCTATAGATTAACAACACTGCTGAATGTAAAACTGAATGGTATAGATTAACAACACTGCTGAATGTAAAACTGAATGGTATAGATTAACAACACTGCTGAATGTAAAACTGAATGGTATAGATTAACAACACAGCTGAATGTAAAACTGAATGGTATATATTAACAACACTGCTGAATGTAAAACTGAATGGTATAGATTAACAACACAGCTGAATGTAAAACTGAATGGTATAGATTAACAACACTGCTGAATGTAAAACTGAATGCTATAGATTAACAACACTGCTGAATGTAAAACTGAATGCTATAGATTAACAACACTGCTGAATGTAAAACTGAATGGTATAGATTAACAACACTGCTGAATGTAAAACTGAATGGTATAGATTAACAACACTGCTGAATGTAAAACTGAATGCTATAGATTAACAACACTGCTGAATGTAAAACTGGGAGCAGAGCGAGAGGAATGCCTCCTCCTGAGTATGACAGTGACAAAGACAGATCATTGTGCTGCCTAATTTCTGGTGTGAAGACAGGGCTTTTGGAATATATTAGTGTGTGTGTGTGTGTGTGTGTGTGTGTGTGTGTGTGTGTGTGTGTGTGTGTGTGTGTGTGTGTGTGTGTGTGTGTGTGTGTGTGTGTGTGTGTGTGTGTGTGTGTGTGTGTGTGTGTGTGTGTGTGTGTGTGCGTGTGTGCGTGCATGCGTCCATGCGTGTGTGTTCCTGCAGGCATAGAGGGAATAGATAGCGGAAGTGTTCTATCTAATATCAGGCATAAGGAACAGAACTCCAGGGGTAATTATTGATGGCAGGTCCCATAGCAGCAAAGAGTGAAAGTATTAATTTATGGATCAAGTTTGAAGGAAATTAAGACTGTGGCATTACATGAATTATGAATCCTCTTCTCCACACTCAAAACAATGTGTCCTAATGTATCACTTCACTTCCTAACAGAGATCCAGACAGCTGTGACAGAATAAGACAAACCCAGGCTTAAGTAACACAGACAGTAAACTCAAGCTTAAGTAACACAGATCGTAAACCCAGGCTTAAATAACACAAACAGTAAACCCAGGCTTAAGTAACACAAACAGTAAACCCAGGCTTAAGTAAAACAGACAGTAAACCCAGGATTAAGTAACACAGACAGTAAACACAGGCTTAAGTAACACAGACAATAAATCCAGGCTTAAGTAACACAGACAGTAAACCCAGGCTTAAGTAACACAGACAGTAAACTCAGGCTTAAGTAACACAGACAGTAAACTCAGGCTTAAGTAACACAGACAGTAAACCCAGGCTTAAGAAACACAGACCGTAAACTCAGGCTTAAGTAACACATACCATAAACTCAGGCTTAAGTAACACAGACAGTAATCCCAGGCTTAAGTAATACAGACAATAAACCCAGGCTGAAGTAATACAGATAGTAAACCCAGGCTTAAGTAATACAGACCGTAAACTCAAGCTTAAATTACACAGACAGTAAACCCAGGCTTATTAGTCTGGCAAAATGAAAATGAGAGAAATCTGTAATTTTTTTGTTTACTGTTAGAGTGGATCCTAAATGTGTTCTAAGCTCTCAGAACAAAAGGATTTCCTTTATCTCTCCAAACAGAACTCACAGCTGCATGCTTTACAGTTGTTGGTCACGTTTGCATCTGCATATACTAGGGAAGCCATTAGCAACGCTTACCCCAGCTCATCTACTAGCTCTGTTCCAGAGCCAGTAGATGACCCTACTCTATGGTTGCGTCTCAAACTACACCTTATCCCGCAAATGCAGTGCTGTGCATTACTTTTGTTCAGAGCTACAGCTACTGTGGGCTGTGTTTAAAATATGTGCACTACATAGGGAATAGTGTGGGATTTGTGACACATCCCTATAATAGCCCTGTTTTCTCCCCCTTCCTTCCAGATGATGGTCCTTACTCTAAAGGGAACAAGGACTCACAGGGGACAGACAATTCCTTGCCCTCCAGGAGACAGAGTATCCCAGGTACACTACTGAGTTTCTTTACTGTCTGGCTGCTCATCTCAGCTCTCTCTCTCTGGTCTCTCTCTGGTCTCTCTGGGCTCTCTCTGGTCTCTCTCTGGTCTCTCTCTGGTCTCTATCTAGTCTGTATCTGGTCTCTCTGGTCTATCTGGCCTCTCTGGTCTCTCAGCTCTCTCTCTCTCTGGTCTCTCGGGTCTCTATCTAGTCTGTATCTGGTCTCTCTGGTCTCTATCTGGTCTATCTGGCCTCTCTGGTCTCTCAGCTCTCTCTCTCTCTGGTCTCTCTCGGGTCTCTTTCGGGTTTCTATCTGGGCTAGCTGGTCTTTATCTGGTCTCTCTCTGGACTCTATCTAGTGTCTCGGGTCTTTTTCTGTTCTTTCTGGTCTCTTTCGGGTCTCTCTGGTCTCTCTCGGGTCTCTCTCTTGTCTCTATCTAGTCCCTCAGGTCTCTCTAGGGCTGTATTTGTTCTCTCTGGTCTCTCAGGTCTCTCTGGTCTCTATCTGGTCTCTATCTGGTCTCTCTGGTCTCTATCTGGTCTCTCTGGTCTCTATCTGGTCTCCTACTCCACAGCTCTATCTGGTCTCTCTCTCCTCGCATTTACAGTACAGAGCTTACAGCTCGCTCTCTCCTTCTCTCTCTGAGTTTATTTTCCTGCTCTTCATGAGTTATCGCTCTGGTCTCTCTGGTTCTCCACACCTCACAGCTCTCTCTCTCTCTCTGTCCCCACTCTCTCCTAGTAGGGATGGCTTGCTTCTGCCCTGAAGAGTACACGCCTGGATGGGTGTGATATTGGCTGTCTATCAGGCTTTCTCCAGTCCCCTGTTGGTTGGGCCTGGATGGTTGTGATATTGGCTGTCTATCAGGCTTTCTCCAGTCCCCTGTTGGTTGGGCCTGGATGGTTGTGATATTGGCTGTCTATCAGGCTTTCTCCAGTCCCCTGTTGGTTGGGCCTGGATGGGTGTGATATTGGCTGTCTATCAGGCTTTCTCCAGTCCCCTGCTGGTTGGGCCTGGATGGGTGTGATATTATGATGTGGAGTTTGTATTCTGCTGCCTCACGCTGCACATTTTATTAATGTGCATGTTTGCAAAGTGTTTACTATGCGTTATGTACAGTGGGGGAGGGTAACATCAAACATAAAGAATGTATGTCTTTTTTGTTCTTCCAGATTCATGACTGCTGTATAGAAATACTGCATCCCTCATTATGATAAAAGCCAACTGTGTTACTTTTCTTACTGTGCTGAATGTCATAGTATTTAATATTTTAAGAAATATAATTTAGAATGAAATCCCCTAGCCAGGTGGTTACTCAACTCTTACCCTACAAGGTGTTCTGTTCTACCTGATAATAAATTACACATACTGTACCTGGTGTCCCAGGTATAAATCAGTCCCTGATCAGAGGGGAACAATAAAAAAAATGCAGTGGTACCGGCTTCGAGGACCAGACTTGAGTTTGTGGGCCCTAGACTGTAACCGGATTATATTTGAACACAGAATTTAATCTGAAATGTAACATTTCACTGTGCTTTAAGTTCAGCCTGTATCCTGAGGCTAAATGTGAAGTGGTATAATTATAGTGTGGCGATAACTGTATGTTTAAACACGATGCAGATCATAGCTCCTTTCACAGTCTGACGCCAGCTGTGTTGAAACAACCAGGTGACACTGTTCAAATTAGACTAATCCACACTTGAAATGCGTACCCTTTTAGATATACATATCAAGGGTGTGCAAGATCAAGGGTGTGGGGTTTCCACGTTTCCACGTCACCAATAACAAAATAACAAAAAGAATGCAAAGGGGAAGTTTATTAGGGGTTTTCATACATTGGGGAAGAGGGGGAAATGCACCAATCACCTCAATCAAATGTATTTATAAAGCCCTTCTTACATCAGCTGATGTCTCAAAGAGCTGTACAGAAACCCAGCCTAAAATCCCAAACAGCAAGCAATGCAGGTGTAGAAGCACGATGGCTTGGAAAAACTCCCTAGAAAAGGCCAGAACCTAGGAAGAAACCTAGAGAGGAACCAGGCTATGAGGGGTGGCCAGTCCTCTTCTGGCTGTGCCGGGTGGAGATTATAACAGAACATGGCCAAGATGTTCAAATGTTTATAGATGACCAGCAGGGTCAAATAATAATAATCACAGTGGTTGTAGAGGGTGCAACAGGTCAGTATCCTCAGGAGCAAATGTCAGTTGGCTTTTCATAGCTGATCATTCAGAGTGTCTCTAGAGAGTTGAAAACAGCAGGTCTGGGACAGTTGGTCTTGGTTCGCTCCTCCTCTGCCCCTTTGTGCAGTTCCTATGCTTCCTGGCTGATGTTTTGGTCACTTTTGAATGCTGGCGGTGCTTTCACTCTAGTGGTAGCATGATAAGGAGTCTACAACCGACACAAGTGGCTCAGGTAGTGCAGCTCATCCAGGATGGCACATCAATGCGAGCTGTGGCAAGAAGGTTTGTTGTGTCTGTCAGCGTAGTGCCCAGAGCATGGAGGCGCTACCAGGAGACAGGCCAGTACATCAGGACACGTGAAGGAGGCTGTAGGAGGGCAACAACCCAGCAGCAGGACCGCTACCTCCGCCTTTGTGCAAGGAGGGGCAGGAGGAGCACTGCCAGAGCCCTGCAAAATGACCTCCAGCAGGCCACAAATGTGTATGTGTCTGCTCAAATGGTCAGAAACAGACTCCATGAGGGTGGTATGAGGGCCCGACGTCCACAGGTGGGGGTTGTGCTTACAGCCCAACACCGTGCAGGACGTTTGGCATTTGCCAGAGAACACCAAGATTGGCAAATTCGCCACTGGCGCCCTGTGCTCTTCACAGATGAAAGCAGGTTCACACTGAGCACATGTGACAGACGTGACAGTCTGGAGACGCCGTGGAGAATGTTCTGCTGCCTGCAACATCCTCCAGCATGACCGGTTTGGCGGTGGGTCAGTCATGGTGTGGGGTGGCATTTCTTTGGGGGGCCGCACAGCCCTCCATGTGCTCGCCAGAGGTAGCCTGACTGCCATTAGGTACCGAGATGAGATCCTCAGACCCCTTGTGAGACCATATGCTGGTGCGGTTGGCCCTGGGTTCCTCCTAATGCAAGACAATACTAGACCTCATGTGGCTGGAGTGTGTCAGCAGTTCCTGCAAGAGGAAGGCATTGATGCTATGGACTGTCCCGCCCGTTCCCCAGACCTGAATCCAATTGAGCACATCTGGGACATCATGTCTCGCTCCATCCACCAACGCCACGTTGCACCACAGACTGTCCAGGAGTTGGCGGATGCTTTAGTCCAGGTCTGGGAGGAGATTCCTCAGGAGACCATCCGCCACCTCATCAGGAGCATGCCCAGGCGTTGTAGGGAGGTCATACAGGCACGTGGAGGCCACACACACTACTGAGCCTCATTTTGACTTGTTTTAAGGACATTACATCAAAGTTGGATCAGCCTGTAGTATGGTTTTCCACTTTAATTTTGAGTGTGACTCCAAATCCAGACCACCATGGGTTGATAAATTGGATTTCCATTGATTATTTTTGGGTGATTTTGTTGTCAGCACATTCAACTATGTAAAGAAAAAAGTATTTAATAAGATTATTTAATTCATTCAGATCTAGGATGTGTTATTTTAGTGTTCCCTTTATTTTTTTGAGCAGTGTATATACAGTTGGGGAAAAAAGTATTTGATCCCCTGCTGATTTTGTAAGTTTGCCCACTTACAAAGAAATGATCAGTCTATAATTTTAATAGTAGGTTTATTTGAACAGTGAGAGACAGAATAACAACAAAAATCCAGAAACACGCATGTCAAAAATGTTATAAAATGATTTGCATTTTAATGAGGGAAATAAGTATTTGACCCCTCTGCAAAACATGACTTAGTACTTGGTGGCAAAACCCTTGTTGGCAATCACAGAGGTCAGACGTTTCTTGTAGTTGGTCACCAGGTTTGCACACATCTCAGGAGGGATTTTGTTCCACTCCTCTTTGCAGATCTTCTCCAAGTCATTAAGGTTTCGAGGCTGACGTTTGGCAACTCGAACCTTAAGCTCCCTCCACAGATTTTCTATGGGATTAAGGTCTGGAGACTGGCTAGGCCTCTACAGGACCTTAATGTGCTTCTTCTTGAGCCACTCCTTTGTTGCCTTGGCCGTGTGTTTTGGGTCATTGTCATGCTGGAATACCCATCCACAACCCATTTTCAATGCCCTGGCTGAGGGAAGGAGATTCTCACCCAAGATTTGACGGTACATGGCCCCGTCCTGTGATGCGGTGAAGTTGTCCTGTCCCCTTAGCAGAAAAACACCCCCAAAGCATAATGTTTCCACCTCCATGTTTGCCGGTGGAGATGGTGTTCTTGGGGTCATAGGCAGCATTCCTCCTCCTCCAAACACCGCGAGTTGAGTTGATGCCAAAGAGCTCCATTTTGGTCTCATCTGACCACAACACTTTCACCAGTTGTCCTCTGAATCATTCAGACGTTCATTGGCAAACTTCAGACGGGCATGTATATGTCTTCTTGAGCAGGGGGACCTTGCGGGCGCTGCAGGATTTCAGTCCTTCACGGCGTAGTGTGTTACCAATTGTTTTCTTGGTGACTATGGTCCCAGCTGCCTTGAGATCATTGACAAGATCCTCCCGTGTAGTTCTGAGCTGATTCCTCACCGTTCTCATGATCATTGCAACTCCATGAGGTGAGATCTTGCATGGAGCCCCAGGCCGAGGGATATTGACAGTTCTTTTGTGTTTCTTCCATTTGCGAATAATCGCACCAAATGTTGTCACCTTCTCACCAAGCTGCTTGCCGATGGTCTTGTAGCCCATTCCAGCCTTGTGTAGGTCTACAATCTTGTCCCTGACATCCTTGGAGAGCTCTTTGGTCTTGGCCATGGTGGAGAGTTTGGAATCGATTGATTGATTGCTTCTGTGGACAGGTGTCTTTTTTACAGGTAACAAGCTGTGGTTAGGAGCACTCCCTTTAAGAGTGTGCTCCTAATCTCAGCTCGTTACCTGTATAAAAGACACCTGGGAGCCAGAAATCTTTTTGATTGAGAGGGGGTGAAATACTTACTTCCCTCATTAAAATGCAAATCAATTTATAACATTTCTGACATGCGTTTTTCTGGATATTTTTGTTGTTATTCTGTCTCTCGCTGTTCAAATAAACCTACCATTAAAATTATAGACTGATCCTTTCTTTGTCAGTGGGCAAACGTACAAAATCAGCAGGGGATCAAATACTTTTTCCCCCGACTGTATATGTATTATATTATATTTGATCTGCTGCATTGCACTGTTGACTGCTTCTGTAAGATGCAGCATGTATCGGGGACAGTCTGTCTTCAATTATCATTGATGCAGGCAATAACTGATACATTTAGTGCTATAATTAAAGTTGAAAGGTACAGGTAAGGTGCACTGTAGTTCCATCAGATAGATACAGTGCCTTCAGAAAATATTCACTCCCCTTGACTTTTTCCAAATTTTGTTGTGTTACAAAGTGGGATTTAAAATGATTAAATTGTCTTTTTTTTGTCAACGATCTACACACAATACTCTGTAATGTCAAAGTGGAAGAAGAATTAGGAAATGTGTAAAACATACATGAAAAACATAACACTAACGTATATTGATTAGATTAGTATTCAAATCCCTGAGTCAATACATGTTAGAATCACCTTTGGCATCGATTACAGCTGTGAGTCTTTCTGGGTAAGTATCTAAGAGCTTTCCACACCTGAATTGTGCAACATCTGTCCATTATTATTTTCAAAAGTATTCATATTGGTTGTTGATCATTGCTAGACAACCATTTTCAGGTCTTACCATAGATTCTCAAGTAGATTTAAATCAAAACTGCAACTCGGCCACTCAGGAACATTCACTCTTCTTGGTAAGCAACTTCAGTGTAGAGTTGGCCTTGTGTTTTATGTTATTGTCCTGCTGAAAGGTGAATTAATCTCCCAGTGTGTGGTAGAAAGCAGAATGAACCAGGTTTTCCTCAAGGATTTTGCCTGTGCTTAGTTCCATTCCATACATTTTTTATCCTGAAAAACTCCCCAGTCCTTAACGATTACAAGCATACCTATAACATGATGCAGCCACCACTATGCTTGAAAATATGGAGAGTGGTGCTCAGTAATCTGTTGTATTGGAACACTTTGTATTCAGAACAAAAAGCCACATTTCTTGCAGTATTACTTTAGTGTCTTGTTGCAAACAGGTGCATGTTTTGGAATATTTTTATCTGTACAGGCTTCCTTCTTTTCACTCTGTCAATTAGGTTAGCATTGTGGAGTTACTACAATGTTGTTACTTCAATGTTGTTGATCTATCCTCAGTTTTCTCCTATCAGTCATTAAACTCTAACTGTTTTAAAGTCACCATTGGCCTCATGCTGAAATCCCTGAGCGGTTTCCTTCTTCTCCGACAACTGAGTTAGGAAGGACGACTGTATCTTTGTAGTGACTGGGTGTATTAATACACCATCCAAAGTGTAATAAATAAACTTCACCATGCTCAAAGGGATATTCAATGTCTGCTTTTTTTTATTTCTGCCAATAGATGCCCTTCTTTGCGAGGTATTGGAAAACCTCCCTGATCTTTGTGGTTGAATCTGTGCTTGAAATTCACAGCTCGACTGAGGGACCTTAAAGATAATTGTATGTGTGGGGCACAGAGATGAGGTAGTCATTAAAATAGCATGTTAACTTCTATGGGCTAGCGTCCCACCCTAGTCAACAGCCAGTGGAATCGCGTGGCGCGAAATACAAATACCTAAAAAATGCTATAACTTCAATTTCTCAAACGTGACTATTTTACACCATTTTAAAGACAAGGCTCTCGTTAATCTAACCACATTTTCCAATTTCAAAAAGGCTTTACAGCGAAAGCAAAACATTAGATTATGTCAGGAGAGTACCCTGACAAAAATAATCACACAGCCATTTTCAAAGCGAGCATATATGTCACAAAAACCAAAACCACAGCTAAATGCAGCACTAACCTTTGATGATCTTCATCAGATGACACTCCTAGGACATTATGTTATACAATACATGCATGTTTTGTTCAACCAAGTTCATATTTATATCAAAAAACAGCTTTTTACATTAGCATGTGATGTTCAGAACTAGCATACCCATCGCAAACTTCCGGTGAATTTACTAAATTACTCACAATAAACGTTCACAAAATACATAACAATTATTTTAAGAATTATAGATACAGAACTCCTTTATGCAATTGCGGTGTCAGATTTTAAAATAGCTTTTCGGCGAAAGCATAGTTTGCAATATTCTGAGTAGATAGCTCGGCCATCACAGGCTAGCTAATTTGACACCCACCAAGTTTGGTGCTCACTAAACTCAGAATTACTATTAGAAAAATTGGATTACCTTTGCTGTTCTTCGTCAGAATGCACTCCCAGGACTTCTACTTCAACAACAAATGTTGTTTTGGTTCCAAATAATCCATAGTTATATTGAAATAGCTCCGTTTTGGTCGTGCGTTCAGGTCACTATCCGAAGGGTGACACACGAGCGCATTTCGTGACAATTTTTTTTAAAATATTCCATTACCGTACTTCGAAGCATGTCAAACGCTGTTTAAAATCAATTTTTCTGCAATTTTTCTCGTAAAATAGCGATAATATTCCAACCGGGCGACGTTGTAGTCATTCAAAGGCTGAAAGAAAAATGTTTAGAATTCTCATGAACGCGCATCTCCAGTGTCACTGTCCCCAGCCTGACCACTATCCAAATTCTCCTGCTGTTCCTCGCCCAGAGACAGGAGACACATCATTCCACTTTCTGGCGCCTTCTGAGAGCCAATGGAAGCCTTAGAAAATGTCACGTTACAGCAGAGATGCTGTATTTTCGATAGAGATGCAACAGAAGGATAAGAAATTGTCAGACAGGGCGCTTCCTGTATGG
Organism: Salmo salar; assembly: GCF_965601325.2. Lineage (NCBI taxonomy): Eukaryota > Metazoa > Chordata > Actinopteri > Salmoniformes > Salmonidae > Salmo > Salmo salar. The sequence continues at coordinate 55,901,120 of NC_138312.1, read as the reverse complement.
AATCTTCTCAGGTTTTGGCCTGCCATATGAGTTCTGTTGTACTCACAGACACCATTCAAACAGTTTTAGAAACTTTTGAGTGTTTTCTATCCAAATCTACTAATTATATGCATATTCTCGTTTCTGGGCAAGAGTAGTAACCAGTTTAAATCGGGTACGTTTTTTATCCGGCTGTGCAAATACTGCCCCCTAGCCCCAACAGGTTAAACATTATTATTGCACACAGAGTGAGTCCATGCAACTTATTATGTGACTTGTTAAGCAACTGTTTACTCCTGAACTTCTTTAGGCTTGCCATAACGAAGGGGTTGAATACTTATTGACTCGAGATATTTCAGTAACAATTTCGAAAAACATATTTCCACTTTGACATTATGGGGTAGTGTTAGTAGGCCAGTGACAAAAATGGAAATGTAATCCATTTTAAATTCAGGCTGTAACACACGAAAATGTGTAAAAAGTAATGGGGTGTGAATACTTTCTGAAGGCACTGTATATCTGTCCTCTTCTTCCCTGGGTGTTTCGGTTTTTGATACACCAAAGTTGTATTGGTTGTGTTGAGGTTGATATAGTGAGGTTGTATTGAGGTTGATGTGCTGAGGTTGTACTGAAGTTATATTGAGGTTGATACACTCAGGTTGTTTTGAGATTATGAGGTTGATACAGTAAGGTTGTTTTGATGTTGTATTAAGGTTGTTACTCTGATGTTGTATTGAGGTTGTTCCACTGATGTTGTATTGAGGTTGTATTAAGGTTGTTCCACTGATGTTTTATTGAGGTTGTTCCACTGATGTTGTATTGAGGTTGGTACTCTGATGTTGTATTGAGGTTGATACTCTGATGTTGTATTGAGGTTGATACTCTGATGTTGTTTTGAGGTTGATACACTGTTGTTGTATTGAGGTTGATACTCTGATGTTATATTGAGGTTGTTCCACTGATGTTGTATTGAGGTTGATACTCTGATGTTGTATTGAGGTTGGTACTCTGATGTTGTATTGAGGTTGGTACTCTGATGTTGTATTGAGGTTGATACACTGATGTTGTGTTGAGGTTGATACACTGATGTTGTATTGAGGTTGTTCCACTGATGTTGTATTGACGTTGATACTCTGATGTTGTATTGAGGTTGATACTCTGATGTTGTATTGAGGTTGATACTCTGATGTTGTATTGAGGTTGGTACTCTGATGTTGTGTTGAGGTTGATACACTGATGTTGTATTGAGGTTGATACACTGATGTTGTATTGAGGTTGTTCCACTGATGTTGTATTGACGTTGATACTCTGATGTTGTATTGAGGTTGATACTCTGATGTTGTATTGAGGTTGATACTCTGATGTTGTATTGAGGTTGATACTCTGATGTTGTATTGAGGTTGATACACTGATGTTGTATTGAGGTTGTATTAAGGTTGTTATACTGATGTTGTATTGAGGTTGGTACTCTGATGTTGTGTTGAGGTTGATACACTGATGTTGTGTTGAGGTTGATACACTGATGTTGTATTAAGGTTGTTCCACTGATGTTGTATTGAGGTTGTTCCACTGATATTGTATTGAGGTTGATACACTGATGTTGTGTTGAGGTTGATACACCGACTGATGGTGTATTGTCTCCAGCTCATAGGAAAGAGGGTGGTGGACTCAAAGGGATAATCATGTGGAACAAGAAGAGGATGCTCCATTTCAGAAATGTACAGCAGGGATGTATAGTCAGGGTTTAACTGCTCCTCAAAGCACCTTATCTAACACTTATTGGAAACTTGAAAAACAGTTTTCATTCCAGACTGTTATGGTAGAGAGATCAGAGATCAGTTACAAGTGACTGACACAGATAATAGAAGGAAGTGATACTTGTGAAATTAGTTTCTGTTCCTCTCAGTTTGAAAGGACTGTATCTCAGTCTATCTTTCTTAGAGAGGGATTTGTTGTTTCCATCGGTTCGAACTCACCGGTTTTTCTTCTCAACAAAATGACTAAAAGTACAATCTTCAGGCATTGTCAACAAAAACACAATTAAGTTCTGAACATTCACTGTAGCTCATTTGGTTTCCTGGAGTTGTTTTCCATGCAGGACATTGTTTGTAGTATTGCTATAGAACATTTCCTCCTTTCCATTTCTCCCACTCGGTCTCATGTCATGTTGTGTTCTCATTAGAACACAGTCAGTTAAGCGATCAGGCTTTATTTTGCCTCAGTCCTTCTCTGTCGCAATTGAATGCCTTGTCACTGTTACAGCATTTAGATTAGAAAGACAGTGAGTCTCTCATAGAAGCAGGAAAAGGCATGGGTCCCTTTTACCGTCTGTACTATAGGTCTACTGTTTATAGACCTAGATATTAGGTAGCCTGGAATCCACCCTGACTATCACTGTTGTTTTACTATTGTTTCACTTTAACAATAGTGACATGGAGGTAATTATCATTGTTAATTCCAGGCTAGGGTCATAGCTTTCAATCTGGTTGTGTATGTCTTGATTATTGCCTTTCTTGACGTCTGTTAGCGATAGCTACTGAATGTGTTAAATTCCCAATCTGTGATATTTACAGACGTTTTGAAAGTTGTTAAAATGTGGGAGTAGACCTTACAGGTGATATTTACAGACGTTTTGAAAGTTGTTAAAATGTGGGAGTAGACCTTACAGTAACTTATAGGTAAAGAGGTGTCTTGTCCTTCTAGACCAGATAGATAAACTAATATAAAGAGGTAGAGAGGTGTCTTATCCTTCTAGACTCCATCTTAGATAAACTAATATAAAGAGGTAGAGAGGTGTCTTATCCTTCTAGACTCCATCTTAGATAAACTAATATAAAGAGGTAGAGCAGTGTCTTGTCTTTCTACTGAAGGCTCCATGATAGATAAACTCAGAGCGAACAATAATGTATTCAACAAGGATATGTCTTTAATCTAGGTTCAATGATTTACTGAATAAGCAGGAAGTACACGTTGTTTATATTGAGCATGATGAAAGCACAAGTAGCAGACATATTGTATAGAATTTACCATACAAATCATGTAAAAATTAAAATTGATTTACAGCAGATATTCAATGATATTATACACCTCATTTTATGAAATCTGAACATGATTTGTGTGTGCGTGTGTGTGTGCCTTTCTCACAGAAATGTAATTCAGAGTAGCGTTCTACCAGAATATATCAGCAATACTCAGACCATTATCAACATACAGTTAACTTCCAAAATAAAGGAAACACCAACAGAAATTGTGTTAATAGGACGTTAGGCCACCACCAGCCGCCAGAACAGCTTCACTGCCCCTTGTCATAGATTCTACAAGTGTCTGGAACTCTATTGGAGGGATGCGAACACCATTCTTTCAGGAGAAAAGTGGAAAACGCTGTCTCAGGCACCGCTCTAGAATCTCCCATGTGTGTTCTATTGGGTTGAGATCTGGTGACTGAGACGGCCATGGCATATAGTTTACATGATTTTCACACTCATCAAACCATTCAGTGACCACTCGTTCCCTGTGGATGGGGGCGTTGTCATCCTGGAAGAGACCACTCCCATCAGGATATAAATGATTCACCATAGGTTGAAGGTGGTCACTCAGAATGGCTGTGTATTTATTGGTGTTTACCTTTCCCTCTAAGTGGTTGAGTGGACCTAAATCATGCCAGGAAAATGCACCCCACACCATAACAGAGCCGCCAGATCCACCCTCATTTACTGAAATGTTTCCTTTTCTTGGCAGTTACATGTAGTTAGCAGAGCAGAGAGTATGAGAATTAAAAAATCTCACAGATCCAGTTGTTTGGCTTGTGACATTCCTCGTCGTTCCACTCCCCTAGGTCTGATGAACGGTGGAAAAACTCCACACAGTCCTGGTTTGCCCCTAAATAGCTGCTAGGCTTTCCAGTCTTCCAATACCTGCAGTATAAACAACCGAGAATCAGACTGGCCACTCTCTCAGAAACTACTCCAGTCAGTCAGTGAATTCGAATTGACACAGAACTCTTACGCTGTGGTCAGTGGTGTGCCGTCCACCCATTTCCAGGTCCCCTCAGTGTCAACGTTCGTCAGACCGATCCAGGTCTCATTCCCAGGTCCGTATAACCCATTGATAAATGTCTGTTATTACGGCAGAAAGACCGTATTGTTAATACAAAGTATCCACTGCACATAAACGCACACACACACACACACACACACACACACACACACACACACACACACACACACACACACACACACACACACACACACACACACACACACACTCACACACACACACACACACACACACACACACACACACACACACACACACACACACACCTGTTCCTCTCTGCTGTTTATGATCACCAGGTGTGCTCCTCTTTCGTTGCAGTCCTTTCTGCTCTCCTCCCAGGTTTTAATCATGGTGGTGGTGTAGTAACAGCTGGAGACAGATGTCTTCCATCCTTCAGGACAGGGTCTCCCTAGAAATATCAAGATGACATTTTTATTTTCTTATTTTTACTTGAAAGATGTATTACATGGGTAAAAATGTTACATTCAATAGAAAAATGCAACATGTAAGGAAATAAAAACAGGAACTAAATATTTTCCCAAATATATATATATATATTTATTTATTTAACCTTTCTTTAACTAGGCAAGTCAGTTAAGAACTAATTGTTATTTACAATGATGGCCTACACCGGCCAAACCCGGACAACTCAGGGCCAATTGTGCACCGCCGTATGGGACTCCCAATCACGGACAGTTGCGATACTGCCTGGATAAATTGTTAGCCGCATATTATGTGATACAGACAGCCCTTTCCAATAGTACAGTAAACTGACATTTTACTGTAAATCTTGTTGTTTTGCTTTTCTATCTCCCTTTGTAGCTGGTCTCTCTCATTAGCCAGGTTGGTATTACTGGTCTGTACCTGGTCTCTCTCATTAGCCAGGTTGTTATTACTGGTCTGGAGCTGGTCTCTCTCTTTAGCCAGGGTGCTACAACTGGACGGTAGCTGGTCTCTCTCTTTAGCCAGGTTGGTATTACTGGTCTGTAGCTGGTCTCTCTCTTTAGCCAGGGTGCTACAACTGGTCGGTAGCTGGTCTCTCTTTAGCCAGGTTGGTATTACTGGTCTGTAGCTGGTCTCTCTCTTTAGTCAGGGTGTTATAACTGGTCTGTAGATGGTCTCTCTCTTTAGTCAGGGTACTACAACTGGTCAGTAGCTGGTCTCTCTCTTTAGTCAGATTGTTATTATTGGTCTGTAGCTGATCTCAGAACAGACTCAATTTGTTGGGGCATGGATTCTACAAGGTGTCGAAAGCATTCCACAGGGATGCTGGCCCACCGGCCTCAATTCTTCTACATTAACCTTTCTGGGAAGGGGGTTCCGCTAGCGGAACACCTGGCCTACAGCCCGTGAAATTGCAGGGCGCCAAATTCAAACAACAGAAATATCATAATTAAAAGTCTTCAAACATACAAGTATTATACACCATTTTAAAGATAAACTCCTCGTTAATGCAACCACAGTGTCTGATTTCAAAAAGGCTTTACGGTGAAAGCACGACATGCGATTATGTTAGGTCAGCGCCTAGCCACAAAAAACCATACAGCCATTTTCCAACTGTCACGGCTCCTCCTCTGCAGTGCAGGGGCTGTTCCTCCTGCAGGCAGAGGAGAGTCGTTAGTGATTGGAGCTGGTGTGATTGGAGCCACCTGGGCTCAGGGTATTTAACCAACTGCTCCACTAACCTCTCTCTCTCGCTGGCTTTGCTTGGATTGCTCTCTCTCTCCATGCTCCTCCAGGTATGATCCTGTTTTGTTTGTTCCTTTGTTGGTTTATTTAGCTTCCATTCAGTCATGTTTACACACACATATTCACACATCCATGCACCTTACATACACCTTACATTATGACATTTCCACACCTAATTCCTTTTCTTTGTTTATAATTAATAGTTTTGTTTTATAATAAAGAACCTTTTGAATTGGCCTATACCGGTTGTTGATGTCCTCTCATTTTTGCCACAGGCTATGAGCCGGCCTGTGACACAACCAAGGAGAGGTGTCACAAAAGTCAGAAATAGCATTAAAATGAATCACTTACCTTTGATGATCTTCATCTGATGGCACTCCCAGGTCTCCATGTTAGACAATAAATGTTTGTTTTGTTCGATCAAGTTCATCTTTATGTCCACATACCTGTTCGCGCATTTAGTTCAGTAATCCAAATGCACAAAGCGCAGGCACAAAGGCTAGATGAAAAGTCAAAGTTTAGTTTAGTCACGGCCATGCGCGTGACTAAACTAAAGGCTTTCACCTGGGCCATCTGCTTAGAGTGCTCTTATTCGCTCCCCTTTCACAATAGAAGCCTGAAACAACTTCTAAAGACTGTTGACATCTAGTGGAAGCCTTAGGAAGTCCAATCTGACCCCATAGACACTGGATATTCGATAGGCATTCACTTGAAAACTACAAACCTCAGAATTCCCACTTCCGGGTTGGATTTTTCTCAGGTTTTCGCCCGTCATATGAGTTCTGTTATACCCACAGACATTATTTTAACAGTTTTGGAAACTTTAGAGTGTTTTCTATCCAAATGCATATTCTAGCTTCTGGGCTTGAGTAACAGGCAGTTTACTCTGGGCACGCTTTTCATCCAAACTTCCCAATGCTGCCCCCTATCCCTAAAGAGTTTTAACAAACGTTTAAACTTCTTCCACTATGTGCCATCATATTTCTCTCCCCAAATAATGGCTGATCATTTTTCGAATTCCTTATAAGTGTAGTATTCTGAATGTAGTTATTTGTGATGAAAGATGTAATCTAACTGCCCCACACTCCAAAGTAATACGGTTGATATAGCAGTCTATCAAAATAATCAGAAAATATATTTTCATATATTTGACTTTGGCTGTACTTTTAAAGAGAGGAAGCAAGTCACACAATTTTTCAGCATGGAAAATGACTTTCTAGTTACATAGTTAATAGAAATACAACATGTAAGGGAAAAAAATGGCAATTATATTGAAAGATTAAAATTAACAAATGATCAAAAAAGTAATGACATTTATTTAAAATATTATAGAATTATCACAAGCAAATTATTTAATACAGAGTCCTCTCCAATGGTACAACAAATTGAAAAGTTACCTTTGATTTTGTTGTTCAGCCTTTTGTCACATCCTGACCAGTAAAAGTGGTTATTTGTCATTGTAGTTTGGTCACGGCGTGGCAGGGGGTGTTTGTTTTGTGTGTTTTGGTGTTTTTGGTTTGGGTTCTATGTTTTCTATTTTTATGTTTAAATCTCGTTTTCTATTTCTATGTTGGGTTTTTGGTAGGACCTCCAATTAGAGGCAGCTGGTTGTCGTTGTCTCTAATTGAAGGCCATATTTAGTTGAGGTTTGTTTCACTTGTGTTTTGTGGGTGGTTATTTTCTGTATAGCCTGGTTGCCTTATGGAACTGTTTTTCGTCGTACGTTTATTTTGTTTAAGTCTTTAAATAAGTATGAGCATTTTACCCGCTGCGCCTTGGTCCTATCCTTACGACGCCTATGACAGAACCACCCACCAGAAAAGGACCAAGCAGCGGAAGAAGGAGCAGCAGGAAAAATATTTGGAGTCGTGGACATGGGAGGAGATCTTAGACGGAAAGGGACCCTGGAGGCAGGCTGAGGAGTACCGACGACCAAGGGAGGAACTGGAGGCAGCAAAGGTATAGCGGCGCTATTATGAGGCGCTGTATAGGCCCAAAGGCAAGTGCGAGAGGCAGCCCCCCAAACATTTTTTTGGGGGGGGCACACGGGGAGTTAGGCAGAGTCAGGGTGGGGTCCTGAGCCAACTCCCCGTGCTTACCATGGGGAGCGGGTGACGAGGAGAGCACCGAGCTACGCAGAAATGCGCACAGTGTCGCCCATACGCACACACAGTCCGCTGCGGCCAGTACGTGCTCCGCATCATTGCCGGGCGAGAGTTGGCCGGCAGCCAGGGAGAAGTGCGCCGGCGCAGCGCATCTGGCCACCAGTGCGTCTCCTCGGTCCAGCTTACCCTGCGCCTGCTCTACGCACGGCAGCCCTCACTCTCCAGCACAGCCCAGTTCGCCCTGTGCCAGCGCTCCGCCCGTGCCGGGCTACAGTGACCACTCAGCTAGGACGGGGTGTGCCAACCCTGAGTTCCAGACCGCCGGTGCGTCTCCACGGCCCAGTGTGCCCCGTGCCTGCTCTGCGCACCCAGTCTCCTGAAAGTCTCCCCAGTCCGGGGAGACCAGTCCCAGCTCCACGCAAGAGGCCTCCAGTGACACTCCCCAGTTATGAGCCTCCAGTGACGCTCCCCAGCCCTGAGCCTCCAGCGATGCTCCCCAGCCCTGAGCCTCCAGCGACGCTCCTCAGCCCTGAGCCTCCAGCGACGCTCCTCAGCCCTGAGCCTCCAGCGACGCTCCTCAGCCCTGAGCCTCCAGCGACGCTCCTCAGCCCTGAGCCTCCAGCGACACTAACCAGCCAGGAGCCTCCAGCGACGCTCCTCAGCCCTGGAGTCTCCAGCGACGCTCCTCAGCCCTGGAGCCTCCAGCGACGCCTCTCAGCCCGGGGCCTCCAGCGATGCCGCGCAGCCCAGAGTCTTCTGAACGGGAGCTACGCCCAGAGCCAGAGCCACCTCCGTAGTTGGAGGATTGGGAAGGGGGGGTGTAGCACAGGGAGCGTCGTTGACGGTGGCCACCCTCCCTTCCCTCCCTTTAAGTTTGGGGTTGTTTTTGTGGGGTTTTTGTTTTTGAGGTGCATTCGGGGTCTGCACCTTTGGGGGGAGGGTACTGTCACATCCTGACAAGTAAAAGGGGTTATTTGTCATTGTAGTTTGGTCAGGGTGTGGCAGGGGGTGTTTGTTTTGTGTGTTTTGGTGTTTTTGGTTTGGGTTCTATGTTTTCCATTTCTATGTTTAAATCTAGTTTTCTATTTCTATGTTGGGTTTTTGGTAGGACCTCCAATTAGAGGCAGCTGGTTGTCATTGTCTCTAATTGGAGGCCATATTTAGTTGAGGTTTGTTTCACTTGTGTGCCTTATGGAACTGTCTTTTGTCGTACTTTTATTTTGTTTAAGTGTTATCTTTAAATAGCTTAAGTATGAGCACTTTACCCGCTGCGCCTTGGTCCTATCCTTACGACGCCTATGTCACCTTTCTATCCCCCCCGGTAGCTCGTCTCTCTCTTTAGTCAGGTTGTTATTACTGGTCTGTAGCTGGTCTGTCTCTTTAGTCAGAGAGAGACCAGGTCAGTCTATGTCATGGAAAGAGCAGGTGTTTTTAATGTTTTGAACACTCAGTGTATAAAGGTAATGTAAACCTTACTTGATGATGAATGCGAACAGTGAAGACAGTTACAGATTATTACCTGCAGGAGTACCATGAACTTCCAACTCACACAGAGTGAGCCATTCTGACCTGCCAGGGATGACCACAACAACGTAGCGACCCTCCATCTCATTGCACTGGAAGGTGTGGGCTTCTCCTGCTGGGATGTGGGAGATGACGGCACATCTGAGAGAGAGAGTAAGAAAGATGGAGAGAGAGATATGGAGTGAAAGAGGGAGAGAGAAAGAGATGAGGTAATCAGAGTGAATGAAGACGTTCTATAATGTACCATACAGATTCTGACTCTGTTAAATATGTAGCCACAGAATAGCTACAGTAGCATGGATGAAGACCAATATATCAGAAAACCTTTAAGACAGGACATAAAAATGTACCAACAACTATATGTGTCACCTGGGGTTGTTGATGCCGTTGTTCTCCAATGAGTTACCGATGCGGATCTCAGCACCATCAAGCCTCTCAGGACAGCAGTCTCCTCTGTTGGTGAGGGTGACATCTGTTATTCTGTACACATTCAGCAGGTCCACTCTCCACCACGGGTTTCTGTCTTTCAGAGTGTGGGTGCAGGATCCATAGTTTGTGTTTCTTTTCCCATCAATGGCATCGGAAGCGTTCCGATTGTTATACAGTGATGACTGAGTGGCCACTCCATTCAACGCCAAATTTCCTACAGGGACATAGCGAAGAATGATTGAATACAAAAAGTAATTTTTGAAGACTAGGGCCCTGTTAAGTTAGGGCCCTCTGAATAATTCACCAGCTGACAACAAGGAGGTAGAGGACGCTACCTGAGGACAAACTGAGAACAGAGAAACTCGAAAAAGTCAAATTCATTTTTATTTGTCACATGCCCCAAATACAACAGGTGTTGTAAACAGGTGTTGTAAACCTTACAGTGAAATGCTTACTTACAAGCCCTTAACGAATAATGCAGTTTTAAGAAAAAGAAAAAGAAATAAAAAAATAAAAGTAACGAATAATTAAAGGGCAGCAGTAAAATAACAATAGCTAGGCTATATACAGGGGGTACCGGTACAGAGCCAATGTGTGGGGGCACCGGTTAGTCGAGGTAATTGAAGTGATATATACATGTGGGTAGAGTTATTAAAGTGACTGATGCATAGATAATAACAGAGAGTAGCAGCAGTGTAAAAAAAAAGGGGGGGGGGGGCAATGCAAGTAGTCTGGGTAGCCATTTGATTAAATGTTCAGTAGTCTTATGGCTTGGGGGTAGAAGCTGTTTAGAAGCCTCTTGGACCTAGACTTGGCACTCCGATACCGCTTGCCGCACGGTAGCAGATAGAACAGTCTATGACTAAGGTGGCTGGAGTCTTTGACAATTTTTAGGACCTTTCTCTGACACCGCCTGGTATAGAGGTCCTGGATGGCAGGACACTTGGCCCCAGTGATGTACTCTGCCGTATGCACTACCCTCTGTAGTGATGCAACCAGTCAGGATGCTCTCGATGGTGCAGCTGTAGAACCTTTTGAGGATCTGAGGACCCATGCCAAATCTTTTCAGTCTCCTGAGGGGGAATAGGTTTTGTCCTGCCGTCTTCACAACTGTCTTGTTGTGTTTGGACCATGTTAGTTTGTTGGTGATGTGGACACCAAGGAAGTTGAAGCTCTCAACCTGCTCCACTACAGCCCCGTCGATGAGAATGGGAGCATGCTCGGTCCTTCTTTTCCTGTAGTCCACAATCATCTTCTTAGTCTTGATCATGTTGAGGGAGAGGTTGTTGTCCTGGCACCACATGGCCAGGTCTCTGACCTCCTCCCTATATGCTGTCTTGTCATTGTTGGTGATCAGGCCTACCTACCACTGTTGTGTCATCTGCAAATTTAATGATGGTGTTGGAGTCATGCCTGGCCGTGCAGTCATGAGTGAACAGGGAGTACAGGAGGTGACTGAGCACGCACCCCTGAGGGGCCCCCATGTTGAGGATCAGCGTGGTGGAAGCACAGTTCCCGCTCAGCCCAGTCAAAACTGTTCGCTGCTCTGGCACCCCAATAGTGGAACAAGCTCCCTCACGACGCCAGGTCAGCGGAGTCAATCACCACCTTCCGGAGACACCTGAAACCCCACCTCTTTAAGGAATACCTGGGATAGGATTAAGTAATCCTTCTAACCCTCCCCCCTACCCTCCCCCCCCAAAAAGATATAGATGTACTATTGTAAAGTGGTTGTTCCACTGGATATCATAAGGTGAATGCACCAATTTGTAAGTCGCTCTGGATAACTCATCCTTGACCGCTGGCTACGTCCCTTCCGTCTTCAAGAGAGCGAGAGTTGCACCCCTTCTGAAAAAACCTACACTCGATCCCTCCGATGTCAACAACTACAGACCAGTATCCCTTCTTTCCTTTCTCTCCAAAACTCTTGAACGTGCCGTCCTTGGCCAGCTCTCTTGCTATCTCTCTCAGAATGACCTTCTTGATCCTAATCAGTCAGGTTTCAAGACTGGGCATTCAACTGAGACTGCTCTTCTCTGTGTCACGGAGGCTCTCCGCACTGCTAAAGCTAACTCTCTCTCCTCTGCTCTCATCCTCCTAGACCTATCTGCTGCCTTTGATACTGTGAACCATCAGATCCTCCTCTCCACCCTCTCCGACCTGGGCATCTCCGGCGCGGCCCACGCTTGGATTGCGTCCTACCTGACAGGTCGCTCCTACCAGGTGGCGTGGCGAGAATCTGTCTCCGCACCACGTGCTCTCACCACTGGTGTCCCCCAGGGCTCTGTTCTAGGCCCTCTCCTATTCTCGCTATACACCAAGTCACTTGGCTCTGTCATATCCTCACATGGTCTCTCATATCATTGCTATGCAGATGACACACAATTAATCTTCTCCTTTCCCCCTTCTGACAACCAGGTGGCGAATCGCATCTCTGCATGTCTGTCAGACATATCAGTGTGGATGACGGATCACCACCTCAAGCTGAACCTCGACAAGACGGAGCTGCTCTTCCTCCCGGGGAAGGACTGCCCGTTCCATGATCTCGCCATCACGGTTGACAACTCCCTTGTGTCCTCCTCCCAGAGTGCTAAGAGCCTCGGCGTGACCCTGGACAACACCCTGTTGTTCTCCACTAACATCAAGGCGGTGACCCGATCCTGTAGGTTCATGCTCTACAACATTCGCAGAGTACGACCTTGCCTCACACAGGAAGCGGCGCAGGTCCTAATCCAGGCACTTGTCATCTCCCGTCTGGATTACTGCAACTCGTTGTTGGCTGGGCTCCCTGCTTGTGCCATTAAACCCCTACAACTCATCCAGAACGCCGCAGCCCGTCTGGTGTTCAACCTTCCCAAGTTCTCTCACGTCACCCCGCTCCTCCGCTCTCTCCACTGGCTTCCAGTCGAAGCTCGCATCCGCTACAAGACCATGGTGCTTGCCTATGGAGCTGTGAGGGGAACGGCACCTCCGTACCTTCAGGCTCTGATCAGGCCCTACACCCAAACAAGGGCACTGCGTTCATCCACCTCTGGCCTGCTGGCCTCCCTACCTCTGAGGAAGCACAGTTCCCGCTCAGCCCAGTCAAAACTGTTCGCTGCTCTGGCACCCCAATGGTGGAACAAGCTCCCTCACGACGCCAGGACAGCGGAGTCAATCACCACCTTCCGGAGACACCTGAAACCCCACCTCTTTAAGGAATACCTGGGATAGGATAAAGTAATCCTTCTAACCCCACCTTAAAAGATTTAGATGCACTATTGTAAAGTGGTTGTTCCACTGGATATTATAAGGTGAATGCACCAATTTGTAAGTCGCTCTGGATAAGAGCGTCTGCTAAATGACTTAAATGTAAAATGTAAATGTAATCTAAGTCTAGTGGATGAAATAAGTGATCTAACTGTCCCAAAGTGATATAGTTGTTATTGTATTATGTAATACAGACAGTAATTTCCAATAGTTCATTAAATTGAAATGTTACCTTTGACCTTCAGCTTTTCTCTCTCCCTCTGATGGTGGTCTCTCTCTTTAGTCAGTATATTATTACTGGTCTGTAGCTCGTCTATCACTTTAGTCAGTATATTATTACTGGTCTGTAGATGGTCTCTCTCTTTAGTCAGGGTACTACAACTGGTCAGTAGCTGGTCTCTCTCTTCAGTCAGATTGTTATTATTGGTCTGTAGCTGATCTCAGAACAGACTCAATTTGTTGGGGCATGGATTCTACAAGGTGTCGAAAGCATTCCACAGGGATGCTGGCCCACCGGCCTCAATTCTTCTACATTAACCTTTCTGGGAAGGGGGTTCCGCTAGCGGAACACCTGGCCTACAGCCCGTGAAATTGCAGGGCGCCAAATTCAAACAACAGAAATATCATAATTAAAATTCCTCAAACATACAAGTATTATACACCATTTTAAAGATAAACTTCTCGTTAATGCAACCACAGTGTCTGATTTCAAAAAGGCTTTACGGTGAAAGCACACCATGCGATTATGTTAGGTCAGCGCCTAGCCACAAAAAACCATACAGCCATTTTCCAACCAAGGACAGGTGTCACAAAAGTCAGAAATAGCATTAAAATGAATCACTTACCTTTGATGATCTTCATCTGATGGCACTCCCAGGTCTCCATGTTAGACAATAAATGTTTGTTTTGTTCGATAAAGTTCATCTTTATGTCCACATACCTGTTCGCGCGTTTAGTTCAGTAATCCAAATGCATAAAGCGCAGGCACAAAGTCTAGACAAAGTCAAAAAAGTTCCATTTGAGTTCGTAGAAACATGTCAAACGATGTTTCTAATCAATCCTTAGGGTGTTTTTATCATAAATATTCAATAATGTCTCAACCGGACAATACTGTTTTCATTAGAAAGGAAAGGGAACGGAGCTCGCCATCACGGCCACGCGCGTGACTAAACTAAAGGCTTTCACCTGGGCCATCTGCTTAGAGTGCTCTTATTCGCTCCCCTTTCACAATAGAAGCCTGAAACAACTTCTAAAGACTGTTGACATCTAGTGGAAGCCTTAGGAATTGCAATCTGACCCCACAGACACTGTATATTCGATAGGCATTCACTTGAAAACGACAAACCTCAGAATTCCCACTTCCAGGTTGGATTTTTCTCAGGTTTTCACCTGTTATATGAATTCTGTTATACTCACAGACATTATTTTAACAGTTTTGGAAACTTTAGAGTGTTTTCTATCCAAATCCACTAATGATATTCATATTCTAGCTTCTGGGCTTGAGTAACAGGCAGTTTACTCTGGGCACGCTTTTCATCCAAACTTCCCAATGCTGCCCCCTATCCCTAAAGAGTTTTAACAAACGTTTAAACTTCTTCCACTATGTGCCATCATATTTCTCTCCCCAAATAATGGCCGATCATTTTTCGAATTCCTTATAAGTGTAGTATTCTGAATGTAGTTATTTGTGATGAAAGATGTAATCTAACTGCCCCACACTCCAAAGTACTACGGTTGATATAGTAGTCTATCAAAATAATCAGAAAATATATTTTCATATATTTGACTTTGGCTGTACTTTTAAAGAGAGGAAGCAAGTCACACAATTTTTCAGCATGGAAAATGACTTTCCAGTTACATAGATAATAGAAATACTGTCAGGGATTTCTTCGTCGTCAGACGGTATAGCGAAATCATCGTCGGAAAAAGAGGACCAATATGCAGCAGAGTTGAGATAGTTCATTTTGAACATTTAATAAACTCAAAAATGAACATACAAAATAACAAAACAAACTCACGATCTACTAGACAGTCCTGTTAGGCTCACACACACTAAACAAGAAACAATCTCCCACAAATACACAGACAAACACACCCAACTAATATAGGTCTTCCAATCAAAGGCAACACCACACAGCTGCCTTCAATTGGAAGTCCACCCCAATTAACCTAACATAGACATACAACCAGCTAGATCAACATAGAAATACGTGAACAAGGAACAGTGCCCAAAAACCCCGGAATACTTAAATCAAATGCCCTTTTAGAAAAAACACCACCCCGAACCACATAAACCAAATACCCTCTGCCACGTCCTGACCAAACTACAATAACAATTAACCCTTATACTGGCCAGGACGTGACAAATACAACATGTAAGGGAACAAAAATGGCAATTATATTGAAAGATTCAAATTAATTAAATAATGAACAAAAAAGTTATGACATTTATTTAAAATATTATAGAATTATCACAGGCAAATTATGTAATAGAGAGTGTCCTCTCCAATAGTACAACAAATTTAAAAGTTACCTTTGATTTTGTTGTTCAGCCTTTTGTCACGTCCTGACCAGTAAATGGGGTTATTTGTCATTGTAGTTTGGTCAGGGCGTGGCAGGGGGTGTGTGTTTTGGTGTTTTTGGTTTGGGTTCTGTTTTCTATTTCTATCTTTAAATCTAGTTTTCTATTTCTATGTTGGGTTTTTGGTAGGACCTCCAATTAGAGGCAGCTGGTTGTCGTTGTCTCTAATTGAAGGCCATATTTAGTTTGAGGTTTGTTTCACTTGTGTTTTGTGGGTGGTTATTTTCTGTATAGCCTGGTTGCCTTATGGAACTGTTT
Source organism: Salmo salar (assembly GCF_965601325.2). NCBI lineage: Eukaryota > Metazoa > Chordata > Actinopteri > Salmoniformes > Salmonidae > Salmo > Salmo salar. Next base: position 55,885,250 of record NC_138312.1, on the reverse strand, counting down.
TTCGTTGTACGTTTATTTTGTTTAAGTGTTATCTTTAAATAGCTTAAGTATGAGCACTTTACCCGCTGCGCCTTGGTCCCATCCTTACGACGCCTATGTCACCTTTCTATCTCCCTCTGTAGCTGGTCTCTCTCTTTAGTCAGGTTGTTATTACTGGTCTGTAGCTGGTCTGTCTCTTTAGTCAGAGAGAGACCAGGTCAGTCTATGTCATGGAAAGAGCAGGTGTTTTTAATGTTTTGTACACTCAGTGTATAAAAGTAATGTAAACCTTACTTGATGATGAATGCGAACAGTGAAGACAGTTACGGATTATTACCTGCAGGAGTACCATGAACTTCCAATTCACACAGAGTGAGCCATTCTGACCTGCCAGGGATGACCACAACAACGTAGCGACCCTCCATCTCATTGCACTGGAAGGTGTGGGCTTCTCCTGCTGGAATGTGGGAGATGACGGCACATCTGAGAGAGAGTAAGAAAGATGGAGAGAGAGATATGGAGTGAAAGAGGGAGAGAGAAAGAGATGAGGTAATCAGAGTGAATGAAGACGTTCTATAATGTACCATACAGATTCTGACTCTGTTAAATATGTAGCCACAGAATAGCTACAGTAGCATGGATGAAGACCAATATATCAGAAAACCTTTAAGACAGGACATAAAAATGTACCAACATCTATATGTGTCACCTGGGGTTGTTGATGCCATTGTTCTCCAATGAGTTACCGATGCGGATCTCAGCACCATCAAGCCTCTCAGGACAGCAGTCTCCTCTGTTGGTGAGGGTGACATCTGTTATTCTGTACACATTCAGCAGGTCCACTCTCCACCACGGGTTTCTGTCTTTCAGAGTGTGGGTGCAGGATCCATAGTTTGTGTTTCTTTTCCCATCAATGGCATCGGAAGCGTCGCGATTGTTATACAGTGATGACTGAGTGGCCACTCCATTCAACGCCAAATTTCCTACAGGGACATAGCGAAGAATGATTGAATACAAAAAGTAATTTTTGAAGACTAGGGCCCTGTTAAGTTAGGGCCCTCTGAATAATTCACCAGCTGACAACAAGGAGGTAGAGGACGCTACCTGAGGACAAACTGAGAACAGAGAAACTAGAAAAAGTCAAATTCATTTTTATTTGTCACATGCCCCAAATACAACAGGTGTTGTAAACAGGTGTTGTAAACCTTACAGTGAAATGCTTACTTACAAGCCCTTAACGAATAATGCAGTTTTAAGAAAAAGAAAAAGAAATAAAAAAATAAAAGTAACGAATAATTAAAGGGCACCAGTAAAATAACAATAGCTAGGCTATATACAGGGGGTACCGGTACAGAGCCAATGTGTGGGGGCACCGGTTAGTCGAGGTAATTGAAGTGATATATACATGTGGGTAGAGTTATTAAAGTGACTTATGCATAGATAATAACAGAGAGTAGCAGCAGTGTAAAAAAAAGGGGGGGGGGGGGGGGGGGGCAATGCAAGTAGTCTGGGTAGCCATTTGATTAAATGTTCAGTAGTCTTATGGCTTGGGGGTAGAAGCTGTTTAGAAGCCTCTTGGACCTAGACTTGGCACTCCGATACCGCTTGCCGCACGGTAGCAGATAGAACAGTCTATGACTAAGGTGGCTGGAGTCTTTGACAATTTTTAGGACCTTTCTCTGACACCGCCTGGTATAGAGGTCCTGGATGGCAGGACACTTGGCCCCAGTGATGTACTCTGCCGTATGCACTACCCTCTGTAGTGATGCAACCAGTCAGGATGCTCTCGATGGTGCAGCTGTAGAACCTTTTGAGGATCTGAGGACCCATGCCAAATCTTTTCAGTCTCCTGAGGGGGAATAGGTTTTGTCCTGCCGTCTTCACAACTGTCTTGTTGTGTTTGGACCATGTTAGTTTGTTGGTGATGTGGACACCAAGGAAGTTGAAGCTCTCAACCTGCTCCACTACAGCCCCGTCGATGAGAATGGGAGCATGCTCGGTCCTTCTTTTCCTGTAGTCCACAATCATCTTCTTAGTCTTGATCATGTTGAGGGAGAGGTTGTTGTCCTGGCACCACATGGCCAGGTCTCTGACCTCCTCCCTATATGCTGTCTTGTCATTGTTGGTGATCAGGCCTACCTACCACTGTTGTGTCATCTGCAAATGTAATGATGGTGTTGGAGTCATGCCTGGCCGTGCAGTCATGAGTGAACAGGGAGTACAGGAGGTGACTGAGCACGCACCCCTGAGGGGCCCCCATGTTGAGGATCAGCGTGGTGGAAGCACAGTTCCCGCTCAGCCCAGTCAAAACTGTTCGCTGCTCTGGCACCCCAATAGTGGAACAAGCTCCCTCACGACGCCAGGTCAGCGGAGTCAATCACCACCTTCCGGAGACACCTGAAACCCCACCTCTTTAAGGAATACCTGGGATAGGATTAAGTAATCCTTCTAACCCTCCCCCCCTACCCTCCCCCCCCAAAAAGATATAGATGTACTATTGTAAAGTGGTTGTTCCACTGGATATCATAAGGTGAATGCACCAATTTGTAAGTCGCTCTGGATAAGAGCGTCTGCTAAATGACGTAAATGTAAATGTTGTTACCACCTGGGGGCGGCACGTCAGGAAGTCCAGGATCCAGTTGCAAAGGGAGGTGTTTTGTCCCAAGGTCCTGAGCTTAGTGATGAGCTTTGAGGGCACTATGGTGTTGAATGCTGAGCTATAGTCAATGAATAGTATTCTCACATAGGTGTTAGTTTTGTCCAGGTGTGGAAGGGTAGTGTGGAGTGCAATAGAGATTGCATCATCTGTGGATCTTGTTGTGGCGGTATGCAAATTGGAGTGGATCTAGGGTTTCTGGGTTAATGGTGTTGATGTTAGCCTTCCCTGTGGCTCAATTGGTAGAGCATGGTGTTTGCAACGCCAGCATGGTGTGTGCAACGCCAGGGTTATGGGTTTGATTCCCACGGGGGGCCAGTACAAAAAAATAATAAAAAATGCATGAAATGAAAATGAAATGTATGTATTCACTACTGTAAGTTGCTCTGGATAAGAGCGTCTGCTAAATGACTAAAATGTAAAATGTTAGCCATGACCAGCATTTCAAAGCACTTCATGACTACAGACGAGAGTGCTACAGGTCGGTAGTCATTTAGGCAGGTTTCCTTAGTGTTCTTGGGCACAGGGACTATGGTGGTCTGCTTCAAATATGTTGGTATTACAGACTCAGTCAGGGACAGGTTGAAAATCTCAGTGAAGACCCTTCCAGTTTGTCAGCGCATGCTCAGAGTACATGTCCTGGTAATCTGTCTGGCTCTGCGGGCTTGTGAATGTTGACCTGTTTAAAGGTCTTTTTTTCATTTATTTTTATTTCACCTTTATTTGACCAGGTAGACCAGTTGAGAACAAGTTCTCATTTACAACTGCAACCTGGCCAAGATAAAGAAAATCAGTGCGACAAAAACAACAACACAGAGTTACACATAAACAAATGTACAGTAAATTACACAAAAGAAAAGAAAATAGAAAAATCTATGTACAGTGTGTGCAAATGTAGAAGAGTAGGGAGGTAGGCAATAAATAGGCCCTAGTGGCGAAAATAATTACAATTTAGCATTAATACTGGAGTGATAGATGTGCAGATGATGATGTGCAAGTAGAGATACCGGGGTGAAAAAGAGCAAGAGGGTAAGTAATAATATGGGGGATGAGGTAGTTGGGTGGGCTATTTACAGATTGGCTGTGTACAGGTACAGTGATCGGTAAGCTGCTCAGACAGCTGATATTTAAAGTTAGAGAGGAAGATATAAGATTACAGCTTCAGAGATTTTTGGAATTCGTTCCAGTCATTGGCAGCAGAGAACTGGAAGGAAAGGCAGCCAAAGTAATTGTTGGCTTTGGGGATGACCAGTGCAATGTACCTGCTGGAGCACGTGCTATTAGTGGGTATTGCTATGGTGACCAGTGAGCTGAGATAAGGCAGTGCTTTACCTAGCAAAGACTTATAGATGACCTGGAGCTAGTGGGTTTGGCGATGGATATGTAGTGAGGGCCAGCCAACGAGAGCATACAGGTCGCAGTGGAGAGTAGTATATGGGGCTTTGGTGATAAAACGGATGGCACTGTGATAGACTACATCCAGTTTGCTGAGTAGAGTGTTGGGGGCTATTTTGTAAATGACATCGCCGAAGTCAAGGATCGGTAGGATAGTCAGTTTTCGAGGGTATGTTTGGCGGCATGAGTGAAGGAGGCTTTGTTGCAAAATAGGAAGCCAATTCTAGATTTAATTTTGGGTTGGAGGTGATTAATGTGTCTGGAAGGAGAATTTACAGTCTAACCAGACAGCTAGGTATTTGTAGTTGTCTACATATTCTAGGTCAGAACCGTCCAGAATAGTTATGCTAGTCGGGCAGGAGGGTGCGGGCAGCAATCGTTTGAGGAGCATGCACTTAGTTTTACTAGCATTTAAAAGCAGTTGGAGGCCATGGAAGGAGTGTTGTATGGCGTTGAAGCTCGTTTGGAGGTTTGTTAGCACAGTGTCCAAAGAAGGGCCAGATGTATACAGAATGGTTTCGTCTGCATAGAAGTGGATCAGAGAATCACCAGCAGCAAGAGCAACATCATTGATATGTACAGAGAAAAGAGTCGGCCCGAGAATTTAACCCTGTGGTACCCCCATAGAGACTGCCAGAGGTCCCGACAACGTGACACACTGAACTCTATCTGAGAAGTAGTTGGTGAACCAGGCTAGGCAGTCATTTGAGAAGCCAAGGCTATTGAGTCTGCCGATAAGAATGTGGTGATTGACAGAGTCGGAAGCCAGGTCTTACTCACATCGGCTATGGAGAGCGGTGATCACACAGTCGTCCGGGACAGCTGGTGCTCTCATGCATGTTTCAGTGTTACTTGCCTTGATTCGAGCATAGAGGTGATTTAGCTGATCTGGTAGGCTCGTGTCACTGGGCAGCTCTCGGCTGTGCTTCCCTTTGTAGTCTGTAATAGTTTGCAAGACCTGCCCCATTCGACAAGCAGCGGAGCCGGTTATTCAAATGTGTGTGCTTGCTAGCTCGTATTTATGGTTGTGAAATACGTTATAGTAGTGATAGTGACTGCAGTAGTAATGGTAATGACTGGTTATAATTGAAAAGTAGGTTGATTAATTTAGTGATTGATTGATTTATAGCCTGAAGACGTGATAGTTGATGTGGTGTCTAACTTGAAGGGTTCAAGAGTTACTAATACTGTTGTGGGTGATTGAATGATAATTTATGCAAATTTAAATAGTTATCATTTATATATTTTATGAAATGTTAAAGTTGTTTTTATGTTTGTAGTTGGAATGGTTAAACTGCAGTAGCATTTCAAATGTCTACCATTGTGTATCGTCGGCATTGAGTCTTTAAAATGTTATGCTAATGTAGCTTGTGACAGCAAAGGTTTCACTTTAAATATTTCAGACTTGTTATTATTTAGAACGCTACACCCTTTACTTCCCCAGAGTCAGATGAACCCATGGAAACCCTTGTTATGTCTCTGTGTCCAGTATGAAGGAAGTTAGAGGTAGTTTCACAAACCAATGCTAACTATTGTTAGCATAATGACTGGAAGTCTACAGGTAGAGTAGCTAACGCTAGCGTACCTGTATCTTGAGATACTGCTGTTTTAGTAACCACATCAACTACTTTCTCTTAACTTATACACACATTTGACTTTTTTAACACTTTCCCAACAACTTGGACTAAAACTTAGAGCATATGAAATCTGAAATCAGAACAGAAATATATTCTACCAATTAAGTTATAGCACTGGGGGAGCATATAAAACTGATTATGTCACACAACTAACCCCTACCCACTAAACTAGCCCACTATAACAAAACCCCACTCACTAACCAAACACCAATAGCAACCCTACTTACTATAGCTTACCCATGGCCTACCTATCTAAAACATTCACTATTACTTCTGCAATGTACTGCTACTAGTACTTCTGGGCTGCTTACTACTACTACTACCTAGTCTCCCATTGAAGACTACTATCAACAATTTATAAAACAGTCCCTCCCTCTACTACACCGGCCTCAATTCTTCAACACTAACAAACTTCTAAACTTCTTCCACTATACACCATGATGTTTCTCTCCCCAAATATTAGCCATTTTGAGTAAAAATGTAGTAATGTCCTGTCCAGGGTTGTTGATGCGAGCAGTCGCACTACGCTTCGCTCCACAGGTAATATTACACTTCACTACATTACAACGGCTTGATTTGTTTGATCTGAGCAATTCTTCTTAGCTAGCTACATAGCCGTCTTTGTATCAAAGATAATTGTGTAGTTTAGAGTAATTAGAGTAAATATCGAGGCTAGCTATCTTCGTCATCCTAACGTAGTCAACACTGCTAGCTGCTAGCTAGCTAGTCATCACTGCTAGCTAGCCAACTTCTACCGACTAGCAGCACTGCAGAAACTATTACATTACAACGTAACGACTTGATTAGTGTGGTATTAGTGTTAGTTAGCCAGCTACATAGTTGTCTTTGCTGTCTCTGTATCTAAGATAATTGTGTAGTTTGAGTAATTATCGAGGTGAGCTAGCCAGCCGCGACGCGGCGCCAGACTTAGTCAACACACCTAGTCATCATTAACCCATTGCTAGCTAGCCAACCGTTACCGACTAACAGCGCTGTAGATACTAATACTTTACAACGGAACGATTTGACTAGTGCAGTGTTAGCTAGCTAGCTACTTAGTTGTCTTTGTCATAGCTTGATAATTGTGTAGTCTAGTAATTACCGAGGTTAGCTAGCCAGCCATTGAGGTCAGCTAGCCAGCTATTTCCGTCCCCCGCGACGCCATTTTTCCTAACCCAGCCAACTATTACCGACGAGCAGCATTGTAGAAACTAAATACATTACAAGGACGTCTTGATTAGTGTTATGTTAGCTAGCTAGCTACAAAGTTGCTTTGTATCATGACAAGGGGTAGTACTGAAACTATCGAGGTTACCTAGCCAGCTACACGTTCAAAGTCAACAACGCAGCCACTGCTAGCTAGCCTACTCCACCAGCCAGCAGTACTGTATCATTTTCGTCATTTTAGTCAATAAGATTTTTGCAACGTAAGCTTAACTTTCTGAACATTCGAGACGTGTAGTCCACTTGTCATTCCAATCTCCTTTGCATTAGCGTAGCCTCTTCTGTAGCTTGTCTACTATGTGTCTGTCTATCCCTGTTCTCTCCCCTCTGCACAGGCCATACAAACGCTCCACACCGCGTGGCCGCTGCCACTCTAACCTGGTGGTCCCAGCGAGCACGACCCACGTGGAGTTCCAGGTCTCCTGCAGCCTCTGGAACTGCCGGTCTGCGGCCAACAAGGCTGAGTTCATCTCAGCCTATGCTACCCTCCAGTCCCTAGACTTCCTGGCGCTGACGGAAACATGGATTACCACAGAGAACACTGCTACTCCTACTGCTCTCTCCTCGTCTGCCTATGTGTTCTCGCATACCCCTAGAGCATCGAGCCAGCGGGGTGGTGGCACCGGAATCCTCATCTCTCCCAAGTGGACATTCTCTCTTTCTCCCCTGACCCATCTGTCTATCTCCTCATTTGAATTCCATGCTGTCACAGTTACCAGCCCTTTCAAGCTTAACATCCTTATCATTTATCGCCCTCCAGGTTCCCTTGGAGAGTTCATCAATGAGCTTGACGTCTTGATAAGTTCCTTTCCTGAGGATGGCTCACCTCTCACAGTTCTGGGTGACTTTAACCTCCCCACGTCTACCTTTGACTCATTCCTCTCTGCCTCCTTCTTTCCACTCCTCTCCTCTTTTGACCTCACCCTCTCACCTTCCCCCCCTACTCACAAGGCAGGCAATACGCTTGACCTCATCTTTACTAGATGCTGTTCTTCCACTAATCTCAATGCAACTCCCCTCCAAGTCTCTGACCACTACTTTGTATCCTTTTCCCTCTCGCTCTCATCCAACACTTCTCACTCTGCCCCTACTCGGATGGTATTGCGCCGTCCCAACCTTCGCTCTCTCTCTCCCGCTACTCTCTCCTCTTCCATCCTATCATCTCTTCCCTCTGCTCAAACCTTCTCCAACCTATCTCCTGATTCTGCCTCCTCAACCCTCCTCTCCTCCCTCTCTGCATCCTTTGATTTCCTCTGTCCCCTATCCTCCAGGCCGGCTCGGTCCTCCCCTCCTGCTCCGTGGCTCGACAACTCACTGCGAGCTCACAGAACAGGGCTCCGGGCAGCCGAGCGGAAATGGAGGAAAACTCGCCTCCCTGCGGACCTGGCATCCTTTCACTCCCTCCTCTCTACATTTTCCTCTTCTGTCTCTGCTGCTAAAGCCACTTTCTACCACTCTAAACTCCAAGCATCTGCCTCTAACCCTAGGAAGCTCTTTGCTACCTTCTCCTCCCTCCTGAATCCTCCTCCCCCTCCCCCCCCTCCTCCCTCTCTGCGGATGACTTCGTCAACCATTTTGAAAAGAAGGTTGACGACATCCGATCCTCGTTTGCTAAGTCAAACGACACCGCTGGTCCGTCTCACACTGCCCTACCCTGTGCTTTGACCTCTTTCTCCCCTCTCTCTCCAGATGAAATCTCGCGTCTTGTGACGGCCGGCCGCCCAACAACCTGCCCACTTGACCCTATCCCCTCCTCTCTTCTCCAGACCATTTCCGGAGACCTTCTCCCCTACCTCACCTCGCTCGTCAACTCATCCTTGACCGCTGGCTACGTCCCTTCCGTCTTCAAGAGAGCGAGAGTTGCACCCCTTCTGAAAAAACCTACACTCGATCCCTCCGATGTCAACAACTACAGACCAGTATCCCTTCTTTCCTTTCTCTCCAAAACTCTTGAACGTGCCGTCCTTGGCCAGCTCTCTTGCTATCTCTCTCAGAATGACCTTCTTGATCCTAATCAGTCAGGTTTCAAGACTGGGCATTCAACTGAGACTGCTCTTCTCTGTGTCACGGAGGCTCTCCGCACTGCTAAAGCTAACTCTCTCTCCTCTGCTCTCATCCTCCTCGACCTATCTGCTGCCTTTGATACTGTGAACCATCAGATCCTCCTCTCCACCCTCTCCGACCTGGGCATCTCCGGCGCGGCCCACGCTTGGATTGCGTCCTACCTGACAGGTCGCTCCTACCAGGTGGCGTGGCGAGAATCTGTCTCCGCACCACGTGCTCTCACCACTGGTGTCCCCCAGGGCTCTGTTCTAGGCCCTCTCCTATTCTCGCTATACACCAAGTCACTTGGCTCTGTCATATCCTCACATGGTCTCTCATATCATTGCTATGCAGATGACACACAATTAATCTTCTCCTTTCCCCCTTCTGACAACCAGGTGGCGAATCGCATCTCTGCATGTCTGTCAGACATATCAGTGTGGATGACGGATCACCACCTCAAGCTGAACCTCGACAAGACGGAGCTGCTCTTCCTCCCGGGGAAGGACTGCCCGTTCCATGATCTCGCCATCACGGTTGACAACTCCCTTGTGTCCTCCTCCCAGAGTGCTAAGAGCCTCGGCGTGACCCTGGACAACACCCTGTCGTTCTCCACTAACATCAAGGCGGTGACCCGATCCTGTAGGTTCATGCTCTACAACATTCGCAGAGTACGACCTTGCCTCACACAGGAAGCGGCGCAGGTCCTAATCCAGGCACTTGTCATCTCCCGTCTGGATTACTGCAACTCGTTGTTGGCTGGGCTCCCTGCTTGTGCCATTAAACCCCTACAACTCATCCAGAACGCCGCAGCCCGTCTGGTGTTCAACCTTCCCAAGTTCTCTCACGTCACCCCGCTCCTCCGCTCTCTCCACTGGCTTCCAGTCGAAGCTCGCATCCGCTACAAGACCATGGTGCTTGCCTATGGAGCTGTGAGGGGAACGGCACCTCCGTACCTTCAGGCTCTGATCAGGCCCTACACCCAAACAAGGGCACTGCGTTCATCCACCTCTGGCCTGCTGGCCTCCCTACCTCTGAGGAAGCACAGTTCCCGCTCAGCCCAGTCAAAACTGTTCGCTGCTCTGGCACCCCAATGGTGGAACAAGCTCCCTCACGATGCCAGGACAGCGGAGTCAATCACCACCTTCCGGAGACACCTGAAACCCCACCTCTTTAAGGAATACCTGGGATAGGATAAAGTAATCCTTCTAACCCCACCTTAAAAGATTTAGATGCACTATTGTAAAGTGGTTGTTCCACTGGATATTATAAGGTGAATGCACCAATTTGTAAGTCGCTCTGGATAAGAGCGTCTGCTAAATGACTTAAATGTAAAATGTAAATGTAATCTAAGTCTAGTGGATGAAATAAGTGATCTAACTGTCCCAAAGTGATATAGTTGTTATTGTATTATGTAATACAGACAGTAATTTCCAATAGTTCATTAAATTGAAATGTTACCTTTGACCTTCAGCTTTTCTCTCTCCCTCTGATGGTGGTCTCTCTCTTTAGTCAGTATATTATTACTGGTCTGTAGCTCGTCTATCACTTTAGTCAGTATATTATTACTGGTCTGTAGCTGTTCTATCACTTTAGTCGGGTTGATATTACTGGTCTGTAGCTGGTCTCTCTCTTTAGTCAGGGTGTTATAACTGGTCTGTAGATGGTCTCTCTCTTTAGTCAGGGTACTACAACTGGTCAGTAGCTGGTCTCTCTCTTCAGTCAGATTGTTATTATTGGTCTGTAGCTGATCTCAGAACAGACTCAATTTGTTGGGGCATGGATTCTACAAGGTGTCGAAAGCATTCCACAGGGATGCTGGCCCACCGGCCTCAATTCTTCTACATTAACCTTTCTGGGAAGGGGGTTCCGCTAGCGGAACACCTGGCCTACAGCCCGTGAAATTGCAGGGCACCAAATTCAAACAACAGAAATATCATAATTAAAATTCCTCAAACATACAAGTATTATACACCATTTTAAAGATAAACTTCTCGTTAATGCAACCACAGTGTCTGATTTCAAAAAGGCTTTACGGTGAAAGCACACCATGCGATTATGTTAGGTCAGCGCCTAGCCACAAAAAACCATACAGCCATTTTCCAACCAAGGAGAGGTGTCACAAAAGTCAGAAATAGCATTAAAATGAATCACTTACCTTTGATGATCTTCATCTGATGGCACTCCCAGGTCTCCATGTTAGACAATAAATGTTTGTTTTGTTCGATAAAGTTCATCTTTATGTCCACATACCTGTTCGCGCGTTTAGTTCAGTAATCCAAATGCATAAAGCGCAGGCACAAAGTCTAGACAAAGTCAAAAAAGTTCCATTTGAGTTCGTAGAAACATGTCAAACGATGTTTCTAATCAATCCTTAGGGTGTTTTTATCATAAATATTCAATAATGTCTCAACCGGACAATACTGTTTTCATTAGAAAGGAAAGGGAACGGAGCTCGCCATCACGGCCACGCGCGTGACTAAACTAAAGGCTTTCACCTGGGCCATCTGCTTAGAGTGCTCTTATTCGCTCCCCTTTCACAATAGAAGCCTGAAACAACTTCTAAAGACTGTTGACATCTAGTGGAAGCCTTAGGAATTGCAATCTGACCCCACAGACACTGTATATTCGATAGGCATTCACTTGAAAACTACAAACCTCAGAATTCCCACTTCCGGGTTGGATTTTTCTCAGGTTTTCGCCCGTCATATGAGTTCTGTTATACCCACAGACATTATTTTAACAGTTTTGGAAACTTTAGAGTGTTTTCTATCCAAATGCATATTCTAGCTTCTGGGCTTGAGTAACAGGCAGTTTACTCTGGGCACGCTTTTCATCCAAACTTCCCAATGCTGCCCCCTATCCCTAAAGAGTTTTAACAAACGTTTAAACTTCTTCCACTATGTGCCATCATATTTCTCTCCCCAAATAATGGCCGATCATTTTTCGAATTCCTTATAAGTGTAGTATTCTGAATGTAGTTATTTGTGATGAAAGATGTAATCTAACTGCCCCACACTCCAAAGTACTACGGTTGATATAGTAGTCTATCAAAATAATCAGAAAATATATTTTCATATATTTGACTTTGGCTGTACTTTTAAAGAGAGGAAGCAAGTCACACAATTTTTCAGCATGGAAAATGACTTTCCAGTTACATAGATAATAGAAATACTGTCAGGGATTTCTTCGTCGTCAGACGGTATAGCGAAATCATCGTCGGAAAAAGAGGACCAATATGCAGCAGAGTTGAGATAGTTCATTTTGAACATTTAATAAAGTCAAAAATGAACATACAAAATAACAAAACGAACTCACGATCTACTAGACAGTCCTGTTAGGCTCACACACACTAAACAAGAAACAATCTCCCACAAATACACAGACAAACACACCCAACTAATATAGGTCTTCCAATCAAAGGCAACACCACACAGCTGCCTTCAATTGGAAGTCCACCCCAATTAACCTAACATAGACATACAACCAGCTAGATCAACATAGAAATACGTGAACAAGGAACAGTGACCAAAAACCCCGGAATACTTAAATCAAATGCCCTTTTAGAAAAAACACCACCCCGAACCACATAAACCAAATACCCTCTGCCACGTCCTGACCAAACTACAATAACAATTAACCCTTATACTGGCCAGGACGTGACAATTACAACATGTAAGGGAACAAAAATGGCAATTATATTGAAAGATTCAAATTAATTAAATAATGAACAAAAAAGTTATGACATTTATTTAAAATATTATAGAATTATCACAGGCAAATTATGTAATAGAGAGTGTCCTCTCCAATAGTACAACAAATTGAAAAGTTACCTTTGATTTTGTTGTTCAGCCTTTTGTCACGTCCTGACCAGTAAATGGGGTTATTTGTCATTGTAGTTTGGTCAGGGCGTGGCAGGGGGTGTGTGTTTTGGTGTTTTTGGTTTGGGTTCTGTTTTCTATTTCTATCTTTAAATCTAGTTTTCTATTTCTATGTTGGGTTTTTGGTAGGACCTCCAATTAGAGGCAGCTGGTTGTCGTTGTCTCTAATTGAAGGCCATATTTAGTTTGAGGTTTGTTTCACTTGTGTTTTGTGGGTGGTTATTTTCTGTATAGCCTGGTTGCCTTATGGAACTGTTTTTCGTTGTACGTTTATTTTGTTTAAGTGTTATCTTTAAATAGCTTAAGTATGAGCACTTTACCCGCTGCGCCTTGGTCCCATCCTTACGACGCCTATGTCACCTTTCTATCTCCCTCTGTAGCTGGTCTCTCTCTTTAGTCAGGTTGTTATTACTGGTCTGTAGCTGGTCTGTCTCTTTAGTCAGAGAGAGACCAGGTCAGTCTATGTCATGGAAAGAGCAGGTGTTTTTAATGTTTTGTACACTCAGTGTATAAAAGTAATGTAAACCTTACTTGATGATGAATGCGAACAGTGAAGACAGTTACGGATTATTACCTGCAGGAGTACCATGAACTTCCAACTCACACAGAGTGAGCCATTCTGACCTGCCAGGGATGACCACAACAACGTAGCGACCCTCCATCTCATTGCACTGGAAGGTGTGGGCTTCTCCTGCTGGAATGTGGGAGATGACGGCACATCTGAGAGAGAGTAAGAAAGATGGAGAGAGAGATATGGAGTGAAAGAGGGAGAGAGAAAGAGATGAGGTAATCAGAGTGAATGAAGACGTTCTATAATGTACCATACAGATTCTGACTCTGTTAAATATGTAGCCACAGAATAGCTACAGTAGCATGGATGAAGACCAATATATCAGAAAACCTTTAAGACAGGACATAAAAATGTACCAACATCTATATGTGTCACCTGGGGTTGTTGATGCCGTTGTTCTCCAATGAGTTACCGATGCGGATCTCAGCACCATCAAGCCTCTCAGGACAGCAGTCTCCTCTGTTGGTGAGGGTGACATCTGTTATTCTGTACACATTCAGCAGGTCCACTCTCCACCACGGGTTTCTGTCTTTCAGAGTGTGGGTGCAGGATCCATAGTTTGTGTTTCTTTTCCCATCAATGGCATCGGAAGCGTCGCGATTGTTATACAGTGATGACTGAGTGGCCACTCCATTCAACGCCAAATTTCCTACAGGGACATAGCGAAGAATGTTTGAATATAGAAAGTACCTGTTTGATTGTTGTAAGCATAGCTTGTGCTTGACAGGACTTTTTGAAGAATAGGGCCCTGTTGAATTAGGGACCTCTGAATAATTCACCAGCTGATAACAAGGAGGTAGAGGAGGTCGTCCAGAGTACTAATGCTAGTCGGGCGGGCGGGTGCGGGCAGCGAATAGTTGAAAAGCATGCATTTGATTTTACTAGTGTTTAAGAGCAGTTGGAGGCCACGGAAGAAGTGTTGTATGGCATTGAAGCTCGTTTGGAGGTTATTAAACTCAGTGTCCGAAGAAGGGCCAGACGTATACAGAATGCTGTCGTCTGCGTAGAGGTGGATCAGAGAATCACCAGCAGCTAGAGCGACATCATTGATATATACAGAGAAAAGAGTCGGCCTGAGAATTGAACCCTGTGGCACCCCCATAGAGACTGCCAGAGGTCCCGACAACAGGTCCTCCGATGTGACACACTGAACTCTATCTGAGAAGTAGGCGAGGCAGTCATTTGAGAAGCCAAGGCTATTGAGTCTGCCGATAAGAATGCGGTGATTGACAGAGTTGGAAGCCAGATCTTACTCACATCGGCTATGGAGAGCGGTGATCACACAGTCGTCCAGGACAGCTGGTGCTCTCATGCATGTTTCAGTGTTACTTGCCTTGATTCGAGCATAGAGGTGATTTAGATGGTCTGGTAGGCTCGTGTCACTGGGCAGCTCTCGGCTGTGCTTCCCTTTGTAGTCTGTAATAGTTTGCAAGACCTGCCCCATTCGACAAGCAGCGGAGCCGGTTATTCAAATGTGTGTGCTTGCTAGCTTGTATTTATGGTTGTGAAATACGTTATAGTAGTGATAGTGACTGCAGTAGTAATGGTAATGACTGGTTATAATTGAAAAGTAAGTTGATTAATTGAGTGATTGATTGATTTATAGCCTGAAGACGTGATAGTTGATGTGGTGTCTGTAACTTGAAGGGTTCAAGAGTTACTAATACTGTTGTGGGTGATTTTATGCAAATGTAAATAGTTATCATTTATACATTTTATGAAATGTTAAAGTTGTTTTTATGTTTGTAGCTGGAATGGTTAAACTGCAGTAGCATTTTAAATGTCTACCATTGTGTATCGTTGGCATTGAGTCTTTAAAATGTTATGCTAATTCATGTGGCTTGCGACAGCAAAGGTTTCACTTTAAATATTTCAGACTTGTTATTATTTAGAACGCTACACCCTTTACTTCCCCAGAGTCAGATGAACCCATGGAAACCCTTTTTATGTCTCTGTGTCCAGTATGAAGGAAGTTAGAGGTAGTTTCACAAGCCAATGCTAACTATTGTTAGCACAATGACTGGAAGTCTACAGGTAGAGTAGCTAACGCTAGCGTTATTTATAACATTTTTGACATGCGTTTTTCTGGATTTTTCTGTTGTTATTCTGTCTCTCACTGTTCAAATAAACCTACCATTAAAATTATAGACTGATCCTTTCTTTATCAGTGGGCAAACATACAAAATCAGCAGGGGATCAAATACTTTTTCCCACCACTGTAGTTGTTATTGTATTATGTAATACAGACTGTAATTTCCAATAGTTCAGTAAATTGAAATGTTACCTTTGACCTTCAGCTTTTCTGTCTCCCTCTGATGGTGGTCTCTCTCTTTAGTCAGTATATTATTACTGGTCTGTAGCTGGTCTATCACTTTAGTCAGGTTGTTATAACTGGTCTGTAGCTGGTCTCTCTCTTTAGTCAGGTTGTTATAACTGGTCTGTAGCTGGTCTCTCACTTTAGTCAGGTTGTTATAACTGGTCTGTAGCTGGTCTCTCACTTTAGTCAGGTTGTTATAACTGGTCTGTAGCTGGTCTCTCTCTTTAGTCAGGTTGTTATAACTGGTCTGTAGCTGGTCTCTCTCTTTAGTCAGGTTGTTATAACTGGTCTGTAGCTGGTCTATCACTTTAATCAGGTTGTTATTACTGGTTTGTAGCTGGTCACTTTCATCACAGTAATGTTGACCAGTGACTAAGGGAACAGATAAAATATTAATCAATGATTATGTCACTGATGATTGCTTCAGTTAAAACATACTAAACTTACAGTTGACACCCATGCCTATGATCCCAGTTAAAACAAACTAAACTTACAGCTGATACCCATGCCTATGATCCCAGTTAAAACATACTAAACTTACAGCTGATACCCATGCCTATGATCCCAGTTAAAACATACTAAACTTACAGTTGACACCCATGCCTATGATCCCAGTGAAAACATACTAAACTTACAGTTGACACCCATGCCTATGATCCCAGTTAAAACATACTAAACTTACAGTTGACACCCATGCCTATGATCCCAGTTAAAACATACTAAACTTACAGTTGATACCCATGCCTATGATCCCAGTGAAAACATACTAAACTTACAGTTGACACCCATGCCTATGATCCCAGTGAAAACATACTAAACTTACAGTTGACACCCATGCCTATGATCCCAGTGAAAACATACTAAACTTACAGCTGATACCCATGCCTATGATCCCAGCCAGTAGGAGAATACACAGCAATCCAAGACACAGTGCAGGAACTCCGAATGATCTCTTCCACCACTGAAAATGTACTGAATCACAAGATGTTTTCATACAATCTTTGCACCAACATTTATTGTTCATTTTTATTTTAGATGACAGAAATTCATTATTTGCTTTCAACTTAACCCCACCATCATAAGACTCAAACACAGACACTGTGTGTTTGTGTGTTTGTGTGTGTGTGTGTGTGTGTGTGTGCGCGTTGATACCTGAATATTGAAAGCCATGTCTTGTTCTGGGCTTGACATACATGTCGTCATCAATATCCAAGATCTTCATTGTGCTGGATTCATTGTCTTCTATCTGTGTTTGTATAGATTTCCTCAGATATCTTTACATATATGCTCAAATACCTCTGTATCTTTCACTGCTTTAGGTCTACATTTAGAAAATATGATGGTTGCACCTTACTTAATGTTTACTAAAGCTTGTCCTAATAAACCGTTTAGACAAAAACACTTGAGACAATAAAGTCATATGCCAAATAAGCACACACAAACAGTCCGTTTCTCAGACCCCCAGTGACACATTAGGCAAAGAAAATAATCAGAATATGAATACAAAATAACAAATGCAATGAAAAAAACATTCTTACCATGGTCACAGTTAAATGGATTAATCCAAATATGTTGCACTGGTGTGCATTGAAGTAATATGGAGGGGCGGTCTGAGCTGGTGGCAATGACTCAATGGCTTGTTTGCCATGTTACCATATATGATTAAAGGCTAAAGTCTGATTGCAACACGTTACTCAACACTTCCATGTGAGATGATCTTTTTTTTTTTTTTTACCGTTTATTAATTTATGCTGCTTTGAAAGTTGATAAACTTGTAAAACCAAGTAGGAGAAAAGGAATTTATAATATTCTGCTGGGATTATCCACACTACAGTACATTACTCATGTATTAAGATTAGAAAGACTTTCATAAAACTGCAACAACAAAAAAGCTTTCTTTGAACATTATCTCACCAAGTTCCCTGATTTGGCCAAACATTAACCGTATTAAATTGCTTAGTTGTTTTCCATGCAGGACATTGTTTGTAGTATTGCTATAGAACATTTCCTCCTTTCCATTTCTCCCACTCGGTCTCATGTCATGTTGTGTTCTCATTAGAACACAGTCAGTTAAGCGATCAGGCTTCATTTTGCCTCAGTCCTTCTCTGTCGCAATTGAATGCCTTGTCACTGTTACAGCATTTAGATTAGAAAGACACTGAGTCTCTCATAGAAGCAGGAAAAGGCATGGGTCCCTTTTACCGTTAATGTATTGTAAAGATAACTATACTATTAGGGACATCAAACATTCAGGCAGACTATGGAAGCTCTAGTCTGGAGCTACTAGTTTCAAGTATGTTTAGGAGCATTTCTAAACTCTCTAAATGTTAGATTTTTTTTTAATTTGAGTGGGCAACATTAACTATCATCCAAAACAGAATTATTTTTGACATATTGAATTATTTTATAATCTGCTAATTTCCCTGATGTCGACAGTTTGTGTTAGTGCCTTACACAAGCTCCCACTTTCACGGCATACAATTGAGTGAAGTTATAGTACTCATCGCATTTACCTTAAAAGTTTATAGTCATCAAGATTTACACTAAATGGATTGCTTTAAACAGATTCATGTTTTTGGTTTGGTACCGTTTATTTTATCATATGGGGATGTCGGTCGCAAGATTTAGAAAGCAGTTGTCATTTTCAAACTCTTATGACAAGGGAAAATTGGGGCTCTGTCTTTATAAAAGGCCACAAACAAACACATGGATTTAAATATTATCTGTACATTGCTGTGAGTGTACATATGCTAGCTAGCTAATTAGTTAGATCAACACAGGAGACAGACAACTGATCAACAGTGTCAAGTTACTTTTCAGTGTGTTCCCAAAAGTCTCAACCCAGTAAGCAAAATTACGTATTTTCCAGATGTTGAAGTTAGGTTCATTCTAGGTTCTGAATGAAAGGTGAAAAGACGTCTTTTCAGGAAGTTTAAAATACATATTTTACGGATGTTGAAAGTATGTATTTTCTGGACGTTGAAAGTACGTATTGTCCCGACGTTGACAGTGAGTCTTTTCCGGAAATTGGAATCAGGTTCATTTTCTGTTCTGAATGAATGTTGCAAATAATTTCTCTACTTTTTTTTTACTGTACTGTTATGTGCTATACTCTGTTATGTGCTGTACTCTGTTGTACTCTATGTTTACATTTTAGTAATTTAGCAGATACTCTTACAGTTAGTGCATTCATCTTACAACAACTAGCTGAGATTCAGGAGCTTGAGGATGAGTTGACAAATTTAATCAGTGTAACGGTCGTCGTCAGAATGAGACCAAGTTGCAGCGGAGGATGTGTTCATCTTGTAAGGTTTTTAATGACCGAAAGAACACTATACAAAAAGAAAACAAAAAGAACGACCAGCAACAGTTCTGTCAGGATACAAACTCTAAACAGAAAACATTCACCCACAAACCCCAAAGGAAAAACAGGCTGCCTATGTATGACTCCCAATCAGCAACAACGATCTACACCTGTTCCTGATTGAGAGCCATACACGGCCGAAACAAAGAAAACCACCAACATAGAAAAAGAAACCTAGAACGCCCACCCATGTCACACCCTGGCCTAACCAAAAATAGAGAACAAAAAACCCTCTCTATGGCCAGGGCGTTACAATCAGATGTGCTAGCTCTGGAATATATCAATTACATGGAACGGGGACCAGACCAAATCTAAACCAAACATACAGTAGATGTTTGGGCCAAATCAAGGCCAGTTCGGATCGTACCAAATCTGAACCAAACATAGATATCTATAAATCAACGTGCGGGGATGAGATTCCCTAAAACACGCCATTTCGATACAACTACCACTTTTTCGTAGCAGTGTTTTAGAATCCCGTCCATGGACAATGATATCAAAGCCAGTCCGGACCGCACCAAACAAATAAGGCTGGTCCAGTCAGGACCAAAATAAGACGTCCAAAATACATCTGTATAAGTCCCCTTACTGGGAAGTAGCCATCAACAAGTAAAAACTAGAGGTTGTCCTTGTCCCATCGTGCTCTACCGACTCCTGTGGCGGGCTGGGCGCCTGCACGCTGACGCGGTGGCCAGTTGTGCGGTGTTTCCTCCGACACAATGGTGCGGCTGGCTTCCGGGTTTAGCGAGCAGTGTGTCAAGAAGTAGTGCAGCTTGGCAGGGTCATGTTTTGGAGGACGCATGGCTTTTGACCTTCACCTCTCCCAAGTCCGTACGGGAGTTGCAGCGATGAGACAAGGCTGTAACTACCAATTGGATATCACAAAACTGTGGAGAAAAGGTGTGAAAAAAGGTATTAAGGTATTAAAATAAATGAAAAAGTGTATTCTGTCTACCCTTCTTGCAGCTGGGCTATTTTGTCAGTTTGGAAGTCAAGATCATTAACAATCTTTATCTTTGACTTACTTCTTCTAAATTGTGCTTAGACCGAACTCTTGGCCATATGTTCCTTTCTAACCTCTCTGCCTCTGACAGACAGACTTTTCCTCTGTCTTAACTTCTCCTTTCATTACCCTATTCTGAGCTTTAGGACCCACTCATACTGCCGTGTCAGCTAATTCCGCTTTTATCTTAAACCACCAGGGGTGTCAAACTCATTCTATGAAGGGCCTAGTGTCTGCTGGTTTTTGTTTTTTTCTTTCAATCAAGACCTAGACAACCAGGTGAGGGGAGTTCCTTACTAATTAGTGACCTTAATTCATCAACCAAGGACAAGGGAGGAGCGAAAACCCGCAGACACTCGGTTCTCCTTGGAATGAGATCATAACCTCATATCAAAAAAAGGCAACTTTTCAGGAAGTGAAAAAAAGGAATTGTCAACAAATCAGATATTCACACATCACCAAATAATTGCTATTATACCAAAAAATACAAATAATAATAATAATAATAATAAACAGTTATAATAGAGTTTTGCACACTTTATATGTGCACAACACATGATCGGGGGCAAACTACCTGCCCTCCAGGACACCTACACCACCCGATGTCACAGGAAGGCCAAAAAGATCATCAAGGACAACAACCACCCGAGCCACTGCGAGGCGAGGTCAGTACAGGTGCATCAAAGCTGGGACCGAGAAAAAACGAATTGCCAACAAATCAGATATTCACACATCAACAAATAATTGCTATTTTACAAACAAATTCAAATAATACTAATAAACGCTTTTGCACACTTTTATGTAGCAATTTCTTAATGTTTTTATCATTGATTAGAACGGGCCTGTCATGCCCTAACCATAGAGAGGCCTCTGGGTTCTCTATGGTGCTTTAGGTCAGGGCGTGACTCAGGGGTGTTCTAGTCGTTATATTTCTATGTTGGTATTTTAGTGTGGATCCCAATTAGAGGCAGCTGATTATCGTTGTCTCTAATTGGGGATCATACTTAAATCTAGACGTTCCGCTAGCGGAACACCTGCTCCAATATCCAGTGATAGGCGTGGCGCGAATTACAAATTCCTCAAAAATACAAAAACTTCAATTTTTCAAACATATGACTATTTCACAGCATTTTAAAGACAAGACTCTCCTTTATCTAACCACACTGTCCGATTTCAAAAAGGCTTTACAGCGAAAGCAAAACATTAGATTATGTCAGCAGAGTACCCAGCCAGAAATAATCAGACAGCCATTTTTCAAGCTAGCATATAATGTCACAAAAACCCAGAAGACAGCTAAATGCAGCACTAACCTTTGATGATCTTCATCAGATGACACACCTAGGACATTATGTTATACAATACATGCATGTTTTGTTCAATCAAGTTCATATTTATATCAAAAAACTGCTTTTTACATTAGCATGTGACGTTCAGAACTAGCATACCCCCCGCAAACTTCCGGGGAATTTACTAACAATTTACTAAATTACTCACGATAAACATTCACAAAAAGCATAACAATTATTTTAAGAATTATAGATACAGAACTCCTCTATGCACTCGATATGTCCGATTTTAAAATAGCTTTTTGGTGAAAGCACATTTTGCAATATTCTAAGTACATAGCCCAGCCATCACGGGCTAGCTATTTAGACACCCGGCAAGTTTAGCCTTCACCAAAATCAGATTTACTATTACAAAAATGTTATTACCTTTGTTGTCTTCGTCAGAATGCACTCCCAGGACTGCTACTTCAATAACAAATGTTGGTTTGGTCCCAAATAATCCATAGTTATATCCGAATAGCGGCGTTTTGTTCGTGCGTTCCAGAAACTATCCGAAATGGTATATCAGGGTCGTGCGCATGGCGCAATTCGTTACAAAAAAATTCTAAATATTCCATTACCGTACTTCGAAGCATGTCAACCGCTGTTTAAAATAAATTTTTATGCAATTTATCTCGTAAAAAAGCGATAATATTCCGACCGGGAATCTCCTTTTCGGCAAACAGAGGAAAAATCACAAAGACGGGGGCGGCCAGGGCACGCGCCTAAGCCCACAGTCCCTTGATCGGCCACTTGAGAAAGGCGATAATGTGTTTCAGCCTGGGGCTGGGATGACGACATTCTGTTTTTTCCCGGGCTCTGAGAGCCTATGGAAGACGTAGGAAGTGTCACGTTAGAGCAGAGATCCTTTGTAATTGAATGAGATGGCAAAGAAGTTCAAGAAATGGTCAGACAGGCCACTTCCTGTAAAGGAATCTCTCAGGTTTTGACCTGCCATTTGAGTTCTGTTATACTCACAGACACCATTCAAACAGTTTTAGAAACTTTGGAGTGTTTTCTATCCAAAGCCAATAATTATATGCATATTCTAGTTACTGGGCAGGAGTAGTAACCAGATTAAATCGGGTACGTTTTTTATCCAGCCGTGAAAATACTGCCCCCTAGCCATAACAGGTTAAGTTGTCCTTTGTTCCCACCTGTTTTGTGGGATATTGTTGTGGGATATTGTTTGTGTTAGTGTGTTTAGCACTACGGCTTTCACGTTCGGGTTATGTTTATTGTTTTTGTCGTTTCACTGTGTAATAAAGTATGTGGAACTCAACTCACGCTGCGCCTTGGTCCGCTCATTACGACGATCGTGACAGGGCCGTGTCTGCACTAGTAAACACATTGACATTTCTGCATTAATTCTCCATTAACTGACAAGCATGAAATATTAATCATGTGAATCATTTATAAAGTGTGTAGGCATTCTAATGATTAACTAAAACACCATTTGTTGTACTTTACAATCAATCATTGCAATTGCAGTTGAATTACTCACTTTGCTTATTCCCAAAAATCCAGGCGCACACTCCAGGCTGTAGCTAGCCCAAATGTCAGCAGATGGTAGTATTGAGTCCTTTCATCTTACTGTCCAAAGGCATTGTATGCAGCCGACTATACACTCCTATCCCCGTGGACCGGTTTGTACATAAAAAAATTATTCATTCAGGCTGCAAAGGCGTTGATTTCCTTCTTAACTCTATTTAATAGCGAGAAGGTGGAACGAAACTGGGAAAATATGCGAACATTCTTTATGAAACACAATTTTCCTCCAGCATGCTAAAGTGGTTAATACCTAGGATTGCTAGTCCTGGATGTTGACTATCGCGTGCAGCAACATCCGGAAGTAGCATTAGCCACTCTAGCATGCTCCCTGATCTGTAGCTCCCTGCTCGGTTGTTGACCCTCCTGTAGCTCCCTGCTCTGTTGTTGACTCTCCTGTAGCTCCCTGCTCTGTAACCTCCTGCTCTGTTGTTGACCCTCCTGTAGCTCCCTGCTCTCCCTGCTCTGTTGTTGACCCTTCTGTAGCTCCCTGCTCTGTTGTTTCCCCTCTAGTAGCTCCCTGCTCTGTTGTTGACCTTCTAGTAGCTCCCTGCTCTCCCTGCTCTGTTGTTGACCCTCCTGCACCTCCCTGCTCTCTCTGCTCTGCTGTTGACCCCCCTTTAGCTCCCTGCTCTCCCTGCTCTGTTGTTGAGTGTCCAGTACCTCCCTGCTCTCCCTGCTCTCCCTGCTCTGCTGTTGACCCTCCTGTAGCTCCCTGCTCTCCCTGCTCTGGCTCTTCACCCTCCTGTACCTCCCTGCTCTCCCTGCTCTGCTGTTGACCCTCCTGTACCTCCCTGCTCTCCCTGCTCTGCTGTTGACCCTCCAGTAGCTCCCTGCTCTCCCTGCTCTGGCTCTTCACCCTCCTGTACCTCCCTGCTCTCCCTGCTCTGCTGTTGACCCTCCTGTACCTCCCTGCTCTCCCTGCTCTGCTGTTGACCCTCCAGTAGCTCCCTGCTCTCCCTGCTCTGGCTCTTCACCCTCCTGTACCTCCCTGCTCTCCCTGCTCTGCTGTTGACCCTCCTGTACCTCCCTGCTCTCCCTGCTCTGCTGTTGACCCTCCTGTACCTCCCATGCTCTCCCTGCTCTGCTGTTGACCCTCCAGTAGCTCCCTGCTCTCCCTGCTCTGGCTGTTGACCCTCCTGTACCTCCCTGCTCTGCTGTTGACCCTCCTGTACCTCCCTGCTCTCCCTGCTCTGCTGTTGACCCTCCAGTAGCTCCCTATTCTCCCTGCTCTGGCTCTTCACCCTCCTGTACCTCCCTGCTCTCCCTGCTCTGCTGTTGACCCTCCTGTACCTCCCTGCTCTCCCTGCTCTGCTGTTGACCCTCCAGTAGCTCCCTGCTCTCCCTGCTCTCCCTGCTCTGGCTCTTCACCCTCCTGTACCTCCCTGCTCTCCCTGCTCTGCTGTTGACCCTCCTGTACCTCCCTGCTCTCCCTGCTCTGCTGTTGACCCTCCAGTAGCTCCCTGCTCTCCCTGCTCTGGCTCTTCACCCTCCTGTACCTCCCTGCTCTCCCTGCTCTGCTGTTGACCCTCCTGTACCTCCCATGCTCTCCCTGCTCTGCTGTTGACCCTCCAGTAGCTCCCTGCTCTCCCTGCTCTGGCTGTTGACCCTCCTGTACCTCCATGCTCTCCCTGCTCTGCTGTTGACCCTCCAGTAGCTCCCTGCTCTCCCTGCTCTGGCTGTTGACCCTCCTGTACCTCCCTGCTCTCCCTGCTCTGTTGTTGACCCTCTAGTAGCTCCCTGCTCTGTCGTTGAGCGTCCAGTTGCTCCCTGCTCGGTTGTTGACCATCCTGTAGCTTCCTGCTCGGTTGTTGACCCTCTAGTAGCTCCCTGCTCGGTTGTTGACCCTCTAGTAGCTCCCTGCTCTGTTGTTGACCATCCTGTAGCTTCCTGCTCGGTTGTTGACCCTCTAGTAGCTCCCTGCTCTGTTGTTGACCATCCTGTAGCTCCCTGCTCTGTTGTTGACCATCCTGTAGCTCCCTGCTCTGTTGTTGACCATCCTGTAGCTCCCTGCTCGGTTGTTGACCCTCTAGTAGCTCCCTGCTCGGTTGTTGACCCTCTAGTAGCTCCCTGCTCGGTTGTTGACCCTCTAGTAGCTCCCTGCTCGGTTGTTGACCCTCTAGTAGCTCCCTGCTCGGTTGTTGACCATCCTGTAGCTCCCTGCTCTGTTGTTGACCATCCTGTAGCTCCCTGCTCTCCCTGCTCTCCCTGCTCTGGCTCTTCACCCTCCTGTACCTCCCTGCTCTCCCTGCTCTGCTGTTGACCCTCCTGTACCTCCCTGCTCTCCCTGCTCTGCTGTTGACCCTCCAGTAGCTCCCTGCTCTCCCTGCTCTGGCTCTTCACCCTCCTGTACCTCCCTGCTCTCCCTGCTCTGCTGTTGACCCTCCTGTACCTCCCATGCTCTCCCTGCTCTGCTGTTGACCCTCCAGTAGCTCCCTGCTCTCCCTGCTCTGGCTGTTGACCCTCCTGTACCTCCCTGCTCTCCCTGCTCTGCTGTTGACCCTCCAGTAGCTCCCTGCTCTCCCTGCTCTGGCTGTTGACCCTCCTGTACCTCCCTGCTCTCCCTGCTCTGTTGTTGACCCTCTAGTAGCTCCCTGCTCTGTCGTTGAGCGTCCAGTTGCTCCCTGCTCGGTTGTTGACCATCCTGTAGCTTCCTGCTCGGTTGTTGACCCTCTAGTAGCTCCCTGCTCGGTTGTTGACCCTCTAGTAGCTCCCTGCTCTGTTGTTGACCATCCTGTAGCTTCCTGCTCGGTTGTTGACCCTCTAGTAGCTCCCTGCTCTGTTGTTGACCATCCTGTAGCTCCCTGCTCTGTTGTTGACCATCCTGTAGCTCCCTGCTCTGTTGTTGACCATCCTGTAGCTCCCTGCTCGGTTGTTGACCCTCTAGTAGCTCCCTGCTCGGTTGTTGACCCTCTAGTAGCTCCCTGCTCGGTTGTTGACCCTCTAGTAGCTCCCTGCTCGGTTGTTGACCCTCTAGTAGCTCCCTGCTCTGTTGTTGACCATCCTGTAGCTCCCTGCTCGGTTATTGACCCTCTAGTAGCTCCCTGCTCGGTTGTTGACCCTCTAGTAGCTCCCTGCTCTGTTGTTGACCATCCTGTAGCTCCCTGCTCGGTTGTTGACCATCCTGTAGCTCCCTGCTCTGTTGTTGACCATCCTGTAGCTCCCTGCTCTGTTGTTGACCATCCTGTAGCTCCCTGCTCGGTTGTTGACCCTCTAGTAGCTCCCTGCTTGGTTGTTGACCACCCTGTAGCTCCCTGCTCTGTTGTTGACCATCCTGTAGCTCCCTGCTCTGTTGTTGACCATCCTGTAGCTCCCTGCTCAGTTGTTGACCCTCTAGTAGCTCCCTGCTCGGTTGTTGACCATCCTGTAGCTTCCTGCTCGGTTGTTGACCCTCTAGTAGCTCCCTGCTCGGTTGTTGACCCTCTAGTAGCTTCCTGCTCGGTTGTTGACCATCCTGTAGCTCCCTGCTCTGTTGTTGACCCTCTAGTAGCTCCCTGCTCGGTTGTTGACCCTCTAGTAGCTTCCTGCTCAGTTGTTGACCATCCTGTAGCTCCCTGCTCTGTTGTTGACCCTCTAGTAGCTCCCTGCTCGGTTGTTGACCCTCTAGTAGCTTCCTGCTCGGTTGTTGACCATCCTGTAGCTCCCTGCTCTGTTGTTGACCCTCTAGTAGCTCCCTGCTCGGTTGTTGACCCTCTAGTAGCTTCCTGCTCGGTTGTTGACCATCCTGTAGCTCCCTGCTCGGTTGTTGACCATCCTGTAGCTCCCTGCTCTGTTGTTGACCCTCTAGTAGCTTCCTGCTCAGTTGTTGACCCTCTAGTAGCTTCCTGCTCGGTTGTTGACCCTCTAGTAGCTCCCTGCTCGGTTGTTGACCCTCTAGTAGCTCCCTGCTCGGTTGTTGACCCTCTAGTAGCTCCCTGCTCTGTTGTTGACCATCCTGTAGCTCCCTGCTCGGTTGTTGACCATCCTGTAGCTCCCTGCTCGGTTGTTGACCATCCTGTAGCTTCCTGCTCGGTTGTTGACCCTCTAGTAGCTTCCTGCTCGGTTGTTGACCCTCTAGTAGCTTCCTGCTCGGTTGTTGACCATCCTGTAGCTCCCTGCTCTGTTGTTGACCATCCTGTAGCTCCCTGCTCGGTTGTTGACCCTCTAGTAGCTCCCTGCTCGGTTGTTGACCCTCTAGTAGCTCCCTGCTCTGTTGTTGACCATCCTGTAGCTTTCTGCTCGGTTGTTGACCCTCTAGTAGCTCCCTGCTCGGGTTGTTGACCATCCTGTAGCTCCCTGCTCTGTTGTTGACCATCCTGTAGCTCCCTGCTTGGTTGTTGACCCTCTAGTAGCTCCCTGCTCTGTTGTTGACCATCCTGTAGCTTCCTGCTCGGTTGTTGACCATCCTGTAGCTCCCTGCTCTGTTGTTGACCCTCTAGTAGCTCCCTGCTCGGTTGTTGACCCTCTATTAGCTTCCTGCTCGGTTGTTGACCATCCTGTAGCTCCCTGCTCTGTTGTTGACCCTCTAGTAGCTCCCTGCTCGGTTGTTGACCCTCTAGTAGCTTCCTGCTCGGTTGTTGACCATCCTGTAGCTCCCTGCTCTGTTGTTGACCCTCTAGTAGCTCCCTGCTCGGTTGTTGACCCTCTAGTAGCTTCCTGCTCGGTTGTTGACCATCCTGTAGCTCCCTGCTCGGTTGTTGACCATCCTGTAGCTCCCTGCTCTGTTGTTGACCCTCTAGTAGCTTCCTGCTCAGTTGTTGACCCTCTAGTAGCTTCCTGCTCGGTTGTTGACCCTCTAGTAGCTCCCTGCTCGGTTGTTGACCCTCTAGTAGCTCCCTGCTCGGTTGTTGACCCTCTAGTAGCTCCCTGCTCTGTTGTTGACCATCCTGTAGCTCCCTGCTCGGTTGTTGACCATCCTGTAGCTCCCTGCTCGGTTGTTGACCATCCTGTAGCTTCCTGCTCGGTTGTTGACCCTCTAGTAGCTTCCTGCTCGGTTGTTGACCCTCTAGTAGCTTCCTGCTCGGTTGTTGACCATCCTGTAGCTCCCTGCTCTGTTGTTGACCATCCTGTAGCTCCCTGCTCGGTTGTTGACCCTCTAGTAGCTCCCTGCTCGGTTGTTGACCCTCTAGTAGCTCCCTGCTCTGTTGTTGACCATCCTGTAGCTCCCTGCTCGGTTGTTGACCATCCTGTAGCTCCCTGCTCGGTTGTTGACCATCCTGTAGCTCCCTGCTCGGTTGTTGACCATCCTGTAGCTTCCTGCTCGGTTGTTGACCCTCTAGTAGCTTCCTGCTCGGTTGTTGACCCTCTAGTAGCTCCCTGCTCGGTTGTTGACCCTCTAGTAGCTCCCTGCTCGGTTGTTGACCCTCTAGTAGCTCCCTGCTCTGTTGTTGACCATCCTGTAGCTTTCTGCTCGGTTGTTGACCCTCTAGTAGCTCCCTGCTCGGTTGTTGACCATCCTGTAGCTCCCTGCTCTGTTGTTGACCATCCTGTAGCTCCCTGCTTGGTTGTTGACCCTCTAGTAGCTCCCTGCTCTGTTGTTGACCATCCTGTAGCTTCCTGCTCGGTTGTTGACCATCCTGTAGCTCCCTGCTCGGTTGTTGACCCTCTAGTAGCTTCCTGCTCGGTTGTTGACCATCCTGTAGCTCCCTGCTCTGTTGTTGACCCTCTAGTAGCTCCCTGCTCGGTTGTTGACCCTCTAGTAGCTCCCTGCTCGGTTGTTGACCATCCTGTAGCTCCCTGCTCTGTTGTTGACCATCCTGTAGCTCCCTGCTCGGTTGTTGACCATCCTGTAGCTCCCTGCTCGGTTGTTGACCCTCTAGTAGCTTCCTGCTCGGTTGTTGACCATCCTGTAGCTCCCTGCTCGGTTGTTGACCATCCTGTAGCTTCCTGCTCGGTTGTTGACCATCCTGTAGCTCCCTGCTCTGTTGTTGACCCTCTAGTAGTTCCCTGCTCTGTTGTTGACCATCCTGTAGCTCCCTGCTCGGTTGTTGACCCTCTAGTAGCTCCCTGCTCTGTTGTTGACCATCCTGTAGCTCCCTGCTCTGTTGTTGACCCTCTAGTAGCTCCCTGCTCTGTTGTTGACCATCCTGTAGTGCACTGCTCTTCTGACCCCTGTTTGGTACTTCTCTGCTCTGCTGTTGTCTGCTCTGCTCTTTGATGCCTGTTGTCTTAAACATTTCAAATAAGAGAAACACTATCAATACAACCATTTTAAATAAATTAGCTACATCATTCAGTGGCAATGTAGAATGCTAATCGATTTCAGTACTTCATCATTGCCATTTTAATATCAACAATTTCTATTTTCGAAAGAAATCCGGAGCTGCCTAAATACTGACATTTTCCTTATGTTTATGTTCCTCGTCTGAGCTGTCACTGGCCACTCTTCCGTAAAGCCCAGCTCTGTGGAGTGTACGGCTTAAAGTGGTCCTATGGACAGATACTCCAATCTCTGCTTTGCAGCTCCTTCAGGGTTATCTTTGGTCTCTTTGTTGCCTCTCTGATTAATGCCCTCTTTGCCTGGTCTGTGAGTTTTGGTGGGCGGCCCTCTCTTGGCAGGTTTGTTGTGGTGCCATATTCTTTAAATTTTTTATAATGGATTTAATGGTGCTCCGTGGGATGTTCAAAATTTCCGGATGTTTTTTTATAACCCAACCCTGATCTGTACTTCTCCACAACTTTATCCCTGACCTGTTTGGAGAGCTCCTTGGTCTTCATGGTGCCGCTTGCTCCGTGGTACCCCTTGCTTAGTGATGTTGAAGACTCTGGGGCCTTTCAGAACAGGTGTATATATACTGAGATAATGTGACAGAGCATGTGACACTTAGATTGCACACAGTTGGACTTTATTTAACTAATTATGTGACTTCTGAAGGTAATTGGTTGCACCAGATCTTATTTAGGGGCTTCAGAGAAAAGGGGGTGAATACATATGCACGGAGCACTTTTACTTAAAAATAAATACATTTAAACAGATAATTTTTTTAATTTCACTTCACCAATTTGGACTATTTTGTGTATGTCCATTACATGAAATCCAATTAAAAACCCATTTAAATTACAAGTTGTAATGCAACAAAATAGGAAAAATATCAAGGGGGATGAATACTTTTGCAAGGCACTGTAGATGTTCAGTCTCCCCTGTCCTCAGCTTTTCTCCACAGAGCAAAGAAATAGTATGTCATTTATAACCCCCCACCCTAACCTGGGGTTGACCAATCAGAAGTCCTAATAATATAACTGGGCCAATGGCCAAATAACAAGGATCCTGCTTCAAACTCAATGTACAGACCATAGCACACATAGCACACGTAGCTCTGAGTTCAGGAGTGACATTCCACAGATTCTAAACAGCTGTTGAACTGAAACCCAACTCCTATTTACATTGACAATTCCCTATTGACCATTAGTACGCTCATCCTCTCATCCTCTGCGTTGTGTATTTATCTTCAAAATATTCTTATACTAGCGGTAACCTTGCTGATGACATGATAGCTAGTAGTTAGCTAGCAACTGCCACGGACATCTGATCCATCTGTTCACTCTTAAACAAGCAGAGGTCATTTATGAGCTAAAAACATGGGGAGATTAAACTTTGTCTGTCAGATTCAATAACAATTGATTGGGTTACGCAAATCTATTGAGCTAGCTACCTAGCCATTTCATTTGCACTTTCCCTCAAAACACAATATCAACAGCAGTTTTATCTCTAAGAAATATTTGTCTTATTCCAGAAAGATATAACATTACATTGATTAAAGTGCAACTTATCTCTGATCATATCTGGCAACTGTACTCAAACATGAACCAAAATCTCCTTAGAAAAGTGAAGATGAGGAGAGTGGAGATACAGGGTTTGACCGACTGCTTTGAGAGCCAATGGACTTAAGACTTTTGATGATAAAGCTATTTTGAATACATTTCATTGGTCAAGGGGCCGTGAAACAGATGAATACAAAGGTAAAGGACAACCCATAATATTGATTAATGTCAAAACATTTAAAACACCAAATTTGGAGTTACCAGG
Source organism: Salmo salar (assembly GCF_965601325.2). Classification (NCBI taxonomy): domain Eukaryota; kingdom Metazoa; phylum Chordata; class Actinopteri; order Salmoniformes; family Salmonidae; genus Salmo; species Salmo salar. Next base: position 55,854,302 of record NC_138312.1, on the reverse strand, counting down.
ATTTCATCAGACAGTGATGATATGGAATGTGGCACTTTGAAAGCGCCACAGCTATAGCTTGTTTGTCTGTAATGGTACACTACAGCTTTTTACAGTTTTTCTCAATCGATTTGGCAAATATTTTGAAACAGTCTTAACATTCTCAAACTGTTTTATGGGACATCACAACTCTATTGCATGTGTGCAAAATGTAGTAACCCACCCAAAACATTTAATTCATGATTCAAAACCTAGTTATTGTGTCAGTAAATTGGCCAATGCCACCAAAATGAAACATTTTTTTGTCATTGTGTGAGCCGTACTGGTCAAAATGTTTAGATGTTTTTTCACCATGGCAGTCAACCCTGGAAATGTTTGTTATATACAAATGTCACTTTTGTTCTATTTTTTTTGTTGACACTGACTGCTTACTGTACTATACCAGAAGGTCAGTTTTGTCTAGCTAAAAGCTATTGTGTATCACACTGAGCTTTTTAGATACCGATTTCAACAGTAGGTAAAAGTTTACTGGGAAAAGTCAATACTGTACAATAGTGTAGTACACAGAAAAATGATATGCACATTTGCATGTATACAATACATTTATTTTTGTTGCAATGTGTTACATGCAAACAGAAAATACACATTTGCATGTCAATTTGTACATATTTCTTATATGTAAAGTCACACAGTTGAAGTCGGAAGTTTATATACACCTTTGCCAAATACGTTTAAACTCAGTTTTTCACAATTCCTGACATTTAATCCAAGTAACAATTCCCTGTATTAGGTCAGTTAGGATCACCACTTTATTTTAAGAATGTGAAATGTCAGAATAATAGTAGAGAGAATGAGAATTTATTTCAGCTTTAATTGCTTTCATCACATTCCCAGTGGGTCAGAAGTTTACATACACTCAATTAGTATTTGGTAGCATTGCCTTTAAATTGTTTAACTTGGGTCAAACGTTTTGGGTAGCTTCCACAAGCTTCCCACAATATGGGAATGGGTGAATTTTGGCCCATTCCTCCTGACAGAGCTGGTGTAACTGAGTCAGGTTTGTAGGCCTCCTTGCTCACACACGCTTTTTCAGTTCTGCCCACAAATTTTCTATAGGATTGAGGTTTAGGCTTTGTGATGGCCACTCCAATACCTTGGCTTTGTTGTCCTTAAGCCATTTTGCCACAACTTTGGAAGTATGCTTGGGGTCATTGTCCATTTGGAAGACCCGTTTGCGACCAAGCTTTAACTTCCTGACTGATGTCTTGAGATGTTGCGTCAATATATCCATAGAATTTTTCATCCTCATGATGTCATCTATGTTGTGAAGTGCACCAGTCCCTCCTGCAGCAAAGCACCCCCACAACATGATGTTGCCACCCCCGTGCTTCACGTTTGGGATGGTGTTCTTCGGCTTGCAAGCATCCCCCTTTTTCCTCCAAACATAACAATGGTCATTATGGTCAAACAGTTCTATTTTTGTTTCATCAGACCAGAGGACATTTCTCCAAAAAGTACAATCTTTGTCCCCATGTGCAGTTGCAAACCGTAGTCTGGCTCTTTTATGGCGGTTTTGGAGCAGTGGCTTCTTCCTTGCTGAGCAGCCTTTCAGGTTATGTTGATGTAGGACTCGTTTTACTGTGGATATAGATACTTTTATACCTGTTTCCTCCAGCATCTTCACAAGGTCCTTTGCTGTTGTTCTGGGATTGATTTGCACTTTTCGCACCAAAGTACGTTCATCTCTAGGAGACAGAACGTGTCTCCTTCCTGAGCGGTATGACGGCTGCGTGGACCCATGGTGTTTAAGCTTGCGTACTAATGTTTGTACAGATGAACGTGGTACCTTCAGGCATTTGGAAATTGCTCCCAAGGATGTCCCAGACTTGTGGAGGTCCACAATTTTATTTCTGAGGTCTTGGCTGATTTATTTAGATTTTCCCATGATGTCAAGCAAATAGATACTGAGTTTGAAGGTAGGCCTTGAAGTACATCCACAGGTACACCTCCAATTGACTCAAATGATGTCAATTATCAGAAGCTTCTAAAGCCATGACATTATTTTCTGGAATTTTCCGAGCTGTTTAATGGCACCGTCAACTTAGTGTATGTAAACTTCTGACCCACTGGAATTGTGATACAGTGAATTATAAGTGAAATAATCTGTCTGTAAACAGTTGTAGGAAAAATTACTTGTGTCATGCACAAAGTAGATGTCCTAACCGACTTGTCAAAACTATAGTTTGTTAACAAGACATTTGTGGTGTGGTTGAAAAACAAGTTTTAATGACTCCACCCTAAGTGTATGTCACGTCCTGACCAGTATAAGGGGTTATTTGTTATTGTAGTTTGGTCAGGACGTGGCAGGGGTGTGTTTGTTTTGTGTTGTCGGGGTTTTTGGGTTGTGTTCAAGGGTTTTGCCACCAAGTACTAAGTCAAGTTTTGCAGAGGGGTCAAATACTGATTTCCCTCATTAAAATGCAAATCAATTTATAACATTTTTAACATGCTTTTTTTCTGGATTTTTTTGTTGTTATTCTGTCTCTCACTGTTCAAATAAACCTACCATTAAAATTATAGACTGATAATTTCTTTGTCAGTGGGCAAACGTACAAAATCAGCAGGGGATCAAATACTTTTTTCCCTCACTGTACATGTAGTGGGTATACTTTCCAAGTTACAATATTTCCTTTATAACATGTTTAATAACATCACAAAATAACAAACTAAATTACATTAGTGTTCTATAGATCACCTCTGACCATTCCCCACGTTCTAAGTTAGAAATATTGTTCCAGTATTTGCTTTTGAACGTGTCAGAGTTTCAGTGGGAATAGATCTGTTGAAAGAAAGAACATTCCTTTGGGCGGATGTTGAGAGCGCAAGCCTGGATCTTCTCCTTTGATTTACAACAGGATGTTAGTTGTTAACCCCCCACTAGTTCAAATCAAATCAAATCAACTTTTATTTGTCACATGCACCGAATACAACAGGTGTAGACCTTACAGTGAAATGCTTACATACAAGCCCTTAACGAGGGGACTAATTCAACTGTGGATTAAATCGACTTTAGTACATGCTGTTAAAACCCCAGGAAGAGTAGCTGCTGCCTTGGCAACAGCTAATGGGGGATCCATAATAAATACAAACACAAAAGGCTGTATTCTGCAATAGGGATGTGAGCAACAGCAACTTAATGTGTTGACAACACTGTACATAAAACAACTGTGATACTCTTTTTAACGTTTTATAAACTCAGCAGAGAAAGCATGTTCACTTGCTTTTCTTTTTTTTTTGGAGTAGATCTACCTGTTTAGGGTTGTTTGGAGTAGGTCTACCTGTTTAGGGTTGTTTGGGGTAGATCTACCTGTTTAGGGTTGTTTGGAGTAGGTCTACCTGTTTAGGGTTGTTTGGAGTAGGTCTACCTGTTTAGGGTTGTTTGGAGTAGGTCTACCTGTTTAGGGTTGTTTGGAGTAGGTCTACCTGTTTAGGGTTGTTTGGAGTAGGTCTACCTGTTTAGGGTTGTTTGGAGTAGGTCTACCTGTTTAGGGTTGTTTGGAGTAGGTCTACCTGTTTAGGGTTGTTTGGAGTAGGTCTACCTGTTTAGGGTTGTTTGGAGTAAGTCTACCTGTTTAGGGTTGTTTGGAGTAGGTCTACCTGTTTAGGGTTGTTTGGAGTAGGTCTACCTGTTTAGGGTTGTTTGGAGTAGGTCTACCTGTTTAGGGTTGTTTGGAGTAGGTCTACCTGTTTAGGGTTGTTTGGAGTAGGTCTACCTGTTTAGGGTTGTTTGGAGTAGGTCTACCTGTTTAGGGTTGTTTGGAGTAGGTCTACCTGTTTAGGGTTGTTTGGAGTAGGTCTACCTGTTTAGGGTTGTTTGGAGTAGGTCTACCTGTTTAGGGTTGTTTGGAGTAGGTCTACCTGTTTAGGGTTGTTTGGAGTAGGTCTACCTGTTTAGGGTTGTTTGGAGTAGGTCTACCTGTTTAGGGTTGTTTGGAGTAGGTCTACCTGTTTAGGGTTGTTTGGAGTAGATCTACCTGTTTAGGGTTGTTTGGAGTAGGTCTACCTGTTTAGGGTTGTTTGGAGTAGGTCTACCTGTTTAGGGTTGTTTGGAGTAGGTCTACCTGTTTAGGGTTGTTTGGAGTAAGTCTACCTGTTTAGGGTTGTTTGGAGTAGGTCTACCTGTTTAGGGTTGTTTGGAGTAGGTCTACCTGTTTAGGGTTGTTTGGAGTAAGTCTACCTGTTTAGGGTTGTTTGGAGTAGGTCTACCTATTTGGGGTTGTTTGGGGTAGGTCTACCTGTTTAGGGTTGTTTGGAGTAGATCTACCTGTTTAGGGTTGTTTGGAGTAAGTCTACCTGTTTAGGGTTGTTTGGAGTAGGTCTACCTGTTTAGGGTTGTTTGGAGTAGGTCTACCTGTTTAGGGTTGTTTGGAGTAGATCTACCTGTTTAGGGTTGTTTGGAGTAGGTCTACCTGTTTAGGGTTGTTTGGAGTAGGTCTACCTGTTTAGGGTTGTTTGGGGTAGATCTACCTGTTTAGGGTTGTTTGGGGTAAGTCTACCTGTTTAGGGTTGTTTGGGGTAGATCTACCTGTTTAGGGTTGTTTGGGGTAAGTCTACCTGTTTAGGGTTGTTTGGGGTGATTAATAGCACCCGGTCACAACGTGTGTGGGGTTCATATTCACTTTCTTTACATGTAGCTACACTGTTTCACTTTAAATGACTGTTATGCATCTTGCGCTCTTACTTGAATGATACCAGTTACATCCTAGTGAACAAACAGACAACACACCAGTTACATCCTGAGGACTCCTAGTGAACAAACAGACAACACACCAGTTACATCCTGAGGACTCCTAGTGAACAAACAGACAACACACCAGTTACATCCTGAGGACTCCTAGTGAACAAACAGACAACACACCAGTTACATCCTGAGGACGAGACTCCTAGTGAAAAAACAGACAACACACCAGTTACATCCTGAGGACAAGACTCCTAGTGAAAAAACAGACAACTCCACTTTTGTATCACGTTCTTAGGCTGGTTCCTCTCAACATCTATTCCTAATGACTCTGTTCCAAGTCATTAGTGCAACAGTATATGCTGAGAAAGCTCACTAAGCTAATATACAGCCATTGAAATCTTGGTTGTGTTTATGGGTAGAAGAGCTGATATATACTAACCAGCTGTTACCTCAGTGGTTCCTGTGGTTCTATGGCCAATTCTGATTGTTTGTCCAATTATGGGAAACAGCTGATCAGAATTTGTCTGGCTGTATAAACGCAGCCTAAGTGTCCTTGTGGTTGTGAAGGCTTGGTTACTATAACATTCATACTATTATTGACTGTGTCTGTGTGTGCTATGTGTGTTTGTGTTTGGGGTAGAAGATCTGCGGGGCGTGACGATAGTAGAGCTGATTAAGAAGGAAGGCAGCACCTTGGGCCTCACCATCTCTGGAGGAACAGACAAGGACGGAAAGCCCCGCGTCTCCAACCTACGACCAGGAGGACTGGCTGCCAGGTGAGATCTTGCTTTTGTGAACAATGATGTATTGACGTTTTTTTGTGAAAGTATTCCATGAGGGTACGAGACAGGCAAGCAAGCAAGCAAGCACATCAAGATAGAAGAGAGAGAGGGGTCAACCCTGACTTGAGCTTTCATTGACCGGAACACACAGGAGAGAGAGGTCAACCCTGACTTGAGCTTTCTCAACCAGAATACATAGGAGAGAGAGGTCAACCCTGCCATAGGCTGCTGGCTCATGTACGGAGGACTGGACTACATGTTCTCTGCCTACAATAGGCTAGACATCTTTATTGCCCATTAAACATACACTGAGCGTTCGAAACATTAGGAACACTTGCTCTTTCAATTAAGCAAGACAATTGAAACATGGATTGTGTATGCGTGCCTTTCAGAGGGTGAATGTGCAAGACAAAATATTTAAGTGCTTTTGAACGGGGTATGGTAGTAGGTACCAGGCGCACCGGTTTATGACAAGAACTGCAAAGTTATTGGGCTTGTCACGCTCAACAGTTTCCTGTGTGTATCAAGAATAGTCCACCACCCAAACGGCATCCAGGCAACTTGACACAACTGTGGGAAGCATTGGAGTCAACATGGGCCAGCATCCCTTTGAAATGCTTTTGACACCTTGTAGAGTCCATGCCCTAATGAATTGAAACTGTTCTGAGGGCAAAATCAAGGGTGCAACTCAATATTAGTTCCTAATGTTTTGTACAGTCAGTGTATATTACATAAAAGGAACATTTTCCTTCAGCTCTGCTAGACCTTCAGCCCCTCATGCTTACTCAATGTGGATGGATACAGACTTCATGTTCCCTTCCTAGTGCCTAGACCTCCAGCCCCTCACCCACCATTAACAGCCTCTGACCCAGGCTGAGTCCCAAATGGCACCATTTCCCCTACATAACACACTACTGTCCTGTGGGCCATGGTCAAACCTAGTGCACTACATAGGGAATAAGGTGCCATTTTGTCTGAAACCGCAGTCACGCTGTATCAGCCAATCAGGCCCTGATGTAGGAGGAACCATTTCACTAGGGGCAGATTTCTAAAACAAGGGATCCGTCCATAATGGCATCCTATCCCCCCACAGGGCTCTGGTCAAAAGCAGTACACTATATAGGGACTAGGGTGTCATTTGAGACAATGTCTAAGGACTTGGGTGATGATGCTAAAAATAGGCACAGAGTCTTGGTCTTTGGGCATTATGGGCTTGGGCTACTGACTGACCTATTTGGCTTTTAAAGAAGGCTTTCCCCCTAGGAGATGTACAGTTGAGCTGCTCTGCAAGTTGTATTTTCTATGCTTTAGCCTTAGCTGGACAATTTATTTAGAAAAGTGGCTTTTATCCAAAGCTGTCTGACTCTGAATAAAGAAAGTGGGGCATGTAAAAGTCTCAATTTACTTATGACTGGCATATTTAATGCAGATACAGTATCAGCTAAATTAGCAATGTACCAACAAAGTAGTATTAATTCTCACATGCAAGTAGTCTCTCTTGTCAGGCTCATGGGTGCTGTGGCTAGTATCACTAACATGTGAAACTCCTATATAGCAGCATAATAGCCTGTTGGCATTGTAGATCTGTCACCATGTGTAACTGTGATTACTTTAATCTCAGTGGGTGTGTGAGAAGTCCTCATCTAGGAGAAGCATCAAAGGAGCTTACTTTATGTTTTCACTTCCAATGTTAAGTAGCTTGCAACATCATAGTATTATTCTATGTACAGTAGGTGGAATTACATTTGTTTGTACAGTAGGAGAGGAGAGGACTTTGTCAGATGGAGTATTTCATTGACATTCTCTACCTTTTGACAAACTCGCCTCCCTGAAACTCTCTGACTCCTACCGCTCTACCTCACAATCCTATTATACGAAACATCAAAAAACCTTTTCCGGGGGAGTCCGCCTTCAATACTTCAAACCAAAAGTTATCTATCTGGCACTCTCTCACAACCAACAAGGAACGCATCGATTAACTCTTATCTGGTGGATGGGCCAAAACATTATAATATAATAACTCTGTCTGGTCCTATCTGTTTGTCTGTGTGGAACTTGCAACCAGAATGTTGTGTTGTAGAATATAATGGAACCAGAATGTTGTGTTGTAGAATATAATGGAACCAGAATGTTGTCCTGTAGAATATAATGGAACCAGAATGTTGTGTTGTAGAATATAATGGAACCAGAATGTTGTCCTGTAGAATATAATGGAACCAGAATGTTGTGCTGTAGAATATAATGGAACCAGAATGTTGTGTTGTAGAATATAATGGAACCAGAATGTTGTTTTGTAGAATATAATGGAACCAGAATGTTGTGTTGTAGAATATAATGGAACCAGAATGTTGTGTTGTAGAATATAATGGAACCAGAATGTTGTGTTGTAGAATATAATGGAACCAGAATGTTGTGTTGTAGAATATAATGGAACCAGAATGTTGTGTTGTAGAATATAATGGAACCAGAATGTTGTGTTTTAGAATATAATGGAACCAGAATGTTGTGTTGTATAATATAATGGAACCAGAATGTTGTGTTTTAGAATATAATGGAACCAGAATGTTGTGTTGTAGAATATAATGGAACCAGAATGTTGTGTTGTAGAATATAATGGAACCAGAATGTTGTGTTTTAGAATATAAAGGAACCAGAATGTTGTGTTTTAGAATATAATGGAACCAGAATGTTGTGTTGTAGAATATAATGGAACCAGAATGTTGTGTTGTAGAATATAATGGAACCAGAATGTTGTGTTTTAGAATATAATGGAACCAGAATGTTGTGTTTTAGAATATAATGGAACCAGAATGTTGTGTTGTAGAATATAATGGAACCAGAATGTTGTGTTGTAGAATATAATGGAACCAGAATGTTGTGTTTTAGAATATAATGGAACCAGAATGTTGTGTTGTAGAATATAATGGAACCAGAATGTTTTGTTGTAGAATATAATGGAACCAGAATGTTGTTTTGTCGAATATAATGGAACCAGAATGTTGTGTTTTAGAATATAATGGAACCAGAATGTTGTTTTGTCGAATATAATGGAACCAGAATGTTGTGTTGTAGAATATAATGGAACCAGAATGTTGTGTTGTAGAATATAATGGAACCAGAATGTTTTGTTGTAGAATATAATGGAACCAGAATGTTGTGTTGTAGAATATAATGGAACCAGAATGTTGTGTTGTAGAATATAATGGAACCAGAATGTTGTGTTGTAGAATATAATGGAACCAGAATGTTGTGTTTTAGAATATAATGGAACCAGAATGTTGTGTTTTAGAATATAATGGAACCAGAATGTTGTGTTTTAGAATATAATGGAACCAGAATGTTGTGTTTTAGAATATAATGGAACCAGAATGTTGTGTTGTAGAATATAATGGAACCAGAATGTTGTGTTGTAGAATATATTGGAACCAGAATGTTGTGTTGTAGAATGTATGAAATAGAATGTTTGTCCTGAAATGTGTTTTCTCCCTGAAGCGAGGAGACTACTGCTGGGTTGGTAATATATTTTTGATAGGCATCATTGTGCCAAATTGCCAAGGCCCCAGGTGTGTGTGTGTGTGTGTGTGTGTGTGTGTGTGTGTGTGTGTGTGTGTGTGTGTGTGTGTGTGTGTGTGTGTGTGTGTGTGTGTGTGTGTGTGTGTGTGTGTGTGTGTGTGTACCCAAGGGGGAGAGAAAATAAATAACATTCCTAATTACCATCTAAATGAACATATGTTAACTCTCTGTAGCAAGCCACTGAGAAGATATACAGGAGACAATCAATCTTATTTTATAGTTGCCATACTACAGAACTTGATTGTTATTGATTATGAAAGTAATCATTTTAAATTATGTTTAGCATTATAGATATGAATCAACCCCTTGTTATTTATCTGTCGTCGATCCTGTGGCCTAAAGGTTTAATGAAAGGCCGGATCTATAAATATCAGCTAGATAATACTGTATGTCTTTGTCCTCCTGTCTAACAGGAGTGATCAGCTGAATGTTGGCGACTACATCAAGTCAGTGAATGGTATCAACCTGACCAAGCTGAGACATGAAGAGATCATCAGTCTGTTGAAGAACGTGGGAGAACGAGTGGTGCTGGAAGTAGAGTACGAACTGCCCCCTTCAGGTAGGAGCAGCTTGATTTGATTGATTGATTGATGGTTGATTTCTCTTTTCCTTAGTCTAGACCCCAGTTATCAGATACTATAGACCCCAGTTATCAGGTACTACAGGTCCCAGTTATCAGGTACTACAGACCCCAGTTATCAGGTATTACAGACCCCAGTTATCAGATACTATAGACCCCAGTTATCAGGTACTACAGGTCCCAGTTATCAGGTACTACAGGTCCCAGTTATCAGATACTATAGACCCCAGTTATCAGATACTATAGACCCCAGTTATCAGGTACTACAGGTCCCAGTTATCAGGTACTACAGGTCCCAGTTATCAGGTACTACAGACCCTAGTTATCAGATACTATAGACCCCAGTTATCAGGTATTATAGACCCCAGTTATCAGGTACTATAGACCCCAGTTATCAGATACTACAGACCCCAGTTACCAGATACTATAGACCCCAGTTATCAGGTACTACAGGTCCCAGTTATCAGGTACTACAGACCCCAGTTATCAGGTACTACAGACCCCAGTTATCAGATACTATAGACCCCAGTTATCAGGTACTACAGGTCCCAGTTATCAGGTACTACAGACCCCAGTTATCAGGTACTACAGACCCCAGTTATCAGGTACTACAGACCCCAGTTATCAGATACTATAGACCCCAGTTATCAGGTACTACAGGTCCCAGTTATCAGGTACTACAGACCCCAGTTATCAGGTACTACAGACCCCAGTTATCAGGTACTACAGGTCCCAGTTATCAGATACTGCAGACCCCAGTTATCAGGTATTACAGACCCCAGTTATCAGGTATTACAGGCCCCAGTTATCAGGTACTACAGACCCCAGTTATCAGGTACTACAGACCCCAGTTATCAGATACTACAGACCCCAGTTATCAGGTATTACAGACCCCAGTTATCAGATACTACAGACCCCAGTTATCAGATACTGCAGACCCCAGTTATCAGGTATTACAGACCCCAGTTATCAGGTATTACAGGCCCCAGTTATCAGGTACTACAGACCCCAGTTATCAGGTACTACAGACCCCAGTTATCAGATACTACAGACCCCAGTTATCAGGTATTACAGACCCCAGTTATCAGGTATTACAGACCCCAGTTATCAGGTATTACAGACCCCAGTTTTCAGGTACTACAGGTCACCGTTATCAGGTACTACAGGTCCCAGTTATCAGATACTACAGACCCCAGTTATCAGGTACTACAGGTCCCAGTTATCAGGTATTATAGACCCCAGTTATCAGATACTACAGACCCCAGTTATCAGGTACTACAGGTCCCAGTTATCAGGTACTACAGGTCCCAGTTATCAGGTACTACAGGTCCCAGTTATCAGGTATTACAGACCCCAGTTATCATATACTACAGACCCCAGTTATCAGGTATTACAGACCCCAGTTATCAGGTGCTATAGACCCCAGTTATCAGGTACTATAGACCCCAGTTATCAGGTACTATAGACCCCAGTTATCAGGTACTATAGACCCCAGTTATCAGGTATTACAGACCCCAGTTATCAGGTACTATAGACCCCAGTTATCAGGTACTATAGACCCCAGTTATCAGGTATTACAGACCCCAGTTATCAGGTATTATAGACCCCAGTTATCAGGTACTACAGACCCCAGTTATCAGGTACTACAGACCCCAGTTATCAGATACTACAGACCCCAGTGTTCAGGTACTACATACCCCAGTTATCTGCTATTATAGACCCCAGTTATCAGGTTCTACATGCCCCAGTTATCAGGTATTATAGACCCCAGTTATCAGGTATTACAGACCCCAGTTATCAGGTACTACAGACCCCAGTGTTCAGGTACTACATACCCCAGTTATCAGGTACTACAGACCCCAGTGTTCAGGTATTATAGACCCCAGTTATCAGGTACTACAGACCCCAGTTATCAGGTATTATAGACCCCAGTTATCAGATACTACAGACCCCAGTTATCAGGTATTACAGACCCCAGTTATCAGGTACTATAGACCCCAGTTATCAGGTATTATAGACCCCAGTTATCAGGTATTACAGACCCCAGTTATCAGGTATTACAGACCCCAGTTATCAGGTACTACAGATCCCAGTTATCAGGTACTACAGATCCCAGTTATCAGATACTACAGACCCCAGTGTTCAGATACTACAGACCCCAGTGTTCAGATACTACAGACCCCAATTATCAGGTATTCCAGACCCCAGTTATCAGGTATTACAGACCCCAGTTATCAGGTATTCCAGACCCCAGTTATCAGGTATTATAGACCCCAGTTATCAGGTACCACAGGTCTCAGTTATCAGATACTACAAGCCCCAGTTATCAGATACAGCCAAGAGATTTACCTGCTCAGTTTACGTGGTCTGCCAGTATGATATCAGTGTTGCCAATAAGACATCTCTATGTGTTCCCCGATCTGCCATTCTAGTAAAACAGACATTTAACACTACCATTTGAACTTTACAAGCCTAACCAATTCTGCATGACCTTACAGATTTGTAATAATATTCTGTCTATGTATCATTGCTGTTCGTCGGTTACTGGGGACTAGCCCAGTAAAACCTATGATTTAACGGCGGTGACATCATTCATATGCCTCTCACTACCATTCTGTACTTCTCTGTACCTTTCTCTCTTTATCCCTCTCTCTTTCTCTCCCTCTAATCCTTCTATTTCTTGCTCTCAATCTATCGCTGTCTCTCAATAAGCCTTCAATAAGGGTTTCAAATTTGGGGAAATTACACTCTCCAATTGTTTTATTATTTTGACATTTTTTTTCTCTCTCTCTCTATTTCTTTCTGTCGCTCTCCCTCCTAACTTTTTCTCTCTCTCTCCCTGCTTCTACCTTTCTCTCTCTCAATTCAATTCAAGGGCTTTATTGGCATGGGAAACATATGTTAACCTTGCCAAAGCAAGTGAAGTAGATAATAAACAATACAAATTAACAGTAGACATTACACATACAGAAGTTTCAAAAGAATAAAGACATTACAAATGTCATATTATGTCTATATACAGTGTTGTAACGATGTGCAAATAGTCTCTCTCTCTCTCTCTCTCTCCCTCCTTCTACCTTTATCTCACTCGCTCCCTTTCTTTCTTTCTTTTGATCTCTCTCTCTCTCTCTCTCTCTCTCACACTCTCTCTCTCTCTCTCTCTCTCTCTCTCTCACTCTTTCTCCCTCTCAATTCAATTTCAATTTAAGGGCTTTATTGGCATGGGAAACACATGTTAACATTGCCAAAGCAAGTGAAGTAGATAGTAAACAAAAGTTAAATAAACAATACAAATTAACATTAAACATTACACTCACAAAAGTTCCAAAAGAATAAAGACATTTCAAATGTCATAAATGTCGTATTATAACTCTCTCTCCCCCCTACCTGTACCTCTGTCCTAACCCCCCCTACCTGTACCTCTGTCCTGAACGCCCCTACCTGTACCTCTGTCCTGACCCCCCCTACCTGTACCTCTGTCCTGACCCCCCCTACCTGTACCTCTGTCCTGACCCCCCTACCTGTACCTCTGTCCTGACCCCCCCTACCTGTACCTCTGTCCTAACCCCCCCTACCTGTACCTCTGTCCTGAACCCCCCTACCTGTACCTCTGTCCTGAACCCCCCTACCTGTACCTCTGTCCTGACCCCCCCTACCTGTACCTCTGTCCTGACCCCCCCTACCTGTACCTCTGTCCTGACCCCCCCTACCTGTACCTCTGTCCTGAACCCCCCTACCTGTACCTCTGTCCTAACCCATCCCTACCTGTACCTCTGTCCTGACCCCCCCTACCTGTACCTCTGTCCTGACCCCCCCTACCTGTACCTCTGTCCTGACCCCCCCTACCTGTACCTCTGTCCTGACCCCCCCTACCTGTACCTGTCCCATTCCTTTCTCTCTCTCTCTGGTTCTCCTCCAGCACCAGACAGCACATCAGGTGTGATTTCCAAGACAATCGAGATATGTTTGCACAAAGAAGGGACCAGCTTCGGCTTCGTCATGAGAGGTACTATACTATGTCACAGATCCTGTTTTCCTCTTGTCTTCTACTGGTTAATTTGACTATGTTCCAGTCACTAACCCTAACCCTAACCCATAAAGAAGCACACTCAAATTGATTTAAGCTAGCCTCAGCAGTTTCAACAGTGTCCCCACTTGGAATTGCTAATTTCCTAACAACGCCATCCACAGCCCAATAAAATACTGAGTAATTTGAGCTGTAGGGAAATCAATCCAAGATTAACTGCACAGTTAGCATGGAAGATTATTTTTAGCTGTTAGCGTCTGAAAGGATTAGCGAAACAGAGTAAAATATGACCACACATTCCGATGCTTCCTTTATTGGTTAACAATGTTTTTATGCAGATGTTTGTTAGGTAAATGCCTTATTAAAAGTAATGCGAGACCTGTATTACCAAACCGCTTCCTCACCAGGTCTGTTTCATGTGACGTTTCAGGGGGCTCGCACGAAGACTGGAACAAATCACGCCCCCTAGTGGTGACGTACGTCCGGCCGGGAGGTCCTGCAGACAGGTATGGTGGAACACCTGAGTCACATATGGTATCCTATTCCCCATATAAAATGAAATAGAATATTACTTTATTTTGACCAGCTTTGGTATGTCAGGAATGTTGTCTTGAGCTTTGCTACCACAAGATACAATACTTATTTTTGAGAAGGGGCACAGGGTCAGCTGCAGTTCAGTACATATCCCCTCGAGCTATTTTATAGTACACTATATAGGGTCTAAATGTAGTGCACTATTGGTGTCATCTGAGAGCCTGTGTTAACTTTGTTCTGTTTGGCTGAGAGGGATATTGAATATATGAATATGTCTCCTGAATATTTTGTCTGGCGCTCGTTACATATGCCTGTGTTTTCCCTTTTTCCTCTCTTCCCATCCAATTGTAAAATAAGCGAGATGAGAAATGTCGGAGAAGAGTGGGGAGAGAGGAGAGGTAGAAGGAGAGAAGAGGAGAATTGAAGAGAGAAGAGGAGAGGTAGAAGTAGAGACAGTGGAGATGAGAGGAAAGGAAAAGAAAGGAGGAGAGGAGAAGAGAGAAGAGGAGAGAAGAGGAGAAGAAATGAGAGGAGAAGAGAGGACAAGAGAGGAGGGGAAGAGAAAAGAAGAGAGTTGAGGAGAAGAGAAAAGAGGACGAGAGGAGGGGAAGAGAAGAGAGGACAAGAGAAGAAAAGAGAGGAGAGGTAGAAGGAAAGGAGATGAAAAGAGAGAAGAGAGGAGAGGGAAATAAATGAGAGGAGAGAAGAAAAGAGGAGTGGAGAGGAGATCTAACAGAGTGCTCTCTTCCTGCCGTAATGAAACTGGATTTATTCAGTGTGCCACTTGGCAGAGGGAATGGAAATGCTGCTTGGGTTTTCTCTGCCATTTGTAAGATAGTCAGAATGTAGTTACAGAACATTGTTTGAGATGCGGCCCCTTAAATACCATGTGACAGGTCGCAGAAACTGGAACAGAACATGCAATTATTCTCCTTCTCCTCCCTCTCCTCACCCCCTCTGTCCCTGTCCTTCTTCTTTCCCATCCTTCTCTCTCTGTTTCTCTCTTCCTCTGTCCCGCTCTTTCTCTGTCCCTCCCTCTCTCTCTCTCTCTCTCTCTCTCTCTCACTCTTTCTCTCTCTCGCTCTCTCTGTTCCTCTCTCTCTCTCTATCCCTCTCTCTCTCTCCCTCTCTCTCCCTCTCCCTCTCCCTCCCCCTTTGACCCACAAGACTGTAGGGTGTAGCTGTCTGAGGCATCTTTCCTCTCTGTGCCTTTGGTTCAGTCAATGTTCCTCTGTATCTGTTGTCTCCAGTGACTGTGGTTGTCTTCCATTAATACTTGTCGCCAGGATCTAAGTTGTGTAGAATTCCTTAATAGTTTGGTTGGATAGAAGCCATATTAATTTACAAATGTCTAATGTGACAGTTTTTGTAAACAGTTTTTTGCTTTGCTTTACCTTTCACATACATCAAAAAGAAAAGCCATGGGTTTGTGATTGCCCACCCCGTAAAAAGGATCTGCGCATCTATGTGTGTCTTGTATAACATATTTTCACTAGGTTGTTCCTGGTTAGGTCACATGGCCAGCAACAAAACCTGGATATACTAATGAATCTATCCCTGTTTATTGAACCAAACAACAGTGTCCCATCTCTGCCCATCTCTTCCCTTTTTCTTTCTCTATCCTCTCCCTGTTTCTCTACTCTCCCTGTCTCTCTCCTTTCCCTGTCTCTCTCCTCTCCCTGTCTCTCTCCTCTCCCTGCCTCTCCTCTCCCTTTCTCCCCTCTCCCTGTTTGTCTCTCTTACTCTCTCTCTCTCTCTCTGTCTTTCTCTCTCTCTGTCTCTCTCTTTCTCTTTCTCTTTCTATTTCCCTCTCTCTCCTTGTCCCTGTACCATGTACCCCTGTAGAGAGAGCACTCTGAAGCCGGGCGACCGTCTGATGAGTGTTGACGGGGTACCTCTCCACAGTGCCAACCATGGAGATGCCCTCACCGTGCTCAACCAGTGTGGTCAGGAGGCCCTTTTCCAGATCGAATATGACGTCTCTATCATGGGTAAGATAAACCATAGAGATATGATATACTCCATCAGAGAAAACTCTCCTGGAGAAATAAATAAGTAATAATTAAATAAATAAAGTAATTTCTTCTGACTGTTCGTTGTCTGGCATCCAGACTGAATGTTTACTTTATTTAACTTTTTTTATTTGTTTGTTTCACCTCACTGAAATGTGAAATGGAATAATATTCATGGAGTAATATTCATGAGGTAGTATTCATGGTGTAATATTCATGGGGGAGTATTCATGGAGTAATATTCATGGGGTAATATTCATGGTGTATTATTCATGGAGTAATATTCATGGAGTAGTATTCATGGAGTAATATGAATGTAGTAATATGAATGTAGTAATATGAATGTAGTAATATGCATGGAGTAATATGCATGGAATAATATTCATGGAATAATATTCATGTAGTAATATTAATGTAGAAATGTTAATGAAGTAATGTTAATGAAGTCCAGCCCAGTCAGCCCAGTCAAAACTGTTCGCTGCTCTGGCACCCCAATGGTGGAACAAGCTCCCTCACGACGCCAGGACAGCGGAGTCAATCACCACCTTCCGGAGACACCTGAAACCCCACCTCTTCAAGGAATACCTGGGATAGGATAAAGTAATCCTTCTAACCCCCCCCTTAAAAGATTTAGATGCACTATTGTAAAGTGGTTGTTCCACTGGATATCATAAGGTGAATGCACCAATTTGTAAGCTAAATGACTTAAATGTACATGTAAATGTAATGTAATGTAATATTAATGTAGTAATGTTAATGAAGTAATATTAATGTAGTAATATTAATGTAGTAATATTCATGGAGTAATATTAATGTAGTAATATGCATGGAGTAATATTAATGGAGTAATATTCATGGAGTAATATTAATGTAGTAATACTCATGGAGTAATATTAATGTAGTAACGTTAATGAAGTAATATTAATGGAGTAATATTCATGGAGTAATATTAATGTAGTAATATTAATGGAGTAATATTAATGTAGTAATACTCATGGAGTAATATTAATGTAGTAATGCTAATGAAGTACGATTAATGTAGTACTATTCATGGAGTAATATTAATGTAGTACTATTCATGGAGTAATATTAATGCAGTAATACTCATGGAGTAATATTAATGTAGTAATGTTAATGAAGTAATATTAATGTAGTAATATTCATGGAGTAATATTAATGTAGTAATACTCATGGAGTAATATTAATGTAGTAATGCTAATGAAGTAATATTAATGTAGTACTATTCATGGAGTAATATTAATGTAGTAATACTCATGGAGTAATATTAACGTAGTAATGCTAATGAAGTAAAATTAATGTAGTAATATTCATGGAGTAATATTAATGTAGTAATATTCATGGAGTAATATTAATGTAGTAATACTCATGGAATAATATTAATGTAGTAATGTTAATGAAGTAATATTAATGGAGTAATATTCATGGGGTAATATTAATGTAGTAATATTAATGTAGTAATATTAATGTAGTAATACTCATGGAGTAATATTAATGTAGTAATGTTAATGAAGTAATATTAACGTAGTAATATTCATGTAGTAATATTAATGTAGTAATATTAATGTAGTAACACTCATGGAGTAATATTAATGTAGTAATACTCATGGAGTAATATTAATGAAGTAATATTAATGTAGTAATGTTAATGAAGTAATATTAATGTAGTAATATGCATGGAGTTAGGGGCGTCTGGTAGACTTCAACTTCAGATTGAAAAAAAACCCTCTGCTCTGGAGAAACATTGTGTTCGTTCTTAGACAGAAGTCAAAAGTTAAGTGGCACTCCTGCTACTCTCTGTGGTAGGGAGTGCTCTCTCCTTGTTTTGTTTAATTGTGAATCTCAAATAGCAGGTTTTCTATCTGGCTGAGTGGCAGACTGGAGACCCTTCAATCCCTCCCCCAGTATTGAGGTTAAAGTGACTACCCAGTGTTGCCACTTGCTAATTAGATTTTTCCAGAACAATCTGTAACACCTTGCCAACAGCCCGCCCTAGCGAGCCACGCCCACTAAGCCTGGAACAGGGAGAAGTACTCCCCCCAGTCTCCCTTTAGACAGGGTTCTCTGACATGGTAGAATTATGTACTGGGACTGGGTCCCAGGCAGACACAGCAGACTAACTCGGTTACAAAAGGTTGCGTGTTCTCTTCGTATATATCAAATCTGCAGAAAGTAAGCCCCCCTATTGAGTACAGTGTGTGGTAAATGGTAAATACGCTTAGCTAGCTGCAGATCTGTGGTTAAAGAAGGAGACAATGGAAACAGCTGTTGTTGTCTTTTACTCCTCCAACATCCATTCCCTATCATCCAATATTACAACCAGCTACCACCACAGAATACAACAACCAGCTACCACCACAGAATACAACAACCAGCTACCACCACAGAATACAACAACCAGCTAACACCACAGAATATTAAAACCAACTACCACCACAGAATACAACAACCAGCTACCACCACAGAATACAACAACCAGCTACCACCACAGAATACAACAACCAACTACCACCACAGAATATTAAAACCAACTACCACCACAGAATACAACAACCAGCTACCACCACAGAATACAACAACCAGCTAACACCACAGAATATTAAAACCAACTACCACCACAGAATACAACAACCAGCTACCACCACAGAATACAACAGCCAGCTACCACCACAGAATACAACAACCAACTACCACCACAGAATACAACAACCAACTACCACCACAGAATACAACAACCAGCTACCACCACAGAATACAACAACCAACTACCACCACAGAATATTACAACCAACTACCACCACAGAATACAACAACCAGCTAACACCACAGAATATTACAACCAACTACCACCACAGAATACAACAACCAACTACCACCACAGAATATTACAACCAACTACCACCACAGAATACAACAACCAACTACCACCACAGAATGCAAAAACCAACTACCACCACAGAATACAACAACCAACTACCACCACAGAATACAACAACCAACTACCACCGCAGAATGCAAAAACCAACTACCACCACAGAATATTACAACCAACTACCACCACAGAATACAACAACCAACTACCACCACAGAA
Source organism: Salmo salar (assembly GCF_965601325.2). Lineage (NCBI taxonomy): Eukaryota > Metazoa > Chordata > Actinopteri > Salmoniformes > Salmonidae > Salmo > Salmo salar. The sequence goes on along the minus strand of NC_138312.1, from coordinate 55,834,965 downwards.
TACAACAACCTACTACCACCACAGAATACAACAACCAGCTACCACCACAGAATACAACAACCAGCTACCACCACAGAATACAACAACCAACTACCACCACAGAATATTAAAACCAACTACCACCACAGAATACAACAACCAGCTAACACCACAGAATACAACAACCAACTACCACCACAGAATATTACAACCAACTACCACCACAGAATACAACAACCAACTACCACCACAGAATATTACAACCAACTACCACCACAGAATACAACAACCAACTACCACCACAGAATGCAAAAACCAACTACCACCACAGAATACAACAACCAACTACCACCACAGAATACAACAACCAACTACCACCGCAGAATGCAAAAACCAACTACCACCACAGAATATTACAACCAACTACCACCACAGAATACAACAACCAACTACCACCACAGAATACAACAACCTACTACCACCACAGAATACAACAACCAACTACCACCACAGAATGCAAAAACCAACTACCACCACAGAATATTACAACCAACTTTGAATATAGTGTACAAAAGCATTAATCGATAGCTGTATTTTCCTGGCTGCGGTACTGCTGGTTTTCATGCTTCCCCTCTAATCAGAGACTGAGTCAGACCTCTCTGGACAATTAATGACAATAATTGACCAATTATTTCCAGGTGAAAAAGGAAAGCAGCGGTACTTCAGTACCTCGTGGGCCTGAACCGAACTGCCCTGGACTAAAATGGCTGATAATTGTCCCATGTTCCTGCTGTTAACTCCTGATTATAATAACTGTCTGGGAGGTGGAATCTGAATGCCATATCATTGTCATCATACAGTTACAGGCACTAAAACATTGTTAAAACCCTGTACTGTGGAACAGCTTTTTTCTGACTAATTATCAAAAGAAAGTGCAAGAGCATTGCATGAATATTGTGATAATTGTTCTACCAATACTACCGCAACTGTATTAAATTCAATCTTCATCTGTGCCTTTCAGATACTGTGATTAATGCATCTGGTCCCCTATTGGTGGAGATCGCCAAATCACCGGGGGCAGCTCTGGGTATCACCTTGACAACCGCCACCCACAGGAACAAACAGGTCATCGTCATCGACAGGATCAAAGCAGCTAGTGTGGTGGACAGGTGAGCTGACAGACCCACAGCTAGTGTGGTGGACAGGTGAGCTGACAGACCCTTAGCTAGTGTGGTGGACAGGTGAGCTGACAGACCCTTAGCTAGTGTGGTGGACAGGTGAGCTGACAGACCCACAGCTAGTGTGGTGGACAGGTGAGCTGACAGACCCATAGCTAGTGTGGTGGACAGGTGAGCTGACAGACCCATAGCTAGTGTGGTGGACAGGTGAGCTGACAGACCCATAGCTAGTGTGGTGGACAGGTGAGCTGACAGACCCATAGCTAGTGTGGTGGACAGGTGAGCTGACAGACCCACAGCTAGTGTGGTGGACAGGTGAGCTGACAGACCCATAGCTAGTGTGGTGGACAGGTGAGCTGACAGACCCATAGCTAGTGTGGTGGACAGGTGAGCTGACAGACCCATAGCTAGTGTGGTGGACAGGTGGGCTGACAGACCCACAGCTAGTGTGGTGGACAGGTGAGCTGACAGACCCACAGCTAGTGTGGTGGACAGGTGAGCTGACAGACCCATAGCTAGTGTGGTGGACAGGTGAGCTGACAGACCCATAGCTAGTGTGGTGGACAGGTGAGCTGACAGACCCATAGCTAGTGTGGTGGACAGGTGAGCTGACAGACCCTCAGCTAGTGTGGTGGACAGGTGAGCTGACAGACCCATAGCTAGTGTGGTGGACAGGTGAGCTGACAGACCCATAGCTAGTGTGGTGGACAGGTGAGCTGACAGACCCATAGCTAGTGTGGTGGACAGGTGAGCTGACAGACCCTTCAGCTAGTGTGGTGGACAGGTGAGCTGACAGACCCATAGCTAGTGTGGTGGACAGGTGAGCTGACAGACCCATAGCTAGTGTGGTGGACAGGTGAGCTGACAGACCCATAGCTAGTGTGGTGGACAGGTGCGCTGACAGACCCACAGCTAGTGTGGTGGACAGGTGAGCTGACAGACCCTTAGCTAGTGTGGTGGACAGGTGAGCTGACAGACCCACAGCTAGTGTGGTGGACAGGTGAGCTGACAGACCCATAGCTAGTGTGGTGGACAGGTGAGCTGACAGACCCACAGCTAGTGTGGTGGACAGGTGAGCTGACAGACCCATAGCTAGTGTGGTGGACAGGTGAGCTGACAGACCCATAGCTAGTGTGGTGGACAGGTGAGCTGACAGACCCATAGCTAGTGTGGTGGACAGGTGAGCTGACAGACCCATAGCTAGTGTGGTGGACAGGTGAGCTGACAGACCCACAGCTAGTGTGGTGGACAGGTGAGCTGACAGACCCTTAGCTAGTGTGGTGGACAGGTGAGCTGACAGACCCATAGCTAGTGTGGTGGACAGGTGAGCTGACAGACCCATAGCTAGTGTGGTGGACAGGTGGGCTGACAGACCCTTAGCTAGTGTGGTGGACAGGTGAGCTGACAGACCCATAGCTAGTGTGGTGGACAGGTGAGCTGACAGACCCATAGCTAGTGTGGTGGACAGGTGAGCTGACAGACCCATAGCTAGTGTGGTGGACAGGTGAGCTGACAGACCCTTAGCTAGTGTGGTGGACAGGTGAGCTGACAGACCCTCAGCTAGTGTGGTGGACAGGTGAGCTGACAGACCCATAGCTAGTGTGGTGGACAGGTGAGCTGACAGACCCACAGCTAGTGTGGTGGACAGGTGTGCTGATAGACCCATAGCTAGTGTGGTGGACAGGTGAGCTGACAGACCCACAGCTAGTGTGGTGGACAGGTGAGCTGACAGACCCATAGCTAGTGTGGTGGACAGGTGAGCTGACAGACCCATAGCTAGTGTGGTGGACAGGTGAGCTGACAGACCCACAGCTAGTGTGGTGGACAGGTGAGCTGACAGACCCATAGCTAGTGTGGTGGACAGGTGAGCTGACAGACCCTTAGCTAGTGTGGTGGACAGGTGAGCTGACAGACCCTTAGCTAGTGTGGTGGACAGGTGAGCTGACAGACCCATAGCTAGTGTGGTGGACAGGTGAGCTGACAGACCCATAGCTAGTGTGGTGGACAGGTGAGCTGACAGACCCATAGCTAGTGTGGTGGACAGGTGAGCTGACAGACCCTTAGCTAGTGTGGTGGACAGGTGAGCTGACAGACCCATAGCTAGTGTGGTGGACAGGTGGAGCTGACAGACCCTACAGCTAGTGTGGTGGACAGGTGAGCTGACAGACCCACAGCTAGTGTGGTGGACAGGTGAGCTGACAGACCCATAGCTAGTGTGGTGGACAGGTGAACTGACAGACCCATAGCTAGTGTGGTGGACAGGTGAGCTGACAGACCCATAGCTAGTGTGGTGGACAGGTGGGCTGACAGAACCATAGCTAGTGTGGTGGACAGGTGAGCTGACAGACCCACAGCTAGTGTGGTGGACAGGTGAGCTGACAGACCCATAGCTAGTGTGGTGGACAGGTAGGCTGACAGACCCACAGCTAGTGTGGTGGACAGGTGAGCTGACAGACCCTTAGCTAGTGTGGTGGACAGGTAGGCTGACAGACCCACAGCTAGTGTGGTGGACAGGAAAGCTGACAGACCCACAGCTAGTGTGGTGGACAGGTGAGCTGACAGACCCATAGCTAGTGTGGTGGACAGGTGAGCTGACAGACCCACAGCTAGTGTGGTGGACAGGTGAGCTGACAGACCCACAGCTAGTGTGGTGGACAGGTGAGCTGACAGACCCATAGCTAGTGTGGTGGACAGGTGGGCTGACAGACCCACAGCTAGTGTGGTGGACAGGTGGGCTGACAGACCCTTAGCTAGTGTGGTGGACAGGTGAGCTGACAGACCCATAGCTAGTGTGGTGGACAGGTGGCTGACATACCCATAGCTAGTGTGGTGGACAGGTGGGCTGACAGACCCTTAGCTAGTGTGGTGGACAGGTGAGCTGACAGACCCATAGCTAGTGTGGTGGACAGGTGGGCTGACATACCCATAGCTAGTGTGGTGGACAGGTGGGCTGACAGACCCACAGCTAGTGTGGTGGACAGGTGAGCTGACAGACCCTTAGCTAGTGTGGTGGACAGGTGAGCTGACAGACCCATAGCTAGTGTGGTGGACAGGTGAGCTGACAGACCCATAGCTAGTGTGGTGGACAGGGGAGCTGACAGACCCTTAACTAGTGTGGTGGACAGGTGAGCTGACAGACCCTTAGCTAGTGTGGTGGACAGGTGAGCTGACAGACCCTTAGCTAGTGTGGTGGACAGGTGAGCTGACAGACCCTTAGCTAGTGTGGTGGACAAGTGAGCTGACAGACCCTTAGCTAGTGTGGTGGACAGGTGAGCTGACAGACCCTTAGCTAGTGTGGTGGACAGGTGAAACTGACAGACACATAGCTAGTGTGGTGGACAGGTGAGCTGACAGACCCTTAGCTAGTGTGGTGGGCAGGTGAGCTGACAGACCCTTAGCTAGTGTGGTGGACAGCTGAGCTAACAGACCCATAGCTAGTGTGGTGGACAGGGGAGCTGACAGACCCTTAGCTAGTGTGGTGGACAGGTGAGCTGACAGACCCACAGCTAGTGTGGTGGACAGGTGAGCTGACAGACCCATAGCTAGTGTGGTGGACAGGTGAACTGACAGACCCATAGCTAGTGTGGTGGACAGGTGAGCTGACAGACCCATAGCTAGTGTGGTGGACAGGTGGGCTGACAGAACCATAGCTAGTGTGGTGGACAGGTGAGCTGACAGACCCACAGCTAGTGTGGTGGACAGGTGAGCTGACAGACCCATAGCTAGTGTGGTGGACAGGTAGGCTGACAGACCCACAGCTAGTGTGGTGGACAGGTGAGCTGACAGACCCTTAGCTAGTGTGGTGGACAGGTAGGCTGACAGACCCACAGCTAGTGTGGTGGACAGGAAAGCTGACAGACCCACAGCTAGTGTGGTGGACAGGTGAGCTGACAGACCCATAGCTAGTGTGGTGGACAGGTGAGCTGACAGACCCATAGCTAGTGTGGTGGACAGGTGAGCTGACAGACCCACAGCTAGTGTGGTGGACAGGTGAGCTGACAGACCCTTAGCTAGTGTGGTGGACAGGTGAGCTGACAGACCCATAGCTAGTGTGGTGGACAGGTGAGCTGACATACCCATAGCTAGTGTGGTGGACAGGTGGGCTGACAGACCCTTAGCTAGTGTGGTGGACAGGTGAGCTGACAGACCCATAGCTAGTGTGGTGGACAGGTGGGCTGACATACCCATAGCTAGTGTGGTGGACAGGTGAGCTGACAGACCCACAGCTAGTGTGGTGGACAGGTGAGCTGACAGACCAATAGCTAGTGTGGTGGACAGGTCAGCTGACGAGACCCTTAGCTAGTGTGGTGGACAGGTGAGCTGACAGACCCTTAGCTAGTGTGGTGGACAGGTGAGCTGACAGACCCATAGCTAGTGTGGTGGACAGGTGAGCTGACAGACCCATAGCTAGTGTGGTGGACAGGTGAGCTGACAGACCCATAGCTAGTGTGGTGGACAGGTGGGCTGACAGAACCATAGCTAGTGTGGTGGACAGGTGAGCTGACAGACCCACAGCTAGTGTGGTGGACAGGTGAGCTGACAGACCCATAGCTAGTGTGGTGGACAGGTAGGCTGACAGACCCACAGCTAGTGTGGTGGACAGGTGAGCTGACAGACCCTTAGCTAGTGTGGTGGACAGGTGAGGCTGACAGACCCACAGCTAGTGTGGTGGACAGGAAAGCTGACAGACCCACAGCTAGTGTGGTGGACAGGTGAGCTGACAGACCCATAGCTAGTGTGGTGGACAGGTGGGCTGACAGACCCACAGCTAGTGTGGTGGACAGGTGAGCTGACAGACCCACAGCTAGTGTGGTGGACAGGTGAGCTGACAGACCCATAGCTAGTGTGGTGGACAGGTGAGCTGACAGACCCACAGCTAGTGTGGTGGACAGGTGAGCTGACAGACCCTTAGCTAGTGTGGTGGACAGGTGAGCTGACAGACCCATAGCTAGTGTGGTGGACAGGTGGCTGACATACCCATAGCTAGTGTAGTGGACAGGTGGCTGACAGACCCTTAGCTAGTGTGGTGGACAGGTGAGCTGACAGACCCATAGCTAGTGTGGTGGACAGGTGGGCTGACATACCCATAGCTAGTGTGGTGGACAGGTGGGCTGACAGACCCACAGCTAGTGTGGTGGACAGGTGAGCTGACAGACCAATAGCTAGTGTGGTGGACAGGTCAGCTGACAGACCCTTAGCTAGTGTGGTGGACAGGTGAGCTGACAGACCCTTAGCTAGTGTGGTGGACAGGTGAGCTGACAGACCCATAGCTAGTGTGGTGGACAGGGGAGCTGACAGACCCTTAACTAGTGTGGTGGACAGGTGAGCTGACAGACCCTTAGCTAGTGTGGTGGACAGGTGAGCTGACAGACCCTTAGCTAGTGTGGTGGACAGGTGAGCTGACAGACCCTTAGCTAGTGTGGTGGACAGGTGAGCTGACAGACCCATAGCTAGTGTGGTGGACAGGTGAGCTGACAGACCCTTAGCTAGTGTGGTGGACAGGTGAGCTGACAGACCCTTAGCTAGTGTGGTCGACAGGTGAGCTGACAGACCCTTAGCTAGTGTGGTGGACAGGTGAGCTGATAGACCCTTAGCTAGTGTGGTGGACAGGTGAGCTGACAGACCCACAGCTAGTGTGGTGGACAGGTGAGCTGACAGACCCTTAGCTAGTGTGGTGGGCAGGTGAGCTGACAGACCCTTAGCTAGTGTGGTGGACAGCTGAGCTAACAGACCCATAGCTAGTGTGGTGGACAGGGGAGCTGACAGACCCTTAGCTAGTGTGGTGGACAGGTGAGCTGACAGACCCACAGCTAGTGTGTTGGACAGGTGAGCTGACAGACCCATAGCTAGTGTGGTGGACAGGTGAACTGACAGACCCATAGCTAGTGTGGTGGACAGGTGAGCTGACAGACCCACAGCTAGTGTGGTGGACAGGTGAGCTGACAGACCCATAGCTAGTTTGGTGGACAGGTGGGCTGACAGACCCACAGCTAGTGTGGTGGACAGGTGAGCTGACAGACCCTTAGCTAGTGTGGTGGAGAGGTGAGCTGACAGACCCATAGCTAGTGTGGTGGACAGGTGGCTGACATACCCATAGCTAGTGTGGTGGACAGGTGGGCTGACAGACCCTTAGCTAGTGTGGTGGACAGGTGAGCTGACAGACCCATAGCTAGTGTGGTGGACAGGTGGGCTGACATACCCATAGCTAGTGTGGTGGACAGGTGGGCTGACAGACCCACAGCTAGTGTGGTGGACAGGTGGGCTGACAGACCAATAGCTAGTGTGGTGGACAGGTCAGCTGACAGACC
>NC_138312.1:55622500-55820000 GCF_965601325.2 Salmo salar | reverse complement strand
ACTAGAGCAGATCAGACTAGAGCACAGCAGACTAGAGCAGATCAGACTAGAGCACGAGCAGACTAGAGCAGACCAGACTAGAGCAGATCAGACTAGAGCACAGCAGACTAGAGCAGACCAGACTAGAGCAGACCAGACAAGAGCACAGGATCTTTACTACCGTTTTCATGACCTCGAATACAAGGGGTGTTTCTCAATATGCATACTACAGTGCTCCGAGCATAAAATCTGGAGCACGGGAGATCAGAGCATGAGTCCAAATCAAAGTATGCGAAACAGAGCACGGACACGTAAAAACGACACAACATTTCTTGAAATCAATGGCGGCCATTATTTGAGTTGAAGCGAGAGAAAGTAAACTCAGACTTTGTAAAGAAATGTTGCCCATTCACATCTCATATGTTGCCTGACTACAATATTGTATCTTGAAAACGTTAATAAATACATGCATTTTGGCATGTTTACATGCCTACAATACCCACTGTAGTGTGCGTAGATTGCAAGCCCATAATAAGGCAAAAGCGCGAACTTGCTTACTGCTAGTATTATCTAGCTAGCAATCCACAAAGAATTGGTAGCTAGCTACCCACGATTAATTGACATCTACGTTGCATAACATTAATTTAACCTGTTGGGGCTCGGGGGCAGTATTGAGACATTTTGAAAAAAATATGTGCCCATTTTTAACTGCCTCCTACACCAACTCAGAAGCTAGGATATGCATATTATTAACACATTCGGATAGAAAACACTCTGAATTTTCTAAAACAGTTTGAATGGTGTCTGTAAGTATAACAAAACTCATATTGCAGGCAAAAACCTGTGAAAAATAGATTTAAAAAAAAATGTGAATTTTGTGACTGTACTATTTAGTGTCATTGTTTTATAGATACCATAGTGAGAAAGGATTCATTTCGCAACACCTACGGCTTCCACTAGATGTCAACGATCTTTATAAAGTTATTTGAAGCGTCTATGATAAACAGAGAGCAAATTAGAATCCGAGGAAGTTGACATGTCATCACTTCATTTTTTTGCGCCTGCGCATAAATCTGAGAAACGTGAGTTTTGTCTTCATTGTTTATCTCGACATAGGATAGGTTGTGTGAAAATATTACTGATGTTTAACGTTAAAAATGGACCAAAAGATTAATGCTAAACAACATTTGACATGTTTGAACGAACAGAAATAGATTATTTACTAGTTTTTTTTAGCTTTTCGGCGTGATTTTACAGTCCCCCACCACGTTTTGTGGGAGCATAATGAACGCTAAGTACTTGGTGTTATTTGGACATAAATTATGAACTTTGTCAAAAGAAACCACATTTGTTCCGGACCTGTGATGCCTTCCGGACCTGGGATGCCAGTCTTCTGATGGAGATAATCAAAGGTAAGGGGATATTTACAATGTTATTATCGATTTTAGATGATGCTAACTGTATAGCATAGCCTGTTGTTCTTAGCATAGCACCCCGTTTATTGCAAAATGTGATTTCCCAGTAAAGTTATTTTGAGATCTGGCCATTCGGTAGCAATTACGAGATGATAATATATTATTCTTTGAATGACAATATTATAATTTACCAATGTTTTCGAATAGTAATTTTGTTATGTTCACCGGAAGCATTTCAGAGAAGAAAAAAATCTGAATTTCATGCTACTGTAAAATGCTGTTTTTGGATATAAATATGAACTTGATGGAACAAAAAATGCATGTATTGTATAACATAATGTCCTAGGAGTGTCATCTGATGGAGATTGACAAAAGTTAGTGCATAATTCAAGCTGGTTTCTGCTTTTGGTGACGCCTGACCTTGAATTGAAAATGGATGTTTGTACTTTTGTGGCTATGTACTGTCCTAACATAATCTAACTTTATGCTTTTGCCGTAAAGCCTCTTTGAAAATCGAACAATGTGGTTAGATTAAGGAGATGTTTATCATTTAAATTGTGTAAAATAGTTGATTGTTTGAGAAATTGAAATTATTAGATTTTTGATGTTTTGAATTTCCAGCCTTGTTAGCAATCCCGGCTCGGGGTTCATTGCTAACCTGTAGCCCCAACAGGTTGTTAAGGTTATTTGTCTTTTTAACTGGCTGGTTAGCTAGATTATTACAATTCACATATAGCTACAGTATCTGTTAATTATGAAGTAAAGCGTTTGCTTTGTGTATATCTTGTTTTGTCTCTATTGTCATTGTGCTGACTGGAAGAAGGTTCAGTGGATGGGGAGGTGCATCGTGAGGTAATAAAGTAGGGGGAGTGCATCACAAATGTAATGTTTTATGTGTTCTCCACACTCTCGTCCTCACAAGAACGTACTCAAGAGAACGTCCTCGGAGAATTCTCTTGGAACATGAGAGTGTGGAGCACGGTAGTATGCATATTGAGAAACATCCAGGGTCTATACTACAGTTTTCATGAGCTTGAACACAGGGTAGCAACCACAGGGTAAATACTACAGGGTAGGAACTACATGGTAGATACTGCAGGGTAGACCTACAGGGTAGGGTATACAGGGTAGATATTACAGGGTAGATACTACAGTTTTCCAATTCCGTCTTCTTGGGCTGCTGTATTTGAATATATATTACACCAAAGATTATTATATCTAACCCTCTATAACCTTATATAACCTATAACTTCATATCTAACCCTCTGTAATCTTATATAACCGATATAACTCTCCATCTGTGATTACGCCATAACAACCTCCATTGCCCTGGTAGCTGTTGTTGTTCAGGTTATTTGTTTCACACCTGTCTTCTCTAACATCCACAACACAAATCAGAGCAGTGATATAACTTCAAACCATGAACCGTGTCCTTCTCACCTCATGGTTGATTAAACGTTTGACGTCGCCTTAAAAAAAAAGACTGTTCTAATCTTCTTATGAGATTTGAGCTTTCAACTGTCACTTCAGCATGTGTAGCTGACTCCCTGGTCATCATATCTGGCTGGTGTAGTCACTCTCACAATGGGGAGTGTGTGTGTGTGTGTGTGTGTGTGTGTGTGTGTGTGTGTGTGTGTGTGTGTGTGTGTGTGTGTGTGTGTGTGTGTGTGTGTGTGTGTGTGTGTGTGTGTGTGTGTGTGTGTGTGTGTGTGTGTGTGTGTGTGTGTGTGTGTGCGTCGTCAGAGAATCCTACAGTAGCTACCACTACCAGATGAGCTTACCCTGAGCTGCAGAGCAGAGCAGCAAGGCAGGATTAGCACTCACTGGATTGGCTGGTTTATAACCAAAATAAATAACACTCCTTTCCAAAGTTGTGTTTTCTTCTTGGCTTTCAGAGTTAAAACCTTGAGGATTCATATCTCGACTACTGTAGCAGTCACTGTCACTACCGCTGTATCCTACTAGGGGAGAATGCACTGTGTGTGTGTGTGTGTGTGTGTGTGTGTGTGTGTGTGTGTGTGGTGTGTGTGTGTGTGTGTGTGTGTGTGTGTGGTGTGTGTGTGTGTGTGTGTGTGTGTGTGTGTGTGTGTGTGTGCGCGTGTGTGTTTGTGTGTGTGCGTGCTTGCTTGTGGCCGTGTGTGGGTGCTTTCTTGCGTTTGTGTGTATGTATGTGTGCGTACGTGTGTGTGTGTGTGCATGTGTGCATGCTTGCGCACGTGTGTGTGTTTGCGCGTCCGTGCGTGCGTGTGTGTGTGACCTAATTTAGAGGAGCCAGACTGAGAAAGTGAGAGTGGATGATAGAGAGAGGGAGATAAAAAGAGAGAGGAAGAAGAAGAGAGAAAGAGAGGGGGAAAACATTCCATTAATTTCAACACATCCTCTCCTAACGTTTTAAAGCTACTTATTTGCTACTTACATCACTTCCCTCTACAATATTACCTCACAATGCACCTCCCCATTCACTGAATCTTCTTCCAGCTAGGACAATGGCAATAGAGACGAAAAAACCCTCTAACCCTCTATAGTGCCTTCGGAAAGTATACAGACACCTTGACTTTTTTCACATTTTGTTACATTACAATCTTATTAAAAAATGGATTATGTACATTATTTTCCTCTTCAATCTATACAGAATACCCCATAATGACATCACAATGCAAATAGGCTTTTCAAAAAAAAATCTATTAAAAATGAAAAACAGAAATACCTTATTTACATAAGTATTCAGACCCTTTGCTCTGAGACTTGAAATTGATCTCAGAGCTCAGGTGCATCCCATTTCCATTGATCATCCTTGAGATATTTCTACAACTTGATTGGAGTCCACCTGTTAAATTCAATTGATTGGACATGATTTGGAAAGGCACACACCTGTCAATATAAGGTCCCACAGTTGACAGTGCATGTCAGAGCAGAAACCAAGTCATGAGGTCGAAGGAATTGTCTGTAGATCTCCGACACACAGTCTGTCGAGGCACAGATCTGGGGAAGCGTACCTAAAAAATTCTGCAGCATTGAAGATACCCAAGAACACAGTGGCCTCCATCATTCTTAAATGGAAGAAGTTTGGAACCACCAAGACTCTTCCTAGAGCTGGCCGCCCGGCCAAACTGAGCAATTGGGTCAGGGAGGTGACCAAGAACTCGATGGTCACTCTGACAGAGCTCTAGAGTTCCTCTGTGGAGATGGGAGAACCTTCAAGAAGGACAACCATCTCTGCAGCAGGACAACCATCTCTGCAGGCCTTTATGGTAGAGTGGCCAGACGGAAGCCACTCCTCAGTGAAAGGCACATGACAACCCGCTTGGAGTTTGTCAAAAGGCACCTAAAGACTCTCAGACCATGAGAAACAAGATTCTCTGGTCTGATGAAACCAAGATTGAACTCTTTGGCCTGAATGCCAAGCGTCACGTCTGGAGGAAACCTGGCACCATCCCTACAGTGAAGCATGGTGATGGCAGCATCATGCTGTTGGGATTGTTTTTCAGCGGCAGGGACTGGGAGACTAGTGAGGATCGAGGCAAAGATGAACGGAGCAAAGTACAGAGAGATCCTTGATGAAATCCTGCTCCGGAGCGCTCAGGACCTCAGACTGGGGCGACGGTTCACCTTCCAACAGGACAACGACCCTAAGCACCCAGCCAAGACATTGCAAGAGTGGCTTCAGGACAAGTCTCTGACTGTCTTTGAGTGGCCCAGCCAGAGCCCGGACTTGAACCTGATCTAACATCTCTGGAGAGACCTGAAAATACCTGTTCAGCAATGCTCCCCATCCAACCTGACAGAACTTGAGAGGATCTGCAGAGAAGAATGGGAGAAACTCCCCAAATACGGGTGTGCCAAGCTGGTAATGTCATACCCAAGAAGACTTGTAACTGCTGCCAAAAGTGCTTCAGCAAAGTTCTGAGTAAAGGGTTTGAAAACGTATGTACATGTGGTATTTCACATTTTTATTTGTAACAAATGTGCAAAAATGTCTAAAAACCTGTTTTCGCATTGTAATTATGGGGTTTTGTGATGTCATTATGGGGTATTGTGAAGTCATTATGGGGTACTGTGATGTCATTATGTCCTCAGGCACCCCGTAGTGCCGGAAGACGTGCGTAAACAACGCCTCCGCAGTCTGTAGGGCCGTAGGGAGACCGGGCAGAGGGAGGAGACGACAAGACTTAGAGAAAATAATCAAAACGACCAGGATCGCAGTGTTACCCTGTGTGAGTGGAAGATCGGTCAGAAAATCCACCGACAGGTGCGACCAAGGCCGTTGTGGAATGGGTAAGGGGTGTAGCTTACCTCTGGGCAGGTGCCTTGGAGCCTTACACTGGGCACACACCGAGCAGGAGGAAACATAAACCATCACGTCCTTAGCCAAGGTAGACTAACCAGTACTTCCCACTAAGACAGTGCACTGTCCGACCAATCCCAGGGTGACCAGAGGAGGGTGACATGTGGGCCCAATAAATCAACTGGTCACGAACAGCAGACGCCCAGCGAGACGCCCAGCGAGACGCCCAGTACAGCGCCCAGCGAGACGCCCAGTACAGACGCCCAGCGAGACACTGGACAGGAGCGGGCTCTGCACGTAACGCCTGCTCAATGTCCGTGTCCAGCTCCCACACTACCAGTGCCACCAGGCAGGAGGCTGGGAGTATGGGAGTGGGATCCACGGGCCGCTCCTCTGTGTCATACAGCCGAGACAATGCGTCTGCCTTCACGTTCTGTGAGCCTGGTCTGTAGGAAAGGGTAAACACAAAATGGGTGAAAAACATGGCCCACCTTGCCTGGCGAGGGTTCAGTCTCCTCGCCGCCTGGATGTACTCTAGATTACGATGGTCAGTCCAGATGAGAAAAGGGTGTCTAGCCACCTCAAGCCAATGTCTCCACGCCTTCAAGGCCTTGACGACAGCCAACAGCTCCCGGTCCCCCACGTCATTGTTTTGCTCCGCCGGGCTGAGCTTCTTCGAGAAGAAGGCACATGGGCGGAGCTTCGGTGGTGTACCCGAGCACTGAGAGAGCACAGCTCCTATCCCAGCCTCGGACGCGTCCACCTCCACTATGAACGCCAAAGAGGGATCCAGATGAGCCAGCACGGGAGCCGAGGTAAACAGAGCCCTCAGGTGACTAAAAGCCCTGTCCGCCTCTGCTGACAACTGCAAGCGCACCGGGCCCCCCTTCAGCAGTGAGGTAATGGGAGCCGCTACCTGACCAAAACCCCGGATAAACCTCCGGTAGTAGTTGGCAAACCCTAAGAACCGCTGCACCTCCTTTACCGTGGTGGGAGTCAGCCAATTACGCATGGCTGAAACGTGACTCCTGGGAAGTGCAGCGTCTACCAGGAGATTTGTCGCACAATCGCCCCGTCGATGGGGTGGTAATTGAGTCGCCTTCTTTTTAGAGGAGGCGAGAGCCAAATCGGCATATTCAGGGGGAATGCGCACGGTGGAGACCTGGTCTGGACTCTCCACTGTAGTAGCATCAACGGAAACCCCTAAACACCTCCCTGAGCACTCTCGCGACCACCCCGTGAGAGCCCTCTGTGGCCAAGAAACAGTGGGTTTATGACAAGCTAACCAGGGTAGGCCTAGCACCACGGGAAACGCATGAGAGTCAATAAGGAAGAGAGTAATTCTCTCCTTGTGACCCCCCTGCGTCACCATGCCCAGAGGAGCGGTGACCTCCCTAATCAACCCTGACCCTAATGGTCGACTATCTAATGCGTGAACGGGGACGGGCACAGCCACAGGAACAATGGGGATCCCTAAACTATGGGCGAACGCTCTACCAATAAAATTCCCAGGCGCGCCTAAATCGACGAGCGCCTTATGCTGGGAATACGGGGAAAACTCAGGGAAAGTGACATACACAAACATATGTGCAACAGAGGGCTCTGGGTGAGAATGGTCCTGGATCACCTGTGGTGACGCCAGAGCGCCCTGCCTGCTGCCTCGATCCCCAGAGGAACCAACCCGGCACCAACCGGCAGTGTGACCTCTGCGGCCACAGTTGGTGCACGAGCTGGAACCCCCTCCGGTCTCCCTGCGCACCGCCCCTCCCAGCTCCATGGGTATCGGAGAGGGGGTGCGGGGGGATGGAACTAACAGACCCCGATCTGAACGTCCGCGGGTACCCAGCAGGTTGTCCAGCCGGATGGACAGGTCCACCAGCTGGTCGAACGTGAGGGTGGTGTCTCTGCAGGCCAACTCCCGACGGACGTCCACGCGCAGACTGCAACGATAATGGTCGATCAGGGCCCTGTCGCTCCATCCCACGCCGGCAGCCAGGGTCCGAAACTCCAGGGCGAACTCCTGGGCGCTACTCGTCCCCTGCTTCAGATGGAAGAGGCGCTCACCCACTGCTCTACCCTCGGGCGGGTGGTAGTAGTGGAGACCCCGGTTGTGCTTGTGGAGTTGCTGGTAGAACTCCCTGTCTCTCCCAGCGGTCCATTGTCTGGACAATGCGGTCCATGGCGGTGCCAAGATGGTGGAGCATGGCTGCGTGCTCCCGGACGCGCTCCTACACCTCTATAACCGGGGTACCTGCTCCTGCTGACTCCATAAGTGTGGTCCGGTATTCTGTAAGGGGTGTGTACTGGCGGCAGAGAAGTCAGACGCAGGAGAGCGAAAACTGTGGTTCCAACGGCTCAGTTTAATAAATAAAACCAACCGGATTACAGAACAATAACCAATGGGTATATAACCCGACGCACACCAGAACATAACGTGCACAAGCATTTACAAAAAACAATACCGGACAAGGACATGTGGGGAACAGAGGGGTAAATACACAACATGTAATTGATGGGATTGAAACCAGGTGTGTGGGAAGACAAGACAAAACAAATGGAAAATGAAAAGTGGATCGGCGATGGCTAGAAGACCGGTGACGTCGACCGCGGAACGTCGCCCGAACATGGAGGAAGTCGTGACAGTCTAGTATGATTTGGAGAAGTTTCATATGATTTCTCAAAATGGTCACAAGACCGCAAGCATACATCTCTAAGGTGTACTTTTAAAAAAACAAATACATTGTTGCCATTTTTTAAATATTTTCTTTGTAAATATGTTTAAAGTGTCTAGTTTACATATGTGCCTTCATTTTTTAATACATTGAATCCATGATGCTTGTGGTATATAAAAATATGAAAATGGCAAAATACAGTGGCTCTAACTTATTATATACAGTATCAGTCTAAAGTTTGGACACACCTATTCATTCCAGGGTTTTTCTTTGGTTTTTACTATTTTCTACATTGTAGAATAACATTGAAGACATCACAACTATGAAATAACTCATATGGAATCATGTAATAACCAAAAAGGTGTTAAACAAATCAAAATATATTTTATATTTTATATTCTTCAAAGTAGCCACCCTTTGCCTTGATGACAGCTTAAAACACTTATGTGGGAACAACTTCAAGACAGTTGGAAAAGCATTCCAGGTTAAGCTGGTTGAGAGAATACCAAGAGTGTGCAACTGTAGTGTATCTTCAGCTTAAACTGACAGATTTTAATGGGGATTTTTTTATGATGCTAAGTAGATTTTTGCGGGGGCGTGACATCGACCTTAAGGGGGCTTTAAACTGCAAATCCATATCAATCCAAATGCTTAAGTATTTGCGAACACGTTTGATTGGAAAACCATCTAATGAGTGAACATGTAGTTAATCGGAAACATTCTTACCAGAGTTAAAAAAAAAAAATGTATGCCCATATTAAGCACAAGTTTTAAATCAGCAAGTGATTCCTGCCTACAGTAGCTATAAAATCTGACTGTTAGCATGTGGGTGTTAGGGTTAGGGCATGGGGTAACAGGGCTGGGGTGTGTAGGTCAATAGGATGTATAGATATTGGGGCTGATGAATAGAGTTAAATGTATGTTCATTTTATTATAGGCATAGCAATGTATGTTCCCATCGGTCACAATGGGAACCGAGAATAAAACTACTCTATAGTGTGCTTATCAATACATGACCTTTTCTATACGAAGCATTTATAACTTGTAGTTTGTTTTAAAATGGGACTATTATTTTCCCTTCTCCCAGTGCCTATCTTGTAAATAAAGGCATTACATTGACATCAGGTGGCCTACTCACACAGCTTGCTAATGAGACAATGAATGAAGCCCTATGAAATGCCAGTTCTATTGCATTGTACTATCCCTGAGGTGTTTCTTCATCTCCTCACAACATTAATAATGTCAATGCTAAATCCCTCTTTAATAGACCTGTGAGGTCTGCTCCTGTCCTGTTACTGAGATAATGGCCTGCCTTAATACGAAGTGATTGGAAAATGAATTGTTATGTGAAACAATGCCGGAGCTGACTATGAGTAACTAATGAAGTCCCTGTCTGTCTGAAGCCATAGGCACACTGGCAGGGTAATTACAAGGAGGGAGGGATAGAGAGAAAGAGAGAGAGAGAGGTTGAGAGAGGCAGAGAGAGGGGGAGAGAGAGGCTGAGAGAGGCAGAGAGAGAGAGCGAGAGAGAGAGAAAGAGACTGAGAGAGAGCGAGAGAGAGAGAGGCAGAGAGAGAGAGAGGCAGAGAGAGAGAGACAGAGAGAGGCAGAGAGAGGGGGGAGAGAGAGGCTGAGAGAGGCAGAGAGAGGGGGAGAGAAAGAGGCTGAGAGAGGCAGAGAGAGAGCGAGAGAAAGAGAGAAAGAGACTGAGAGAGAGCGAGAGAGAGAGAGGCAGAGAGAGAGAGCAGAGAGAGAGAGGCAGAGAGAGAGAGGCAGAGAGAGAGAGGCAGAGAGAGAGAGACAGAGAGAGAGAGAGAGAGAGAGAGAGAGAGAGAGAGAGAGAGAGAGAGAGAGAGAGAGAGAGGCAGAGCGAGAGAGGCAGAGCGAGAGATCGAGAGAAGCAGAGAGAGAGAGAGGCAGAGAGAGAGGGAGAGAGGAGAGAGAGAGAGAGAGAGAGAGAGAGAGAGAGAGAGAGAGAGAGAGAGAGAGAGAGAGAGAGAGAGAGAGAGAGAGAGAGAGAGAGAGAGAGAGAGAGAGAGAGAGAGAGAGAGAGAGAGAGAGAGAGAGAGAGAGAGAGAGAGAGAGAGAGAGAGAGAGAGAGAGGAGAGAGAGAGAGAGAAAAGAGAGAAAGATGGGGCTTAGCCTGTCTTCATTTAATCCTTCAGAGCAGAACAGAACAGAGCAGAACAGAGTAGCGCAGCGCCCGAGAATCATGCCACACATCGGCTGTAGAGCCACAGCCCCTGCCAGAGCCAGCTCGGCTAAATACGAGAATATTTTGATTAGTTGTAAACTGGAAACACTCAGCTCCAGTCCAGTCCAGGTGGGTTGGTGCTATTTCAGACTGGTTGAAGGTACAGAAGTAAAATAGTTGTCACCTGATAAATAAAATAAAAACATCTATGTGTTTCTGTGCAGTGAAATTTACATTTAACACTAAATATCTGCATGCGCCAAAAATTGAGATTCATAAACTTGCCTCATGCCGTACATACACATGTCTGATGTTATAAATCAGACTTGTTTTTAAAAAAAGCTGTCGCGAACGAGCATCATAACTCTCCTGAATAATGCCCACAATTCACCTTTTATGGTGACAAAAAAATGCCCTTATTTGCTGTATACTTTGGAAGTATTGGAATTAGGCTAAGACAGTATCTAAAGGAAATAGAAATGGCGAACTTGATCAAATGTCTTTGGAGGTGTTGGCAGAATGTTTTCTTTTGAAGCGACAATTACTCTATCTGACCATTTTTGAAAGACAGAAAAATTTGCAAATAATTGTGGACCTGTAAACAGATCATTTGAATGCAGTAATGTTTTGCATTCACTTTTTCCTGAACCGAAATATGCTGCATTGCCCAAGAATTCTGTAACATTGTCTACTCAAAAATAAAAAATGAAAACTACAGTAGGCCTACTTACATTTACATTTAAGTCATTTAGCAGACGCTCTTATCCAGAGCGACTTACAAATTGATGCATTCACCTTATGATATCCAGTGGAACAACCACTTTACAATAGTGCATCTAAATCTTTTAAGGGGGGGGGGGGGGGGGGGGGGGGTTAGAAGGATTACTTTATCCTATCCTAGGTATTCCTTAAAGAGGTGGGGTTTCAGGTGTCTCCGGAAGGTGGTGATTGACTCCGCTGTCCTGGCGTCGTGAGGGAGCTTGTTCCACCATTGGGGTGCCAGAGCAGCGAACAGTTTTGACTGGGCTGAGCGGGAACTGTGCTTCCTCAGAGGTAGGGGGGCCAGCAGGCCAGAGGTGGATGAACGCAGTGCCCTTGTTTGGGTGTAGGGCCTGATCAGAGCCTGAAGGTATGGAGGTGCCGTTCCCTTCACAGCTCCGTAGGCAATCACCATGGTCTTGTAGCAGATGCGAGCTTCAACTGGAAGCCAGTGGAGAGAGCGGAGGAGCGGGGTGACGTGAGAGAACTTGGGAAGGTTTAACACCAGACGGGCTGCGGCGTTCTGGATGAGTTGTAGGGGTTTAATGGCACAGGCAGGGAGCCCAGGCAACAGCGAGTTGCAGTAATCCAGACGGGAGATGACAAGTGCCTGGATTAGGACCTGCGCCGCTTCCTGTGTGAGGCAGGGTCGTACTCTGCGAATGTTGTAGAGCATGAACCTACAGGATCGGGTCACCGCCTTGATATTAGTGGAGAACGACAGGGTGTTGTCCAGGATCACGCCAAGGTTCTTAGCACTCTGGGAGGAGGACACAAGGGAGTTGTCAACCGTGATGGCGAGATCATGGAACGGGCAGTCCTTCCCCGGGAGGAAGAGCAGCTCCGTCTTGCCGAGGTTCAGCTTGAGGTGGTGATCCGTCATCCACACTGATATGTCTGACAGACATGCAGAGATGCGATTCGCCGCCTGGTTATCAGAAGGGGGAAAGGAGAAGATTAATTGTGTGTCGTCTGCATAGCAATGATAGGAGAGACCATGTGAGGATATGACAGAGCCAAGTGACTTGGTGTATAGCGAGAATAGGAGAGGGCCTAGAACAGAGCCCTGGGGGACACCAGTGGTGAGAGCGCATGGTGCGGAGACAGATTCTCGCCACGCCACCTGGTAGGAGCGACCTGTCAGGTAGGACGCAATCCAAGCGTGGGCCGCGCCGGAGATGCCCAACTCGGAGAGGGTGGAGAGGAGGATCTGATGGTTCACAGTATCAAAGGCAGCAGATAGGTCTAGAAGGATGAGAGCAGAGGAGAGAGAGTTAGCTTTAGCAGTGCGGAGAGCCTCCGTGACACAGAGAAGAGCAGTCAGTTGAATGCCCAGTCTTGAAACCTGACTGATTAGGATCAAGAAGGTCATTCTGAGAGAGATAGCAGGAGAGCTGGCCAAGGACGGCACGTTCAAGAGTTTTGGAGAGAAAAGAAAGAAGGGATACTGGTCTGTAGTTGTTGACATCGGAGGGATCGAGTGTAGATTTTTTCAGAAGGGGTGCAACTCTCACTCTCTTGAAGACGGAAGGGACGTAGCCAGCAGTCAAGGATGAGTTGATGAGCGAGGTGAGGAAGGGGAGAAGGTCTCTGGAAATGGTCTGGAGAAGAGAACAGGGTCAAGTGGGCAGGTTGTTGGGCGGCCGGCCGTCACAAGACGCGAGATTTCATCTGGAGAGAGAGGGGAGAAAGAGGTCAAAGCACAGGGTAGGGCAGTGTGAGCAGGACCAGCGGTGTCGTTTGACTTAGCAAACGAGGATCGGATATCGTCAACCTTCTTTTCAAAATGGTTGACGAAGTCATCCGCAGAGAGGGATGATACTTACAACTGTCAGTTCACCCGTTAAATTCTACTGTATGTTATAACCTGCGCTCCTTGAGAAATAGAGAAAAAACCTTAAATGATAATAGCCTATCAATAGCCCCAATTAAATGAGAGATGCGCATGGAAGGCTACTTGCGGAATATGAACTCAACTGTCTCAACATGGCGAGAAAAGGTTGAGGAATTTATTCTGCAATGGTTATGATTTATATACTACCGGTCAAAAGTTTTAGAACACCTACTCATATAAGGGTTTTTCTTTATTTCTACAATTTTCTACATTGTAGAATAGTAGTGAATACATCAAAACTATAAAATAACACATATGGAATCCTGTAGTAACCATTAGACTACTACTATAGTACTACTAGACTACTACTAGAGCACTACTAGACTACTAGACTACTACTAGACTACTACTAGACCACTACTAGACCACTACTAGACTACTACTAGACAACTACTAGACTACTACTAGCCTACTACTAGCCTACTACTAGACTACTACTAGACCACTACTAGACTACTACTAGACTAGTACTAGACTACTACTAGAACACTACTAGACTACTAGACTACTACTATACTACTAGAACACTACTAGACTACTACTAGACTACTACTAGAACACTACTAGACTACTAGATTACTACTACTAGAACACTACTAGACTACTACTAGAACACTACTAGACTACTACTAGAACACTACTAGACTACTAGACTACTACTATACTACTAGACTACTACTATACTACTAGAACACTACTAGACTACTACTAGACAACTACTAGACCACTACTAGACTACTAGACTACTACTAGACCTCTAGACTACTACTGGACTACTAGAACACTACTAGACTACTACTAGACTACTACTACTAGACTACTACTAGACTACTAGAACACTACTAGACCACTACTAGACTACTACTAGACTACTACTGGACTACTACTAGACTACTAGACTACTACTATACTAATAGACTACTACTAGACTACTACTAGACTACTACAAGACTTCTACAAGACTTCTACAAGACTACTACTAGACTACTACTATACTACTACTATACTACTACTAGACTACTACTAGACTACTACTATACTACTAGACCACTACTAGACTACTACTATACTACCAGACTACTACTAGACTACTACTATACTACTACTTTACCACTAGACTACAACTATACTACTACTATACTACTAGACTACTACTAGACTACTATACTACAACTATACTACTGGACTACTACTAGACTACTACTATACTACTACTTTACCACTAGACTACTACTATACTACAAGACTACTACTAGACTACTAATAGACTACTACTAGACGACTATACTACAACTATACTACTACTATACTACTAGACTACTACTAGACTACTATACTACAACTATACTACTGGACTACTACTAGACTACTACTATACTACTAGACTACTACTAGACTACTACTAGACTGCTACTGTACTACTAGACTACTATACTACTAGACTACTACTATACTACTGGACTACTACTATACTACTAGACTACTACTATACTACTAGACTACTGCTATACTACTAGACTACTACTATACTACTATACTACTAGACTACTACTATACTACTAGACTACTGCTATACTACTACTTCTCTCCTCTCCTCCCACTTCTCTGTGTTTCACACTTCTCTCCGCTTCTTCCACTCTGTGTTTCAGTGAAGGTTCAGAAGAGTGACAACCCCCACTCGTGGGACCCCTGTGTGAATTACTGTCCCCCCCAGCAACCCTCCTCTCACTGTAAGACCAACACTAATACCTGGACCACTTCCTCCAACCCCTCCAGCACACAGGAGTACTGCAAATGTAAGTATCGCCTCTGCTTCTGTTTCTACGTCTTTCTGTGTCTGTGCTTTGTGTGCCATACCTTTTCTCTCACACTACCGGAAATGTAGCTATACCTTGTGTCTGTGTCTGGTCTGTGCTGTGACTGTCTTAGTCGTAGTGTCCACCGAGTCAGTTTCTACGTGACTTTAGTCTCTCCCTTACCCTAGTCCCCTAGTGTCCACCCAGAGTCGGTATCTATGATGACTTTAGTCTCTCTATCTCCCTACTGCCCTAGTGTCCATGAGAAGTCACTTTCTACGTGACTTTAGTCTCTCCCTCACTCTACTGACTTAGTGTCCATCTGACTCTTTATCTCCAGCCTTAATATAATATAATATACACTGCTCAAAAAAATAAAGGGAACACTTAAACAACACATCCTAGATCTGAATGAAAGAAATAATCTTATTAAATACTTTTTTCTTTACATAGTTGAATGTGCTGACAACAAAATCACACAAAAATAATCAATGGAAATCCAATTTATCAACTCATGGAGGTCTGGATTTGGAGTCACACTCAAAATTAAAGTGGAAAACCACACTACAGGCTGATCCAACTTTGATGTAATGTCCTTAAAACAAATCAAAATGAGGCTCAGTAGTGTGTGTGGCCTCCACGTGCCTGTATGACCTCCCTACAACGCCTGGGCATGCTCCTGATGAGGTGGCGGATGGTCTCCTGAGGGATTGTCACGTCCTGGCCAGTATAAGGGTTAATTGTTATTGTAGTTTGGTCAGGACGTGGCAGAGGGTATTTGTTTTATGTGGTTCGGGGTGGTGTTTTGGTAAGAGGGCGTTTGATTTACTATTTCCGGGTTTTGGTTTATGATCTATGTTTATGTAATTCTATGTTGAGTCTAGTGTGTCTGTTTCTATGTTTGGGTTCATTGGGGTTGGGACTCTCAATTGAAGGCAGGTGTTGTCTATTGGCCTTTGATTGAGAGTCCCATATATGAGAGTGTGTTTGTGTTTGTCTGTTGTGGGAGATTGTTTTTGCACTGCGTTAGGATAGCCTGCAAAACTGTTGCACTGTCATTGTTTATTATTTTTTGTATAGTGTTCACGTGAGCAATTAATTAAATTCAAAAATGAACACGACATCCGCTGCGTATTGGTCTACATTTTCAGACGACGATTTCGCTATATCGTCAGAAGACGAAGACAGTCGTGACAGAATCTCCCACCAAACCAAGACCAAGCAGCGGAGAGAGGAGCAGCACGCTCAGGATACGGACTATGGGGAGAGATGGACATGGGAGCAGGATATGGCCGGAGAAGGCCCATGGAGTAAGGCTGGTATGGACCGGGAACGTTTCCGAGGGACACGAAGCACGAGAGGCACCCCCAATAATTTTTTTGGGGGGGGCACACGGGTAGTTTGGCTAGGCCTAGGAAGAGCCGGAAGCCAGCTACCCGTGGTTTTATGGAGGAGCGTATGAGGTGGAGAGCGCCATGTATCGCTGAGGAGCGCACTATCTCACCCATACGCACGCACAGTCCGGTGCGCGTTATTCCAGCCCCTCGCAGGTGCCGTGCTAGAGCGGGCATCCAGCCTGGTAGGAGGATGCCTGCGCAGCGCATCTGGTCGTCGGTACGCCTCCGAGGACCAGGCTACCCAACTCCCGCTCTACGCACGGCTACCATCAGGCCCCTGCACAACCCAGTCCGCCCTGTACAAGCACCCCGCTCGTGTAGGGCTACTAGTTCCATCCATCCAGGACGGGTTGTGCAGGAGGTAAGATCAAGACCGCCTGTGCGCCTCCATAGCCCTGGGTTTCCAGCTCCTGTCTCTCGTGCGGACCCGGAAGTGCGTCAACCCAGTCCGACTCGTCCTGTTCCCGCTCTCCGCACTAGCCTGGAGGTGCGTGTTCCCAATCTGGTACGCCCAGTACCAGCACCACGCACCAGGCTTCAAGTGCGTAAACCCAGCCTCGCCAGTCAACAGTCACCAGAGCTGCCCGCCAGTCAACAGCCACCAGAGCTGCCCGCCAGTCAACAGTCACCAGAGCTGCCCGCCAGTCAACAGTCACCAGAGCTGCCCGCCAGTCAACAGTCACCAGAGCTGCCCGCCAGTCAACAGTCACCAGAGCTGCCCGCCAGTCAACAGTCACCAGTGCCGCCCGTCAGTGAGGAATCGCCAGAGCCGCCCGTCAGTGAGGAGTCGCCAGAGCCACCCACTAGTCAGGAGCTGCCAGAGTGGCCAGACTGCCCCGAGCTGCCAGAGTGGCCAGACTGCCCCGAGCTGCCAGAGTGGCCAGACTGCCCCGAGCTGCCAGAGTGGCCAGACTGCCCCGAGCTGCCAGAGTGGCCAGACTGCCCCGAGCTGCCAGAGTGGCCAGACTGCCCCGAGCTGCCAGAGTGGCCAGACTGCCCCGACTGCCCAGACTGCCCCGAGCTGCCAGACTGCCCCGAGCTGCCAGACTGCCCCGACTGCCCCGAGCTGCCAGAGTGGCCCGAGCTGCCAGACTGCCCCGACTGCCCCGAGCTGCCAGACTGCCCCGAGCTGCCAGACTGCCCCGAGCTGCCAGAGTGGCCCGACTGCCCCGAGCTGCCAGAGTGGCCCGACTGCCTGGAACGGCCAGAACCAGAGCCACCTCCAGATATAGGTGGGTTGGGGAGGGGGGGTGTAGCACAGTGCCGTCGTTGACGGCAGCCACCCTCCCTTCTCTCCCTTTAGTAGGGGGGAAATTTTAGTTTTTGTTGTTTGGGGTTATTGTTTTTTTTTTTTTTTTTAAGGTGCTTCCGGGGTTAGCACCTTTAAGGGGGGGGTACTGTCACGTCCTGGCCAGTATAAGGGTTAATTGTTATTGTAGTTTGGTCAGGACGTGGCAGAGGGTATTTGTTTTATGTGGTTCGGGGTGGTGTTTTGGTAAAAGGGCGTTTGATTTAGTATTTCCGGGTTTTGGTTTATGATCTATGTTTATGTAATTCTATGTTGAGTCTAGTGTGTCTGTTTCTATGTTTGGGTTCATTGGGGTTGGGACTCTCAATTGAAGGCAGGTGTTGTCTATTGGCCTTTGATTGATAGTCCCATATATGAGGGTGTGTTTGTGTTTGTCTGTTGTGGGAGATAGTTTTTGCACTGCGTTAGGATAGCCTGCAAAACTGTTGCACTGTCATTGTTTATTATTTTTTGTATAGTGTTCACGTGAGCAATTAATTCAATAAAAAAATGAACACGACATCCGCTGCGTATTGGTCTACATTTTCAGACGACGATTTCGCAATATCGTCAGAAGACGAAGACAGTCGTGACAGGGATCTCCTCCCAGACCTGGACTAAAGCATCCACCAACTCCTGGACAGTCTGTGGTGCAACGTGGCATTGGTGGATGGAGCGAGACATGATGTCCCAGATGTGCTCAATTGGATTCAGGTCTGGGGAACGGGCGGGCCAGTCCATAGCATCAATGCCTTCCTCTTGCAGGAACTGCTGACACACTCCAGCCACATGAGGTCTGGCATTGTCTTGCATTAGGAGGAACCCAGGGCCAACCGCACCAGCATATGGTCTCACAAGGAGTCTGAGGATCTCATCTCGGTACCTAATGGCAGTCAGGCTACCTCTGGCGAGCACATGGAAGGCTGTGCGGCCCCCCAAAGAAATGCCACCCCACACCATGACTGACCCACCGCCAAACCGGTCATGCTGGAGGATGTTGCAGGCAGCAGAACGTTCTCCACGGCGTCTCCAGACTCTGTCACGTCTGTCACGTGCTCAGTGTGAACCTGCTTTCATCTGTGAAGAGCACAGGGCGCCAGTGGCGAATTTGCCAATCTTGGTGTTCTCTGGCAAATGCCAAACGTCCTGCACGGTGTTGGGCTGTAAGCACAACCCCCACCTGTGGACGTCGGGCCCTCATACCACCCTCATGGAGTCTGTTTCTGACCGTTTGAGCAGACACATGCACATTTGTGGCCTGCTGGAGGTCATTTTGCAGGGCTCTGGCAGTGGTCCTCCTGCTCCTCCTTGCACAAAGGCGGAGGTAGCGGTCCTGCTGCTGGGTTGTTGCCCTCCTACGGCCTCCTCCACGTCTCCTGATGTACTGGCCTGTCTCCTGGTAGCGCCTCCATGCTCTGAACACTACGCTGACAGACACAGCAAACCTTCTTGCCACAGCTCGCATTGATGTGCCATCCTGGATGAGCTGCACTACCTGAGCCACTTGTGTGGGTTGTAGACTCCGTCTCATGCAACCACTAGATTGAAAGCACCGCCAGCATTCAAAAGTGACCAAAACATCAGCCAGGAAGCATAGGAACTGAGAAGTGGTCTGTGGTCTCCACCTGCAGAACCACTCCTTTATTGGGGGTGTCTTGCTTATTGCCTTTAATTTCCACCTGTTGTCTATTCCATTTACACAGCAGCATGTGAAATTTATTGTCAATCAGTTATGCTTCCTAAGTGGACAGTTTGATTTCACAGAAGTGTGATTGACTTGGAGTTACATTGTGTTGTTTAAATGTTCCCTTAATTTGTTTGAGCAGTATATATTAATTCTGAGTATATACAGTATGCCAATTAGCAGACACTATTTTAAATGACTTCTCTCCTTCTCTCTGCAGCTTTAGTGTAATGGCTGTCGTAGTAATGAAAACAAGGTGCAGCGGAGGATGTGTGTTCATCTTGAAATGTAATTGAAAAAGAGAACACTACAAAAATAAACAAGATGACAGCAAAACAGTCCTGTCAGGAAATACTCTAAACAGAAAACAATCAACCACAAACCCCAAAGGAAGAACGAGCGGCCTATGTATGACTCCCAATCAGCAACAACGAACTACAGCTGTTCCTGATTGGGAGCCACACACGGCCAACCAAAGAAACAAACCAACATAGAAAAATAAACACAGAACGCCCACCCATGTAACACCCTGGCCTAACCAAAATAGATAACAAAAAAAACCTCTCTATGGCCAGGGTGTTACACTTAGTGACTCTTCTTTCCCTCATCTCTCTCTCACTCTGTTTTTCTCAATTCAATTCAACTTCAAAGCTTACTTTGGATATTTACAATATGAAAATAATAAGAATCAAAACTGTCAACGGGACAACAGTAACAACAATAACCAAGGGTCAAAATAACCATACATTGAACAATAACAATAAGCATACAGTAGAGGACATGTGCAGGTTGATTGGTCTGTCAGACACTGTCCCTCAACTTATGGCAGGCAGCAATGTAGTGCACTGCCAACCCACAGCTCTCTGCTTCCTCCCCCAACAGGACGGGTAGCCTATTCTCATGAGAGAGGTCTTTGAAACCTTCAATAAGGGTTTCAAATTTGGGGAAATTACATTCTCTAATTGTTTTATATTTTGACATTTTGTCAGGAAATGCAGCTCCGTCTCTGTTTCTCTCTCTCTCTCTGTCTACCTTTCACTCTCTCTGTCTACCTTTCACTCTCTCTCTCTCTCTCTCTCTCTCTCTCTCTCTCTCTCTCTCTCTCTCTCTCTCTCTCTCTCCAGCCCTAGTGTCGACCAACTTCTCCCCTGGTTCCACCACCACCACCACATCAGGTCCTGGGTCGACCAGCCAGATCTCCAGTACCCTGCCCCGTACAGCTGTCCCCATGAGTCCACGCAACTCCATGATGAAGAGACGGCAGAGGAAAAAAGAGCATAAGAGCTCATGTTCGTACTGTATGGTCTTCAAGTCCCTCCCCAATTAAAATGCCCTATCCACTAGAGACAGTACTATGGTACAGGTGTAGGATCTTCATTTGATCAACTTTTTGTAGGTAAACTTTAAAACTTGTAATGTATTTGAGGTTTAAAAAGGCTTCTGAAGTTTGTATTTTCACTTTTAAAAGTTAATATTAACTCATATCCAAATACTGAGGTTGACTCATCATATACTAGTATTTGTGGCCAAAGCATAAATGGGACAAAAATGAAACTTCAAAAACCCCACTATTTCACTTACATTGTAAGTAATTATAGATTAATATTTCATAGATATCTGGAAAACACTGGGCAGATTTTAAGAAAAATGTATCAAACCTTGCAGGATTATTTTCCTGCTGTAGCAAACTGGCTCAAGTTAAGATCCTACATCTGTAGTTTGGTGCATGGTTATCATACTGCTCTGTGTGCTGTTATTTCCTCCATTTTCATTTAGTTTATGTAATCATGCTGGTTCTGTTTTCCATATTTTAATTCTATGCGGGTGTTATGTTTGTCTTTGCTCTGGTGATTCTATTTAATCCATATTTGATTTACTCTTGATATGCCCAACCCTCATCCTGGGAGCTACCCTCTCACAGGAGTTTCTGCAAATGTTCTGCTAGTGATCTTACCAGGACCATGATTAGCTGAATCAGGTGTTTTACTGCAGGGTTGAAACAATACCCTGCACACCTAGTGGCTTTCCAGGAGTAGAGATGGTCACTCCTGATAGGGTAGATAGTAGTGTCGTCTCTCGTCTCTCTGTCTCTCTGTCTCTCTGTCTCTCTGCCAATTCAATTTGCTTTATTGGCATGACGTAACAATGTACATATTGCCAAAGCTTACTTTGGATATTTACAATTTTACAATATGAAAATAATAAGAATCAAAATTGTCAACGGGACAACAGTAACAACAATTACCAAGGGTCAAAATAACCATACATTGAACAATAACAATAATCATACAGTAGAGGACATGTGCAGGTTGGTTGGTCTGTCAGACACTGTCCCTCATCTTATGGCAGGCAGCAATGTAGTGTGCTGCCAACCCACAGCTCTCTGCTTCCTCCCCCAACAGGACGGGTAGCCTATCTTCATCAGAGAGGTCTTTGAAACCTTCAATAAGGGTTTCAAATTTGTGGAAATTACACTCTCTAATTGTTTTTGACATTTTGTCAGGAAATGCAGCTCTGTCTCAGGTTCTGCTGTGGTGCAGTGGTTGCACAGCCTTTCCTCTACAGGGAGCCAGGTTTTCCTGTGTCTACCATTCTCAATGGCAAGGCTGTGCTCACTGAGCCTGTACTTTGTCAAGGTTTTTCTAAGGTTTTGATCTGTAACCATGGTAAAATAGTTTGCCACGGTGTACTGTCGATTTAGGGCCAGATAGCACTGCATTTTGCTTTGTGTTTGTGCTTGTGTTTCCCAATAAGTAATGTAGTTTTGTTTTGACTGTGCTGTAATTTGGTTTATTCTGATTGATTGGATGTTCTGGTCCTGAGGCTTCAGTGTGTTAGAAGAACAGGTTTGTGAACTCAGCCCCAGGACCAGCTGGATGAGGGGACTCTTTTCTTTGCTCAGCTCTTGGCATTGCAGGGTTAAGTAATGATATGAGAGTGGGTCATTGTATTTTAGATGTTTACAAAACTGAATTGCTCTTTTTTGAGTTTTTATTATTAGCAGATATTGGCCTAATTCTGCCCTGCATGCATTGTTTGTAGTTTTCCTCTGGACGTGTAGGAGAATCTTACAGAACTCTGCATGCAGGGTTTCAATGGGGTGTTTGTCGCATTTGATGAAATCTTGTTTTGCAAGTGGACCCCACACCTCGCTGCCATAAAGTGCAATTGGTTCAATGACACATTCAATTAGTTTTAGCCAACTTTTAAGAGGTATTTAAATGTGATATTTTTTTTTTATGGTATAGAATGACATCTCTCTCTTTCTTTTTCTCTCTTTTTTTCTCTCTCTCTTTTTCTCTCTCTCTTTTTTTCTCTCTCTCTTTCTCTCTCACTCTCTTTCTCCAGCTGTGTCACTGGCATCCAGTACAGTGGGTCCTGGTGGTCAGATCGTCCACACAGAGAGCAGTGAGATCACCCTGAGAGGAGACCCTCTAAACGGCTTTGGGGTCCAGCTACAGGGAGGCATCTTCGCTACAGAGACCCTCTCTGCTCCCCCGCTCATACGTTTCATAGAGCCGGACAGCTCGGCCGAGAGGTACGCACGCACACTCCTGAAAACTGAAGCTTGTGGTTGTGATGTGGAGAGAGTGATCTAGAGATGGATCAGACAGGCTCCAGACAGGGTCGCAGTAACACAGAGACAATGCTACTTCAGACAGTGTCGCAGTAACACAGAGACAATGTTACTTCAGACGTGTCGCAGTAACACAGAGACAATGCTACTTCAGACAGTGTCGCAGTAACACAGAGACAATGCTACTTCAGACAGTGTCACAGTAACACAGAGACAATGCTACTTCAGACAGTGTCGCAGAAACACAGAGACAATGTTACTTCAGACAGTGTCGCAGTAACACAGAGACAATGCTACTTCAGACAGTGTCACAGTAACACAGAGACAATGCTACTTCAGACAGTGTCGCAGTAACACAGAGACAATGCTACTTCAGACAGTGTCGCAGTAACACAGAGACAATGCTACTTCAGACAGTGTCACAGTAACACAGAGACAATGCTACTTCAGACAGTGTCGCAGTAACACAGAGACAATGCTACTTCAGACAGTGTCGCAGTAACACAGAGACAATGCTACTTCAGACAGTGATGCTTGTCGTCATGACTCAGGCCAACAGACAGACTGGAGTAATATAGTAAGTGTGTGATGGCCTTTCGGCCAGGCTGTTATTTGTAAATTATAGACTGGGTGGTCGAGCCCTGACTGCTGATTGGCTGAAAGCCATGTATACCACGGGTATGACAAAGCATTTATTTTCACTCTTCTAACTACATTGGGAACCAGGTTCTAATAGCAATAAGGCACCTTGGGGGTTTGTGGTATATTGGCAATATACCACGGCTAAGGGCTGTGTCCAGGCACTCCATGTGCCCAAGAACAGCCCTAAGCCATGGTATATTGGCCATATACCACACCCCCTCGGGCCTTATTGCTTAATTAGAACAGGTTCTAGATTCACTTGTCTGGTGAAGGAATGGGTAGGTGAATAAGTGATAAATTACTTAAAATCCAATCACCCCTTGGTGTTTTCTACTACCACCCCCACTACTAATACTACTAATACTATGTTACAGATGTAGAATCTTAATTTGATCACCCTGTTGTAGTGTATTTGAGGTTTAAGAAGTTTTCCCTTTCAAAAAATGACCATTAATTATAATCCACATAATAATTCACATTTCCTATTGCTGCAGGATTACTTTCCTGCTGTAGAAAAATGGCTCAAATTAAGGTCCTACATCTGTAGTGAATTAAAGTACACTGTTTGGAGCTGGTGGGAGGAGCTATAGGAGGATGGGCTCATTGTAATGTACGGAATAGAATGAATGGAAACCACCTTTTTGACTCCGTTCCATTTAATCCATTCCGTACATTACAACGAGCCCATCCTCCTATAGCTCCTCCCACCAGCCTCCACTGATTCAGACCCATCTGTGTAGGGTTTTACTGATGTTATATTAAGACTTTATAAGTTGTTGTTGGTTTTAAAGTGGGACCCAACATGGCTTTCATGTTGGCTACAGAGATTCAGAACCTTTGTGTCTCTACTGTCTGCAGCAGGGAAACAAAACAATTTTATATCATGAAGAATTTCCAGTTTTTTTTTTTTTTTACTAATTTTGAATTCTGCCATGTCTCCAGGGTAATCCTACTTCACTACGGGATAATTGGACTATTCTTGACTAAAGAGTGAGAAAGAGAGAGAGTGAGAAAGAGAGAGAGAGAGAGAGAGAGAGATACTGTAATATATATAGAGAGAGAGAAAGTTCCCTTTTGTGTTTTTGCTTTGATCTGAGCACAGGGAATTGTGTTGACGTCTGTTTGTTTACCCATAATCCTCCTTGTCACCAGCGCTGTTTCACAACGACAGAGAGGCCTCCGCTGGTAGAAACTCGTCTTTTTTGCTGGCCTCACTCCATCTGGAGAAGTACTTCTTATGTCTCAGGAACCACATTAATAACATTGAGAAATCTTCTGAGATTGACAGACAGTATAACTGCAAGAAAGTTGATCTGGAACGCAACCATTGGCACACAAGACGGGGGTAAATAGATAGATCCTCCTTCTAGACGACAGATAAAGTTTTCAACTGTCGCACGAACGCACACACACACACACACACACACACACACACACACACACACACACACACACACACACACACACACACACACACACACACACACACACACACACACACACACACACACACACACACACACACCGCAACCTGGGGAGTCTCTCTCCACATTCATGTATCTCCTTTCCCCTGTCTTTCTCTCTCTCTCCTTATTTCTCCTTCTCTCTCTTTCTCCTTCTCTATCTCTTCTCGATGATTCTGGGTTACTTGAAATGGACGAGTTGTATTGAAAACAACACTTTAAAGATGTCTGCTGGCCTATCAGGAAGGTTTGAAATTAAAGAGACGGTGTGTTTCTTTCAACTTAAAAGGAAAGCATCTTGGCTGTTATCAAAACTGGATGAGCGTTAATATTACTTGGGTATCTGGGTCAAGACTCAGTGGGGCTCAGACTGGAGAATTCTCTCTCATTGCTTATCAGTTAGAAGATTTAAAGATTGGGGTTCGGGGGGTTCGGGGGGTGGGTGGAGTGGAGAACTTCAAACATATTTTGTGTAGAAACATGTCTACATTTTGTTGTCTTGACAGTAAATGAGAGAACTCATTAGCATGTCTGTCTCTCTCTCTCTCTCTCTCTCTCTCTGTCTAACTATGTCCTCAACTCATTAGAGTGTATTAGATGAGGTAACTCAACTCATTAGAGTGTATTAGATGAGGTAACTAAACTCATTAAAGTGTATTAGATGAGGTAACTAAACTAATTAGAGTGTATTAGATGAGGTAACTAAACTCATTAGACTGTATTAGATGAGTTTACCCAACTCATTAAAGTGTATTAGATTAGTTACCTCATTAGAGTGTATTAGATTAGTTGCCTCATTACAGTGTATTAGATGAGTTAACTCAACTCATTAGAGTGTATTAGATGAGTTAACTGAACTCATTAGAGTGTATTAGATGAATTACCTCATTACAGTGTATTAGATGAGTTAACTCTACCCTTTTTTTCTTGTTTCTGCAAAACCTCCAGCATAGCTGACACTTTAAAATGATTTCCAGAGGAGGGGATATAAACCCATCTCCTCCCAGACACCCTGTGTTTTGCCTAGGCCTGTTGTGCAGTTGGTAAAAGCATTCTGTTAATGTACAGATGTATGGTCATTAATTTGAGCCAGTTTCTTACAGCAGGAAAATAATCCTGCAGCAAAAGCAAATGTGAATTATCATGTAAATCATAATGAATGGACATTTTTGTTGGGGTTGAAAATCAAATCTGAAAATTCAAAGTGGAAATGACTTCCTTTAAAAGCCTTTTTAAACCTCAAATGCACTACAATTCAGGAAAGTTCTCCTGCAACAGAGTGATCAAATTAAGATCCTACACTTTTGGGGGGAATTCATAGCAGATTTTGAAAAGGTGTTTGATAAAGTATGATTATAATTTATATATAAGTGCCTGGATGACTTTAATTTTGGCGAATCTCTTATACAATGTGTTAAAGTTATGTACAGCAACCCCAGATGTAAAATAGTAAATAATGGTTACTTCTCAGAAAGTATTGAGCTTTTAAGAGGAGTAAATCAAGGCTGTCCATTGTCTCCATATCTATTTATTATGGCCATTGAAATGCTTGCTATAAAAATTTGATCCAACAAGAACATCAAGGCGTTAGAAATCCAGGGAATAAAAACAAAAGTGTCAATGTATGCCGATGACTCAAGTTTTTTCTTAAATCCGCAATCTGGATCCCTGCACAGTCTCATTGAAGATCTTGATCACTTTTCTAGCCTCTCTGGACTAAAACCTAATTATGATAAGTGTACCATATTCCTTATTGGATCGTTAAAAAATAGTGTTTACAATATCTTGGGCAGATGGTGAAGTAGACATACTTGGTATTCACATCTCAAAAAATATAAATGAACTTACCACAATTATTTTCAATAGAAAGTTAGCAAAAATAGATAAGATTCTGTAACCATGGAGAGGTAAATACTAGACTATTTATGGAAAAACGCTTTGGTCTTATCACAGTTTACTTACTTACTAATGTCACTGCCTACTCCAGATCAAATCAAATTTATTTTTATATAGCCCTTCGTACATCAGCTGATATCTCAAAGTGCTGTACAGAAACCCAGCCTAAAACCCCAAACAGCAAGCAAAGCATGTGAAAGAAGCACGGTGGCTAGGAAAAACTCCCTAGGAAAAACTCCCTAGAAAGGCCAAAAACCTAGGAAGAAACCTAGAGAGGAACCAGGCTATGAGGGGTGGCCAGTCCTCTTCTGGCTGTGCAGGGTGGATATTATAACAGAACATGGTCAAGATGTTAAAATGTAAAAATGTTCATAAATGACCAGCATGGTCAAATAATAATAATCATAGTAGTTGTCGAGGGTGCAACAAGCACGTCCGGTGAACAGGTCAGGGTTCCATAGCCGCAGGCAGAACAGTTGAAACTGGAGCAGCAGCACGGCCAGGTGGACTGGGGACAGCAAGGAGTCATCATACCAGGTAGTCCTGAGGCATGGTCCTAGGGCTCAGGTCCTCCGAGAGAAAGACAGAAAGAGAGAAAGAGAGAATTAGAGAGAGCATATTTAAATTCACACAGGACACCGGATAAGACAAAATAAATACTCCAGATGTAACAGACTGACCCTAGCCCCCCGACACATAAACTACTGCAGCATAAATACTGGAGGCTGAGACAGGAGGGATCAGAAGACACTGTGGCCCCATCCGATGATACCCCCGGACAGGGCCAAACAGGCAGGATATAACCCCACCCACTTTGCCAAAGCACAGCCCCCACACCACTAGAGGGATGTCTCCAACCACCAACTTACCGTCCTAAGACAAGGCCGAGTATAGCCCACAACGATCTCCGCCATGGCACAACCCAAGGGGGGGGGGGGGGGGGGCGCCAACCCAGACAGGAAGACCACGTCAGTGACTCAACCCACTCAAGTGACGCACCCCTCCCATGGACGGCATGGAAGAACACCAGTAAGCCAGTGACTCAGCCCCTGTAAAAGGGTTAGAGGCAGAGAATCCCAGATGACTTGTTTTTTAAATCATATGAGCAGAAAATATTTCATGTTATTTGGAATGCTAAGCCAGACAAAATTAAACGTGCCTATTTATATAATAAATATGAGTTTAGGGGGCTAAAATTATTAAACCTCTCACTAAAAGCTTCACTCATACATAAGTTATACTTAAAACCAAAATGGTTCTCCAGTAGATTATTAAGAAAGGCTCATCCTTTGTTCAAAAATTGCCTTTTTGCCTTTATACTGTACAGATCACAACTTCTCATTTCCGACTAATTGAAAATGAAATGTTGGTTAAAGTATTGCCCTTTCTTAAACAAGCCATACAAAGCTGGTTACAATTTCAGTTTTATCCTCCAGAAAAGATAGAACAAATATTACAACAAATGTTATGGTTAAACTCAAATATACTGATTAATAAAAAATAAAAAACATTCTTTACGGAATTTTTTTTTTAAATATGGTATTATATGAATTAATGATATTATGAATAGAAATGGAGGCGTTATGTCACATATGCAGCTATCGAAAATATATGGGAATATCTGCTCAATCCAAACTTACAGCCAACTGATTGCAGCACTACCACAAAAATGGAGGAGGAAAGTAGAAAAGGGAGAAGGTTGGGAACTTGTTTGCCTGCCATATATAGATATACATTCCCTGAAAGGAACTGGCATAAATAGAAAAATAAATGGACAAAAATGTTGACAGCTGCGCCATAGGTGTTGCAAAATAAAATGGGAGGAGATTTTTGATGTATCAATTCCATGGCATATGGTTTATGAACTGGTACAAAAAACTACACTTCATCCCACACTTAGAGTTTTTCAATTTAAATTATTATATAAAATTCTTGCCACCAACAGAATGCTATATATATGGGGCATACAACAATCTCAGCTCTGTAGATTTTGTTGTGAAGAGACAGAATCAATAGATCATTTATTCTGGTATTGCCCCTATGTAGCTTGTTTCTGGTCACAGGTTCAGGAATGGTTAAAAAATCACAACATGCACTTAAAATAAACCTTACAAATAGCAGTGTTGGGCGATTTAGAAAGCCACAGTCAGTCAATAAATAACATAATAATACTCATAGGAAAGGTTTTCATCTTTAGCTATCAATCTGTGGATAATATACGATTAGAAAGGTCCAAAATGTATGTAAAACATCACAGCACAATGGAAAAATATATGGCACACGGAAACCAAATGAGGATTTTCTATGGTGATAGGTGGGATGGACTGAGAGAGGCTGAGGGGCGGGATTAAAGAGTTTATGTTCAGTCATGTATAATTGTTATGTGACTGCTTTATATAAAAGTACCATGTATATATATATATAGCAAAAAAGCTGTAAAAAAAACGAAGATATTTGTCCTCCGAAAAGGGGGGGTGGTGGAAGGGTTAATAATTTAAAAAATACAATAATTAAAAAAAATATCCTACACTTTTAGAAAAAATGGTTCTATCTAGAACCTTTTAGGGGTTCTCCTATGGGGACAGCCGAAGAACCCTTTTGGAACCCTTTTTTCTAAGAGTGTACATATGTAGGACATATTCGCTAAACAGCCTGTTGTTCCAGAGAAGAGAAAGTGGCTGTTGATTCCTACATCCAAGAAGAGGCTGGTGATTAGTGCTGGTTGAGATCATTGAGTGGGTGGTTAATGGAGCAGGGCCTCAGACCTCACGGCAGTATCACACTGTAAACTACTGATACATCAACATCACGACGCTGTGTGTGTGTGTGTGTGTGTGTGTGTGTGTGTGTGTGTGTGTGTGTGTGTGTGTGTGTGTGTGTGTGTGTGTGTGTGTGTGTGTGCGTAAAAATAATCAGAACACCTCTTAACTTGTAATGGAGTCCGTTTGTTTCCAACTCTGCTTTCATATATTCTTATCTCTCTCTTTCTCTCTCTGTCTCTCTCTCTCTCAATTCAATTCAATTCAAGGGGCTTTATTGGCATGGTAAACATATGTTTACATTGCCAAAGCAAGTGAAATGGATAAACAATAATTAAATAAACAATTAAAAGTGAATAGTAAATATTACACTCACACAAGTTCCAAAAGAATAAAGTCATGTCATATTTTACCTTTATTGAAGTCAGTTAAGAACAAATTCTTATTTTCAATGATGGCCTAGGAACAGTGGGTTAACTGCCTGTTCAGGGACAGAAAGACCTTGTCAGCTTTGGGATTGAAACTTGCAACCACTAGGCTATGCTGCCACCCCATTGACATGTTATGTCTATATACAGTGTTGTAGTGATGTGCAAACAGTTAACGTACAAAAAATAAATATATAGGTTGTATTTACAGTGGTGTTTGTTCTTCACTGGTTGCCCTTTTCTTGTGGCAACAGGTCACAAATCTTGCTGCTGTGATGGCACACTGTGGTATTTCACCCAGTAGATATGGGAGTCTTTCTCTTTCCCTCTCCCTCTCTTTCTTTCTCTCTGTCTCTTTCTTTCTCTCTCTCTCTCTCTCTCTCTCTCACACTCTCGCTCTCTCGCTCTCTCTCTTTCTCTCTCTCACTCGTTCCTACTCTCTCTCTCTCTCTCTCTCTCTCTCTCACCCTCTCGCTCTCTTTCTCTCTCTCTCTCGTTCCTACTCTCTCTCTCTCTCTCTCTCTCTCTCTCTCTCTCTCTCTCTCTCTCTCTCTCTCTCTCTCTCTCTCTCCAGTGCCTTTTCAATCAACTTTAGTCCAGATGATTGGTAATAAGATGCATATGCTCTCCTTCCCTGGAAGTTACTGTATTCATTATTACACAATGTCTTAACTCTGCTACTCTGTACTTTTCCAACTCTCAGTTTTTTGTAATCATTTCTCTGATTGTTACAACTGAAAGTACAAATCCAATCAAATGTATTTGATCCGATTTAAATCAAAAAGTTATGTACAAATGTGACTGCCTTTTTCCCTAACTTCTCTTTTTTGTCTAGGCAGTTACAGTAAAGACATTTTGTGTCAACTGGGCTTTATAATTACATTTGATTGATTGAATGATTGATCACTTAATTTATTGATCGATTGTCCCGACAGGTGCGGCCTGCTGCAGGTTGGAGACAGACTCCTGTCCATCAACGGAATCCCCACGGAGGATGGAACACTGGAGGAGGCCAATCAGCTTCTCCGAGACGCCGCTCTGGCCAATAAGGTCTCTCTTGAAATAGAGTTTGACGTCGCAGGTTGGTCTCTTGGGCTTAGGCCTCCCAGTAGGCTATATGTACAATATGTGAAACGAATGAATTTATAGAGTGGTTGAAAAGCTATAGACCAGGGGTGTCAAACATATGGGCCATGGGCTGGATCCGGCACGTGAGGGGGTGGTTTGAGATTTCAAACACAATATACTTTAAAATGACTAAAACCAAATCGGAACTTTATAAAAATTATAATGGTCATACATTAATTTATTTTCTTGACTGTGTCCAGCTCAATGTGTCCAGCTCACTGTGTCCAGCTCACTGTGTCCAGCTCAATGTGTCCAGCTCACTGTGTCCAGCTCAATGTGTCCAGCTCAATGTGTTCAGCTCAATGTAACCAGCTCAATGTGTCCAGCTCACTGTGTCCAGCTCAATGTGTCCAGCTCACTGTGTCCAGCTCAATGTGTCCAGCTCAATGTGTCCAGCTCAATGTAACCAGCTCAATGTGTTCAGCTCACTGTGTCCAGCTCACTGTGTCCAGCTCAATGTGTCCAGCTCACTGTGTCCAGCTCAATGTGTTCAGCTCAATGTGTCCAGCTCAATGTGTCCAGCTCACTGTGTCCAGCTCAATGTGTCCAGCTCACTAATATCACCAAAATGAAAGCCAAGACATCGAAAATGCCAAGAAAATGATGAATAGAGGACTATTTCTTGCAAATTTTGATGGTGAGGAAATATAACCAATTTTCAGTGCTGCTCTCCGGACGTTGTTGGAGACTGAATGTGGCTCTAGGGGCAAAATGAGTTGGACACCCCTGCCTTAGACTAATGGTCTAGTAATCATTGTAATGAACAGTTTATCATCAGGGTTTAGAGTGGTTACCCTAAGGGCCAAAGTAACTTTTACAATTCTCATTTAAAATATCCAGTGTATAAATCTAATTAGTTGATAAAATGGTGGGACTAATGGTCTAATGGTAATCATTATAATGAGCAGGCCTAATGATAGCTAGTCATTATAATAAATAATCAGCATTTTCAATGTATGTCTGTTGCACAACACTAATTAGAGTAGGTGCTGCCCTTTTAGATAACAACTCCCAGATTCTCAGCAACCTGATTAAACAGCTATCAATTGGGATGGACAGTAGGATAGTATGATAGTATGAAAGTATGATAGTAGGATACTAGGATAGTAGGATAGCTCGATAGCATGATAGCATGATAGCAGGATAGTAGGATAGTAGGATAGTATGATAATATGATAGTATGATAGTAGGATAGGAGGATTGTAGGATAGCATGATAGTATGATAGCATGATAGCATGATAGTAGGATAGTATGATAGCATGATAGTATGATGGCATGATAGTATGATAGTAGGATAGTAGGATAGTAGGATAGCATGATAGCATGATAGTATGATAGCATGATAGCATGATAGCATGATAGCATGATAGCATGATAGCAGGATAGTAGGATAGTAGGATAGTAGGATAGCATGATAGTAGGATAGCATGATAGTAGGATAGTAGGATAGTATGATAGTATGATAATATGATAGTAGGATAGTAGGATAGCATGATAGCATGATAGTAGGATAATATGATAATAGGATTGTAGGATAGCATGATAGTATGATAGTATGATAGTAGGATACTAGGATAGTAGGATAGCAGGATAGTAGGATAGTATGATAGTATGATAATATGATAGTATGATAGTAGGATAGCATGATAGCATGATAGTAGGATAATATGATAATATGCTAGTAGGATTGTAGGATAGCATGATAGTATGATAGTATGATAGTAGGATACTAGGATAGTAGGATAGCATGATAGTAGGATAGTATGATAATATGATAGTATGATAGTAGAATAGCATGATAGCATGATAGTAGGATAATATGATAATATGATAGTAGGATAGTAGGATAATATGATAGTATGTTAATATGATCGTAGGATAGTAGGATAATATGATAGTATGCAGTACAGATGATGATGATAGACCTTATGACTGCATGCCAAATGGCACCCTACTCCCAACATAGGACTCTATTTTAGACCAGAGATCTATGGGCTCTACATAGAGTACTACTTTAGACCAGAGATCTATGGGCTCTACATAGGACACTACTTTAGACCAGAGTTCTATGCACTCTACATAGGACACTACTTTAGACCAGAGTTCTATGCACTCTACATAGGACACTACTTTAGACCAGAGTTCTATGCACTCTACATAGGACACTACTTTAGACCAGAGATCTATGCACTCTACATAGGACACTACTTTAGACCAGAGTTCTATGCACTCTACATAGGACACTACTTTAGACCAGAGATCTATGCACTCTACATAGGACACTACTTTAGACCAGAGTTCTATGCACTCTACATAGGACACTACTTTAGACCAGAGTTCTATGCACTCTACATAGGACACTACTTTAGACCAGAGATCTATGCACTCTACATAGGACACTACTTTAGACCAGAGTTCTATGCACTCTACATAGGACACTACTTTAGACCAGAGTTCTATGCACTCTACATAGGACACTACTTTAGACCAGAGTTCTATGCACTCTACATAGGACACTACTTTAGACCAGAGTTCTATGCACTCTACATAGGACACTACTTTAGACCAGAGTTCTATGCGCTCTACATAGGACACTACTTTAGACCAGAGTTCTATGCGCTCTACATAGGACACTACTTTAGACCAGAGATCTATGGGCTCTACATAGGACACTACTTTAGACCAGAGATCTATGGGCTCTACATAGGACACTACTTTAGACCAGAGATCTATGGGCTCTACATAGGACACTACTTTAGACCAGAGATCTATGGATTCTAAATAGGGAAAAGGGTGTAATTTGGGATGCACGTTATGTAATCTACTGTAAATAATTTAAATACGTACCTTGAATAACTATTCTTGTAATGTTTTGCCAGATACAGTATAATTTCTGATGTGTGTGTGTGTGTGTGTGTGTGTGTGTGTGTGTGTGTGTGTGTGTGCATGTGTATATGTGTGTGTGTGTGTGTGTGTGTGTGTGTGTGTGTGTGTGTGTGTGTGTGTGTGTGTGTGTGTGTGTGTGTGTGTGTGTGTGTGCGAGCGAGCGTGCACGCGTTTGTGTCTGTGTGTGTTTGTGCGCGCGAGTGTGTTTTCTCTACTCTGTGTGTTTAGAGTCTGTTGTGCCCAGTAGTGGAACATTCCATGTGAAGC
This sequence comes from Salmo salar, assembly GCF_965601325.2. Lineage (NCBI taxonomy): Eukaryota > Metazoa > Chordata > Actinopteri > Salmoniformes > Salmonidae > Salmo > Salmo salar. The sequence goes on along the minus strand of NC_138312.1, from coordinate 55,785,590 downwards.
TGCCTAAGAAGAGAGGGGTGGAGCTGGGCATCACTATCAGTGGTAAGACTTGATACACACACACACACACACACACACACACACACACACACACACACACACACACACACACACACACACACACACACACACACACACACACACACGCACGCATAACACACACACGCATAACACACACACGCATAACACACACACACACACACGCATAACACACACACACACACGCGCATAACACACACACTCTTCCTCTACCATCTCTACCATCATGTCTAAATGATCTATGCTCCTCATGGACAGTCAGTCTAAACTATTTATCTTGTTTCTCATGGCATTCTCCTGTTTCTCATGACTGTGAGTTTATTTTAAAGCTCTCTAGAACACCCACCACTACTCATAGGCTTGTGTCCCAAATGAATGGCACCCTATTGCCTATATAGTGCATTATTTTTGACCAGGGTTTATCTCTTAATAGGGTGTCATTTGGGACGTAACCCTACTCCTCTTCATTCTCCCTCTGCCTGCGGAAGACTGCCTGTGGAATCTCATTAAATGACCTTGGGAAAATACCCAGCTCCTATACAACTCTGTTTATGCAAAGAGTTTTCTCCCAAGCAGCTAGCTGAAGGCTTGTTGACTTTAGAGGGCTGAAGTGTCACTCCATTGCTCTATTCCCTGGGTAGTCTCCTTCTGCTGCCCATTAAAAAAGCCAGCCATGCACCCTACATAACCCTTAATAAAGACAGCCATGCACCTTACATAACCCTTAATAAACCCACCCATGTACAGTACATAACCCTTATAAACCCAGTACATAACCCTTATAAACCCAGTACATAACCCTTGTAAATCCACCCATGTACAGTACATAACCCTTGTAAACCCAGTACATAACCCTTAATAAAGACAGCCATGCACCCTACATAACCCTTAATAAACACACCCGTGTACAGTACATAACCCGTGTAAACCCTGTACATAACCCTTAATAAAGACAACCATGCACCCAGTACATAGCCCTAATAAACCCAGTACATAACCCTTGTAAACCCAGTACATACCCCTTATAAACCCACCCATGTACAGTACATAACCCTTGTAAACCCAGTACATAACCCTTGTAAACCCAGTACATAACCCTTATAAACCCAGTACATAAACCTTATAAACCCAGTACATAACCCTTATAAACCCAGTACATAACCCTTATAAACCCAGTACATAACCCTTATAAACCCAGTACATAGCCCTAATAAACCCAGTACATAACCCTTGTAAACCCAGTACATACCCCTTATAAACCCACCCATGTACAGTACATAACCCTTGTAAACCCAGTACATAACCCTTATAAACCCAGTACATAACCCTTATAAACCCAGTACATAAACCTTATAAACCCAGTACATAACCCTTATAAACCCAGTACATAACCCTTATAAACCCAGTACATAACCCTTATGAAGCCATCCATGTAGAGTATATCTCAGAGGAAATGAAGTCTTAATGAGGTTATTTCTCTGAAAGTGTAATGCCACAAGAGTTCCCCCACCACATTATGCGGTGTGAATAGTCTCTCATCTTACGTCTGTTCAAAAAGCTCCAACTGCTACCAGCTGTTTACTTCAATCTCAGTTTTTCCTTTAACGAGAAACGAGAACAATAATTATTTTCTATAAAATCATGAATTAATGACAAAAGTACAGGATGTATCCAATACTAACACTGTTACCTCTCCTCCCTGACAGCCAGTAAGAAGTCTGGAGAGCCTCTAATCATCTCAGACATAAAGAAAGGCAGTATGGCTCACAGGTACGGACGGTATGGATGGCTTCAGACCACAGTCTAATGACTTGGGTTCAATTGTTTGAGCTTGTGACGGTTCATGTCGTCCTCCTACAGAGAGAGAGACAGTTCACTGTAACAGTGAAGGTGTAAACTTGGCAGTAGAAACGCTAAATAGTATATTTGACCTCTCAGCTTCCCTATCAAATCAAAAACAAAAATGCTGAGGAAATGTAACGAGTCTGCTGTTAATGATAATGCAGAGGATTTTCCAAAGGTTGCTGTTGGCGCATATCCCATGGTAGTTATTGGAGTCCAATTTGTCTCCACAGTCCTTGGTTCCAAATATTGGGGAAGATGCTAGAGCTGAGGATGATGTTAAAGAGTTTAAGTATAGCCTATTGGAATTTGTGGTCTGTATATTTAATAATTTAGGATACCATCAACCCCACAGGCCTTTTTGGGTTGGAGGGTTTGTATTTTGTTCTGTAGTTTATTCAATGTAATTGGATAATCCAGTGGGTTCTGGTAGTCTTTAATAGTTGATTCTAAGATTTGTATTTGATCATGTATATGTTTTTGCTATTTGTTCTTTGTTATAGAGCCAAAAGGATTGTAGAAGTGGTTTATACATACATCTCTATTTTAGACAGATAACTCTTGGTGTTGCTGTTTGTTTAGTGTTTTCCAATTTTCCCAGAAGTGGTTACAGTCTATGGATTCTTCAATTAGATTGAGCTGATTTCTGACGTGCTGCTCCTTCTTTTTCCGTAGTGTATTTCTGTATTGTTTTAGTGATTCACCATAGTGAAGGTGTAGGCTCAGGTTTTCTGGGTCTCTATGTTTTTGGTTGGACAGGTTTCTCAATTTCTTTCTTAGGTTTTTGCATTCTTCATCAAACCATTTGTCATTGTTGTAAATTTTCTTAGGTTTTCTGACGGAATTTACTTTTGATATGTCAGCCAATAGGTCAAATATACTGTTCAGGTGTCCTACTGCTAAGTTTAAACCTTCACTATTGCAGGAAAACATTTTGTCCAGGAAGTTGTCTAATTTGTTGTTGGCCAATAGTTTTCTGGTAGGTGTCTACACCACCTTCCTTCCATTTATAGCATTTGTTAATAGTATGCAGTTTGTTGGGCTTCGATGACTCATGGTTGATTATTACTCTGTTCAAGTAGATTGTGATTTTGCTGGGATCTGATAGTGACGTCAGTAGGCTGACTGTGAACGCTCTGAGAGACTCTGGGTTGAGGTCGGTGATAAAGTAGTCTACAGTACTACTGCCAAGAGATGAGCTATAAGTGTACCTACTGTAGGAGTCCCATCAAAGCCTACCATTGATTATATACACTAAACAAAAATATAAACGGGTTGGTCCCATATTTCATGAGCTGAAATTAAAGATCCCAGATATTTTCCATACCCACAAAATATTATTTCTCTCAAATTTTGTGCACAAATTTGTTTACATCCCTGTTAATGAGCATTGGTGAGCATTTCTCCTTTGCCAAGATAATCTATCCACCTGACAGGTGTGGCATATCAAGAAGCTGATTAAACAGCATGATAATTACACAGGTGCACCTTGTGCTAGGGACAACAAAAGGTCACTCTAAAATGTGCCGTTTTATCACACAACACAATGCCACAGATGTCTCAAGTTTTGAGGGAGTGTGCAATTGGCCTGCTGACTGCAGGAATGTCCACCAAAGCTGTTGCCAGAGAATTTAATATTAATTTCTCTACCATAAGCCGCCTCCAATGTCATTTTAGAAAATTTGGCAGTACGTCCAACCAGCCTCACAACTGAAGACCACATGTAACCACGTCAGCCCAGGAACTCCATGTCCAGCTTCTTCACCTGCAGGGTTGTCTGAGACCAGCCATCCAGACAGCTGGTGAAACTGTTGGTTTGCACAACCAAAGAATTTCTGCACAAACTGTCAGAAACTGTCACAGGAAGCTCATCTGCATTCGTTGACCTCACCAGGGTCTTGACCTGACTGCAGTTCGGTCTCGTAACTGACTTCAGTGGGCAAATGCTCACCTTCGATGGCCACTGGCACGCTGGAGAAGTGTTCTCTTCATGGATGAATCCTGGTTTCAACTGTACCGGGTAGATGGCAGAAAGCGTGTATGGCGTCATGTGGGCGAGCGGTTTGCTGATGTCAACGTTGTGAACAGAGGGCCCCATGGTAGTGGTGGGGTTATGGTATGGGCAGGCATAAGCTATGCACAATGAACACAATTGCATTTTATTGATGGCAATTTAAATGCACAGAGAAATCGTGACGAGATCCTGAGGCTCATTGTCGTGCCATTCATCCACCACCATCACCTCATGTTTCAGCATGATAATGCACAACCCCATGTCACAAGTATCTGTATACAATTCCTTGAAGCTGAAAATGTCCCAGTTCATCCATGGTCTGCATACTCACCTTACATGTCACCCATTGAGCATGTTTGGGATGCTCTGGATTGACGTGTAAGACAGCATGTTCCAATTCCCCCAAATATCAAGGAACTTCTCACAGCCATTGAAGAGGAGTGGGAAAACATTCCACAGGCCACAATCAACAGCCTGATCAACTCTATGCAAAAGAGATGTGTCGCGCTGCATGAGACGAAAGGTGGTCACACCAGATACTGACTGGTTTCCTGATCCACACCCCTACCTTTTTTTAAGGTATCTGTGACCAACAGAAATCCATAGATTATGGCCTAATTCATTTATTTCAATTGGCTGTTTTCCTTATATGAACTGAAATTCAGTAAAAACTTTGAAACCGTTGCATTTTGCGTTTATATTTTCGTTCAGTGTACCTACCCAGTGTGCGACAGAGCTGCAGGAGTTGTGACCCATTTTTGTTGGTTATGTTGTCATAGGTGTGGTTATGTTGTCATAGGTGTGTCTGGAGGGGCATATGGGGGAGGGAATGATGTCACTTCCAGGTAGATGTTTGTCTCCCTGTGTGCTGAGGGTGTCAGGTTCTTAAGGTCACCACAGACTAGTACATGTCCCTGGGCCATGAAATGATTAATCTCCCCCTCTAGGATGGAGAAGATGCCGTCGTTAAAGTATGGGGATTCTAGTGGAGGGAATATAGGTAGCAGACATGAGGACATTTTTCTCTGTTGAGATCATTTCCTTTTGACTTTCTAGCCAGATGTAAAATGTTCCTGTTTTGATTAATTTAATAGAGTGAGTTAGATCTGCTCTATACCAAATTATCATACGTCCTTTCCCTGTTTCACACGTGGTAGTTTGGTGGATGGGACAATCAGCTCTCTGTAACCTAGAGGGCAACCAGTGGGTCCATCTCCTCTATACCATATTTCTTGTAGGATGAATGTCAAATGTATTTGGTGAAGTCCAAATTCCTGCTCTTTAAGCCAAAGGCAGATGATCTCAGGCCTTGGATATTACAGGATGAGATAGTGAAGATGTTCTCTCTCTCTCTCTCTCTCTCTCTCTCTCTCTCTCTCTCTCTCTCTCTCTCTCTCTCTCTCTCTCTCTCTCTCTCTCTCTCTCTCTCTCTCTCTCCCTCCCTCCCTCTCTCCCTCTCTCCCTCTACCCAGGACTGGTACCCTGGAGCCAGGTGACAAGCTGCTGGCCATAGACAACATCAGACTGGAGAACTGTTCCATGGAAGATGCCTGTCAGATCCTACAACAGGCAGAGGACCTGGTCAAACTCAAGATCCGCAAGGACGAGGACAACTCAGGTGGGTCTGCTTGGAGCCTGGCTGGGAGGCAGTTAGGAAGTAGTGTATGTAACAGGAGTATGGTATATAGAGAAGACATATATAAATACTGATGAATCATTCAATCAGACCCAAATAATGAACAGAAGCAGAAGCACAGTGGCAAAGAAAAACTCCTTCAGTACCAGACTTCACCACACAGTGGCAGTATTGTCTACAAATAGCCACAACCATGTTCTTCTTCTACACAACACAATGATGATTCAACAGCTATCACCCACCAGTATTGTAGTGTTTTAGACACACAAATGGCATGATTAAATACTAGTGACCTATAGTGTTATATAGTTCATACTCTGTACCAAATATCAGATGCAGCTCGATAAATAGCAGATATGTTTAATCAGATGCAGCTCTGTAAATAGTGGATAGGTTTATATTTTGCTGTCTGATATGAAAGCATAGAAGCATTTCCTGTAGCAGCAGATGACTCAGTTATCTTCCTCTACTCTGTTTTCCTCTGAGCATTTTCTCTCCCTCCTTTCTCTCCATTGGTGGGATCTGCAGACGTGTTTCACACATGACCTATTTCTAAGAATAATGCCATCGCGGATCATTATAAAAGGGCGATTTATTTTCATTTCCTCTATGCATTTGTTATACTGTGTGGAGGATGAACAGCCCATCCATCAGACATTATTGAAATTGTATTGCTTTCTACCAGTGAATTTAGGATTTTTTAGTATGTTTAGGGAGCTGTGCGATTCTCTCTGCCTTAAAGTGTACCTATGCCCTGAATCTCTCCTCTTTTTTTCTTTCTCTCTCTCTCTCTCTCTCTCTCTCTCTCTCTCTCTCTCTCTCTCTCTTTCAATATAAATACAGTGGGGGAAAAAAGTATTTGATCCCCTGCTGATTTTGAACGTTTGCCCACTGACAAAGAAAGGATCAGTCTATAATTTTAATGGTAGGTTTATTTGAACAGTGAGAAACAGAATAACAACAAAAATATCCAGAAAAACCCATGTCAAAAATGTTATAAATTGATTTGCATTTTAATGAGGGAAATAAGTATTTGACCCCCTCTCAATCAGAAAGATTTCTGGCTCCCAGGTGTCTTTTATACAGGTAACGAGCTGAGATTAGGAGCACACTCTTAAAGGGAGTGCTCCTAACCGCAGCTTGTTACCTGTAAAAAAGACACCTGTCCACAGAAGCAATCAATCAATCAGATTCCAAACTCTCCACCATGGCCAAGACCAAAGAGCTCTCCAAGGATGTCAGGAACAAGATTGTAGACCTACAAGGCTGGAATGGGCTACAAGACCATCGCCAAGCAGCTTGGTGAGAAGGTGACAACATTTGGTGCGATTATTCGCAAATGGAAGAAACACAAAAGAACTGTTAATATCCCTCAGCCTGGGGCTCCATGCAAGATCTCACCTCGTGGAGTTGCAATGATCATGAGAACGGTGAGGAATCAGCCCAGAACTACACGGGAGGATCTTGTCAATGATCTCAAGGCAGCTGGGACCATAGTCACCAAGAAAACAATTGGTAACACATTTTATAACATTTTTGACATGCGTTTTTCTGGATTTTTTTGTTGTTATTCTGTCTCTAACTGTTTAAATAAACCTACCATTAAAATTATAGACTGATCATTTCTTTGTAAGTGGGCAAACATACAAAATCAGCAGGGGATCAAATACTTTTTTCCCCCACTGTACAGTATCTCTCTCTCCCTCTCTCTCCATATCTCTATCTTTCTCTTTCTCTCCTTCTCTCTCTATATATATACAGTATCTCTCTCTCCCTCTCTCTCCTCTCTCTTTCTCTCCCTCTCTCTCGCTCTCTCTATATATATGCAGTATCTCTCTCTCCCTCTCTCTCTCTCTCTCTCTCTCTCTCTCTCCCTCTCTTTGTATCTCTCTTTCCTTCCTTCCTCTCGCTCTCTCTGTCTCTCACTCTCTTTCTTTCTCTCTGATTTCCTGTATGCCCTGAAGTCACCCCGCCCCCCTCTCTCTAACGGTCTCTCCTCCCTCCCTCTCCTCCCTCTCCCTCTCTCTTACCTCCCCCCTAGATGAACAGGAGACGTCTGGTTCTATCATCTATACGGTGGAGCTGAAGAGATATGGAGGCCCCCTGGGCATCACCATCTCAGGCACAGAGGAGCCCTTTGACCCGATCGTTATCTCTGGCCTCACCAAGAGGGGCCTGGCTGAGAGGTGAGACAGTGGACCCTGGAATCTTGCTTCCCTGGCTGGGGCCTGCCCCACAAAAACCTTCTTCTCAAATGCATTTTCAGAAAGAAGTGGGAAGGAAATAGTATTTGTGGAAGAGACCCAGGGTCAGCAAGGGGCATACAGGTCAACTCTAGCCCCACGGTCAAGGGCCCTTTGTGGGGCTGGCCATGCAGGCCCTGGCCCTCTTCACCCCTCTCTACCTTATGGAGTCAGAACACACTACATCCCCCTCCTCCCTCCTTCTGTCTCCCACCACCCCCCCACTCTCTCTCTCTCTCTCTCTCAACCCCTCTCTCTCTTAACCTCTCTCTCTCAACCTCTCTCTCTCCCTTAACCTCTCTTAACCTCTCTCTCTCTTAACCTCTCTCTCTCAAACTCTCTCTCTCTCTCTTAACCTCCCTCCCTCTCTCAACCTCTCTCTCTCCCTTAACCTCTCTTAACCTCTCTCTCTCTTAACCTCTCTCTCTCTCTCTCTCTCTCTCTCTCTCTCTCTCTCTCTCTCTCTCTCTCTCTCTCTTTTAACCTCTCTCTCTCTCTTAACCTCTCTCTCTCTCTTAATCTCTCTTAATTTCTCTTTTTCTTAACCTCTCTCTCTCTCTCTTAACCTCACTCTCTCTCTCTTAATCGCTCTTTTTCTTAACCTCTCTCTCTCTCTTAACCTCTCTCTCTCACCCCCTCTGTCCCCCCTATCTCCTACGCAGCCAGAGAGCCAGAGTTCACAACCTCTCGTCTTTTAAAAGATTGACAAGGATTTAACTTTAACGCCCACCGACCAGTGTGTGTGTGTGTGTGTGTGTGTGTGTGTGTGTGTGTGTGTGTGTGGCGTGCCTACGACACATGGCCTTTGTACTCCTCTAACATGTGAACTAAAGAAAGCCTTTCAGTCTCCATGAGAGACAATCTGATTCTCTTCTACAGTGCATATAGCATTCTGTTCTCATACAGACCACCAGTCACATACCTGGGTTCAAATAGTATTCTAAATCTAGTAGTGTTTGCTTTAGCCTGCCTGGAGTGCCAGATGGGCGGGGTTTACAGTTTTGCCACAATTCTATTGGTTCCATTGCATCAGACAAGCTCAAACAAGCCCAGATAAAGTATTTGAAATTATTTCAAATAATATTTGAACCCAGGTCAACACCAGTCCCATGACGCTAGGCTATGTACATTTTGATCAACATGCATTTTTTAAAGTATATTTATATTATTTGTTCTGTTTTTTTTTTTTGTGTAGACCTGGGTTCAAATAGTATTTTGAAATATTTCATACTTTAGTTGCACTTGATTGAGCTTTTCTGGTGCAATGTAACCGATGGAATAGTCCCCAAAAAAGCAAACCCCAAACCGTCCTGAATCCAACACTCTAAATATTTGATAGAAAACAAATACTTCTTTAACCCAGCTCTTATAGCATCAACAGAGTGGAGGCTCTATCGTATCGCCTCTCTGTGATCACAGACAGACAGACAGACAGACAGACAGACAGACAGACAGACAGACAGACAGACAGACAGACAGACAGACAGACAGACAGACAGACAGACAGACAGACAGACAGACAGACAGACAGACAGACAGACAGACAGACAGACAGACAGACAGACAGACAGACAGACAAAGGCTTATCATTGTTTGACCTCGGTCATGATCGCTGTTCCTGCAGCTTGTGACTCATTGGCACACGCTCACATCCTGACTCATATGTTTGTGTATATCTAACCAGATAAGGGAATCTGTTTTCATTTCTACCAAAGTGGGACTTTTGGGTCAACTTAACGGGCAGAGCTATTCTGCATGTTTACTGCTGTTATATAAACAACAAATGTTTTTAAACTGGATCTCTTTTAGTAAAGGCATTGTACCTAAGTAAATAATTGATTACATTAAATCATAAGATAAGTTGGATGGGTTAACCAGGAGGCATGACAAATCATCATGATCCATCTTATAGGCACAATTATATTACAGTACTGCCATCTGGTATCAAATAAATCCTCTCTAATTTACCATCTCCATAAAGTAGGGCCTGGAGTTGTTTTCCCACCAAGTATTTCCTGACTGGAGATTTTCCTGGTCAGGTCACGTTATCATGACAAACGACCTGGCTGGTATTAAGCTATTTGTCAACATTCCAGGACCCATAATAATATATACTGATCTAGAATCAGGTCCCCCCATGTCTATATATATATATTCATTATGATCTAAAAGACATTATTATGATTCTTGATCAGCTTTCCTACTCTGAGACCCTGACACATACGGCACCAGAGATCCTACCATTTAACCTGTCGTCTTCCCCATAGGACCGGAGCCATCCATGTGGGAGATCGTATCCTGGCCATCAACAGTGTCAGTCTGAAGGGAAAGCCGCTCAGCGAGGCCATTCACCTACTACAGATGGCCGGGGAGACGGTCACACTCAAGATCAAAAAACAGGTCGACAGTAAGTGTTCAGAAAATCAATCAATCAAGTTAATTAATAAAGCCGTTTTTATAACAGCAGCTGTCACAAAATGCTTTTACAGTAAACCAGCCTTGACCTCAAAAAGCAAGCAGGAAGACCCCTCATCATTGCTGATGAAACAGATATTACAGTATAGGTGGCAGGAAAGGTAATGGCGGCAGGTAGCGTAGCGGTTAGAGTGTTGGGCCAGTAACCGAAAGGTCGCTGGTTTGAATTAGGTGAGTAAGGCACTTAACTCTAATTTACCCCAGGGTTGCTGTACTACTATGACTGACCCTGTAAAACAACACATTTCCCTGCACCTATGCGGCGTATGTGACAATAAAACCTAAATATATATTAGTTTTTTTTCTTGGTTTGCCAACATGTTTGGGCCTTCCTCTGGTGTCAGCCTACACCTAATCAAAAGGGGACCATCTCCCAGAAGCTTGGCTGGGGCATAAAACCGCTAAAGCCAGACCATAAAATGTGCGATTGGTCCATACTCAAAAAGATGTTGCATAAAGCGGGATCGTTTTACAAATATTTTCTCTGCATCAGGGATAGTGTACACAAATGTTTCGGCTTTTCAGCCTTCTTCCGTGTGAAGGACATCAATGGAGACGCTAGCCAAATACCAGTACCCACCATCTTAAATCTACCTTGCCAGGACTGTACGTCCTCTACATTTGCATAGTAGGAGACGTACACCCTCAGGGGGTAAACAGTTTGAGGACGGACATCTGAGACGTAACAAGCCATTTGTAGTTTGACATTTAAACAAACAGACAAAGACATAAATCCAGGCAGTGTTGGTGAATTTGATATAGCTGGTTAGCTGAGTGATGCTGTAGCTGGCTGGCTTGCTGAGTGATGCTGTAGCTGGCTGGCTAGCTGAGTGATGCTGTATCCGGCTTGCTGAGTGATGCTGTAGCTGGATGGCTAGCTGAGTGATGCTGTAGCCGGCTAGCTAAGTGATGCTGTAGCTGGCTAGCTAGCTGAGTGATGCTGTAGCTGGCTAGCTAGCTGAGTGCTGCTGTAGCTGGCTGGCTAGCTGAGGGATGCTGTAGCTGGCTAGCTGAGTGCTGCTGTAGCTGGCTGGCTAGCTGCGGGATGCTGTAGCCGGCTAGCTGAGTGCTACTGTAGCTGTCTAGCTGAGTGCTGCTGTAGCTGGCTGGCTAGCTGAGGGATGCTGTAGCCAGCTAGCTGAGTACTGCTGTAGCTGGCTGGCTAGCTGAGTGATGCTGTAGCAGGCTAGCTGAGTGATGCTGTAGCCGGCTAGCTGAGTGATGCTGTAGCCGGCTAGCTGAGTGATGCTGTAGCCGGCTAGCTGAGTGATGCTGTAGCTGGCTGGCTGGCTAGCTGAGTGATGCTGTAGCTAGCTAGCTGAGTGATGCTGTAGCTGGCTAGCTAAGTGATGCTGTAGCTGGCTAGCTGAGTGCTGCTGTAGCTGGCTAGCTAAGTGATGCTGTAGCTGGCCAGCTGAGTGCTGCTGTAGCTGGCTAGCTGAGTGCTGCTGTAGCTGGCTAGCTAAGTGACGCTGTAGCCGGCTAACTGAGTGCTGCTGTACCTGGCTGGCTAGCTCAGGGATGCTGTAGCTGGCTAGCTGAGTACTGCTGTAGCTGGCTGGCTAGCTGGGAGATGCTGTAGCCGGCTAGCTGAGTGCTGCTGTAGCTGGCTAGCTGAGTGCTGCTGTAGCTGGCTATCTAAGTGATGCTGTAGCCGGCTAGCTGAGTGCTGCTGTAGCTGGCTGGCTAGATGAGGGATGCTGTAGCTGGCTAGCTGAGTACTGCTGTAGCTGGCTGGCTAGCTGGGAGATGCTGTAACCGGCTAGCTGAGTGCTGCTGTAGCTGGCTAGCTGAGTGCTGCTGTAACTGGCTGGCTAGCTGAGGGATGCTGTAGCTGGCTAGCTGGGGGATGCTGTAGCTGGCCAGCTGAGTGATGCTGTAGCTGGCTGGCTGGCTAGCTGAGTGATGCTGTAGCTGGCTAGCTGAGTGCTGCTGTAACTGGCTGGCTAGCTGAGGGATGCTGTAGCTGGCTAGCTGGGGGATGCTGTCGCTGGCCAGCTGAGTGATGCTGTAGCTGGCTGGCTAGCTGAGTGATGCTGTAGCTGGCTAGCTGAGTGCTGCTGTAACTGGCTGGCTAGCTGAGGGATGCTGTAGCTGGCTAGCTGAGGGATGCTGTAGCTGGCTTGCTGAGTGCTGCTGGCACCTACTGCGGCTCTGGCTTCTACAGAATAATGTGGCCTCTGCCTCCTCTGTCCAGGCTCCAACACAGTCCAACAGATACATACTGTTAGTTGTCTTATTGAATCCCCTAACAGCTCATCTTTGTAATTCATGTGCTATGAGGTCTATGTGGTTTTTAGGTTTAACTCCCCCAAAAAACCACACAATAATCATTATGTACAATGAAGGAAAACAACGGAACTTTTTTCAGCCTTGGTCGCTTTGATCATTTCTCTGTGTTTAAATCAAGTTATCCGCTCTGAAATTAGTATGATGTATGATCACATTAAAATGTTTCCATGGACAAACCGTTAAGTCTGTAATGCAGTCGTCTGGTGCTAAATCAAATGTTGTTTATGACATGCTGATTGTCATTACGTTAGAAGGAACCACTGTCAGATATGGAAACTTTTTGTTTATTGAAGTAAACTGTGTAGCTGAATAGCGTGCAGTGGTTGTTGTTGTGGCATTGGCCCTGACAAATAAACAAATAGACGACGGCATACATTTTCCAGACCTAGCAAGGTCAAATACAGGTCTCAGATACTTTCCAATACATGAGCTGTGCTGGATTTAGTACAGTGAAACCAATGGAATAATCCGAAACGTGCCAAAAGAACGCCAAGCTAAATCAAGTGCATCCCCAGTACTTTCACGTATTTCAGATTCATAATGTACTGTCTATTTGAAAGTATTTGACATATGACCAAGGTCTGCTATTTTTCTCCCACCCTTGGACAGACGTATGACAACATTGTTTATTTTAGATTGAACTGTCCCAATCAGTACCCTATTCCCTATATAGTGCCTTACTGTTGACCAGAACTAGGGTTATAAAGGGAGGGTATATTACAGGTTTTTGTTCAATTGCTAACAAGCATCGGTCAATACTGAAGCCACTTTTTCAAAACTCTTCACACAGTCTGCATTACCGACATGCATCTTGGCCAAATAGTTCATCTCGCCTCCAAAACTCCCTCAAACCACCAAAACACTTCATACATGTCTCAAAATAAGCTTGTTGGACCATAACACTGGTAAACAATTCTCACTCAGAAAACATACATTGTCACTCATAACACACTGACCTACAAAACACTAACAGCAGGGAGCATTACATAAATGATGAACTTCTCTTTGAAGTTTGAATGATTTTTCACATAAATCAGTATTTCATTATAGAATAAGAATAACACCTTTGCACTTTATTGACTGTACTAAAGTATATGTAACAAGAATGAATCAGAAATGCATCAATTTGCTTCAATAGCCTTTATTTTTTCTATAAATCAAATCAAAGTTTATTTGTCACTTGCGCCGAATACAACACCTTACAGTGAAATGCTTACTTACAGGCTCTAACCAATAGTGTAAAAAAGGTGTTAGGTGAACAATAGGTAAGTAAAGAAATAAAACAACAGTAAAAAGACAGGCTATATACAGTAGTGAGGCTATAAAAGTACCGAGGCTACATACAGACACCGGTTAGTCAGGCTGATTGAGGTAGTATGTACATGTAGATATGGTTAAAGTGACTATGCATATATGATGAACAGAGAATAGCAGTAGCGAGGCTACATACAGACACCAGTTAGACAGGCTGATTGAGGTAGTATGTACATGTAGATATGGTTAAAGTGACTATGCATATATGATGAACAGGGAGTAGCAGTAGCGTAAAAGAGGGGTTGGTGGGTGGTGGGCAGGACACAGTGCAGATAGCCCGGTTAGCCAATGTGCGGGAGCACTGGTTGGTCGGCCCAATTGAGGTAGTATGTACATGAATGTATAGTTAAAGTGACTCTGCATATATGATAAACAGAGAGTAGCAGCAGCGTAAAAGAGGGGTTGGGGGGGGGGGCGCACAATGCAAATAGTCCGGGTAGCCATTTGATTATCTGTTCAGGAGTAAAAACTGTATATCTTTGAATATTGTAATTTACTTGTGAAAAATAAAAAGTTCAAACAAAAAACATATTCCTGAAATTCCAGGGCTGCAATAATAATTATATAAAAAAAACATCATCAACATGTCTAGTATAATCACTCATACTGTACAGTACTGTGAGGGTTCTAGTTCTCATCAACATGTATAATCACTCATACTGTACAGTACTGTGAGGGTTCTAGTTCTCATCAACATGTCTAGTATAATCACTCATACTGTACAGTACTGTGAGGGTTCTAGTTCTCATCAACATGTCTAGTATAATCACTCATACTGTACAGTACTGTGAGGGTTCTAGTTCTCATCAACATGTCTAGTATAATCACTCATACTGTACAGTACTGTGAGGGTTCTAGTTCTCATCAACATGTATAATCACTCATACTGTACAGTACTGTGAGGGTTCTAGTTCTCATCAACATGTCTAGTATAATCACTCATACTGTACAGTACTGTGAGGGTTCTAGTTCTCATCAACATGTCTAGTATAATCACTCATACTGTACAGTACTGTGAGGGTTCTAGTTCTCATCAACATGTCTAGTATAATCACTCATACTGTACAGTACTGTGAGGGTTCTAGTTCTCATCAACATGTCTAGTATAATCACTCATACTGTACAGTACTGTGAGGGTTCTAGTTCTCATCAACATGTCTAGTATAATCACTCATACTGTACAGTACTGTGAGGGTTCTAGTTCTCATCAACATGTCTAGTATAATCACTCATACTGTACAGTACTGTGAGGGTTCTAGTTCTCATCAACATGTCTAGTATAATCACTCATACTGTACAGTACTGTGAGGGTTCTAGTTCTCATCAACATGTATAGTATAATCACTCATACTGTACAGTACTGTGAGGGTTCTAGTTCTCATCAACATGTATAGTATAATCACTCATACTGTACAGTACTGTGAGGGTTCTAGTTCTCATCAACATGTATAGTATAATCACTCATACTGTACAGTACTGTGAGGGTTCTAGTTCTCATCAACATGTATAGTATAATCACTCCTACTGTACAGTACTGTGAGGGTTCTAGTTCTCATCAACATGTATAGTATAATCACTCATACTGTACAGTACTGTGAGGGTTCTAGTTCTCATCAACATGTCTAGTATAATCACTCATACTGTACAGTACTGTGAGGGTTCTAGTTCTCATCAACATGTCTAGTATAATCACTCATACTGTACAGTACTGTGAGGGTTCTAGTTCTCATCAACATGTCTAGTATAATCACTCATACTGTACAGTACTGTGAGGGTTCTAGTTCTCATCAACATGTATAGTATAATCACTCATACTGTACAGTACTGTGAGGGTTCTAGTTCTCATCAACATGTATAGTATAATCACTCATACTGTACAGTACTGTGAGGGTTCTAGTTCTCATCAACATGTCTAGTATAATCACTCATACTGTACAGTACTGTGAGGGTTCTAGTTCTCATCAACATGTATAGTATAACACTCATACTGTACAGTACTGTGAGGGTTCTAGTTCTCATCAACATGTATAGTATAATCACTCCTACTGTACAGTACTGTGAGGGTTCTAGTTCTCATCAACATGTCTAGTATAATCACTCATACTGTACAGTACTGTGAGGGTTCTAGTTCTCATCAACATGTCTAGTATAATCACTCATACTGTACAGTACTGTGAGGGTTCTAGTTCTCATCAACATGTCTAGTATAATCACTCATACTGTACAGTACTGTGAGGGTTCTAGTTCTCATCAACATGTCTAGTATAATCACTCATACTGTACAGTACTGTGAGGGTTCTAGTTCTCATCAACATGTCTAGTATAATCACTCATACTGTACAGTACTGTGAGGGTTCTAGTTCTCATCAACATGTATAGTATAATCACTCATACTGTACAGTACTGTGAGGGTTCTAGTTCTCATCAACATGTATAGTATAATCACTCATACTGTACAGTACTGTGAGGGTTCTAGTTCTCATCAACATGTCTAGTATAATCACTCATACTGTACAGTACTGTGAGGGTTCTAGTTCTCATCAACATGTATAGTATAACACTCATACTGTACAGTACTGTGAGGGTTCTAGTTCTCATCAACATGTATAGTATAATCACTCCTACTGTACAGTACTGTGAGGGTTCTAGTTCTCATCAACATGTCTAGTATAATCACTCATACTGTACAGTACTGTGAGGGTTCTAGTTCTCATCAACATGTCTAGTATAATCACTCATACTGTACAGTACTGTGAGGGTTCTAGTTCTCATCAACATGTCTAGTATAATCACTCATACTGTACAGTACTGTGAGGGTTCTAGTTCTCATCAACATGTATAATCACTCATACTGTACAGTACTGTGAGGGTTCTAGTTCTCATCAACATGTATAGTATAATCACTCCTACTGTACAGTACTGTGAGGGTTCTAGTTCTCATCAACATGTATAGTATAATCACTCCTACTGTACAGTACTGTGAGGGTTCTAGTTCTCATCAACATGTCTAGTATAATCACTCATACTGTACAGTACTGTGAGGGTTCTAGTTCTCATCAACATGTATAATCACTCATACTGTACAGTACTGTGAGGGTTCTAGTTCTCATCAACATGTATAGTATAATCACTCCTACTGTACAGTACTGTGAGGGTTCTAGTTCTCATCAACATGTCTAGTATAATCACTCATACTGTACAGTACTGTGAGGGTTCTAGTTCTCATCAACATGTCTAGTATAATCACTCATACTGTACAGTACTGTGAGGGTTCTAGTTCTCATCAACATGTCTAGTATAATCACTCCTACTGTACAGTACTGTGAGGGTTCTAGTTCTCATCAACATGTCTAGTATAATCACTCATACTGTACAGTACTGTGAGGGTTCTAGTTCTCATCAACATGTATAGTATAATCACTCATACTGTACAGTACTGTGAGGGTTCTAGTTCTCATCAACATGTATAGTATAATCACTCATACTGTACAGTACTGTGAGGGTTCTAGTTCTCATCAACATGTCAGTATATCACTCATACTGTACAGTACTGTGAGGGTTCTAGTTCTCATCAACATGTATAATCACTCATACTGTACAGTACTGTGAGGGTTCTAGTTCTCATCAACATGTATAGTATAATCACTCCTACTGTACAGTACTGTGAGGGTTCTAGTTCTCATCAACATGTCTAGTATAATCACTCATACTGTACAGTACTGTGAGGGTTCTAGTTCTCATCAACATGTATAGTATAATCACTCATACTGTACAGTACTGTGAGGGTTCTAGTTCTCATCAACATGTCTAGTATAATCACTCATACTGTACAGTACTGTGAGGGTTCTAGTTCTCATCAACATGTATAATCACTCATACTGTACAGTACTGTGAGGGTTCTAGTTCTCATCAACATGTCTAGTATAATCACTCATACTGTACAGTACTGTGAGGGTTCTAGTTCTCATCAACATGTATAGTATAATCACTCCTACTGTACAGTACTGTGAGGGTTCTAGTTCTCATCAACATGTCTAGTATAATCACTCATACTGTACAGTACTGTGAGGGTTCTAGTTCTCATCAACATGTATAGTATAATCACTCATACTGTACAGTACTGTGAGGGTTCTAGTTCTCATCAACATGTCTAGTATAATCACTCATACTGTACAGTACTGTGAGGGTTCTAGTTCTCATCAACATGTATAATCACTCATACTGTACAGTACTGTGAGGGTTCTAGTTCTCATCAACATGTCTAGTATAATCACTCATACTGTACAGTACTGTGAGGGTTCTAGTTCTCATCAACATGTATAGTATAATCACTCATACTGTACAGTACTGTGAGGGTTCTAGTTCTCATCAACATGTCTAGTATAATCACTCATACTGTACAGTACTGTGAGGGTTCTAGTTCTCATCAACATGTCTAGTATAATCACTCATACTGTACAGTACTGTGAGGGTTCTAGTTCTCATCAACATGTATAATCACTCATACTGTACAGTACTGTGAGGGTTCTAGTTCTCATCAACATGTATAGTATAATCACTCATACTGTACAGTACTGTGAGGGTTCTAGTTCTCCGTCTCTCCTGCATTTGGCCACAAGTTCTCATCAACATCACACCTTATGTCTTCTCTGGTGATGCGTCTTGGAAAGTATCTTGTGGAATGTCTAATCCAACTCTGGCAGTCTTCAGGAGAAGTGTCTCCACACCCTGCATTCATGGCATCCAGTAAGGACATCTGGTCATGTGGATGGTGGTCATAAACCTTCCACCTCCACGCAGAGAAACTCCTCTATGGGGTTTAGGAAGGGGGAGTATGGAGGCAGGAATAGTACTGACATCCTGGGATGTGCAGCAAACCAGTCTGTGACTGCAGCAGAGTGGTGGAATGCCACATTATCCCACACAACATGAAGGTAGGGGAGTTTCTTGCCCCTCTCTCCTCCGCTGGCACAAGTTGATTATGCAGGTCATCCAAGAAATAAATGAGCCTCTCTGTATTGTAGGGGCCAATGAGTGGTTTGTGTAACAGCAAACCATCATGGGACAGCGCTGCACACATTGTGATGTTAGCTCCTCTCTGGCCTGTGACATCCACGGTTGCTCTCTGTCCAATCACATTTCTTCACATGTGGCGTGTTTTTGCCAGGTTGAATCCAGCTTCATCCACAAAGATGAATGTATGTGCTGTTCGCCTGGCTTCCATCTTCATTACTCTCTAAAATACAGTAAATCCACTGTTTTACAGTACTTTACATTAAGCATAGCTGTGTATGTACTGTTTGGTTTGGTTATTGAACAGACATCTGACCTGGACATATTGATGCCAGAGTTCTTTCACACGTTCCCCGTTTCTCTCAAAGGGTACAGTGTACAACTGCTTCATCTTTATTTTATGTTTCTCTAGGACTCTGGCAATTGTCGTTGTGCTGACCGTATTCACATTCCCAAAAGTGATATTGTCTGCCAGCACTCTGTCCCGAATTTCCCGCAATTTTATTGCAATGTTGCCAATTACTATGTCAACAATGGCACATCTGATAATATTCTGCCTCTCCCTCCTGTGGGAGACAACCTTTGGATCCAACTGAAAAACACAAAACAATCAATATATTTCTAAATGTCAGTACATGTAAAAATGTGAACATACTGTATTGTACTGTAATATGTAGTTCAATTATCATTGACGGATGCACATCTCACCTGTTTTGCCAGAAAATTCATACTATTGATGCAACTATTGAACGCTGCAGATTTGGTTGCACCCTTGAACCTGCCTCTCTCAAAGAGAGACCATGGTTTACAACATGGTTTACAACATGGTTTACAACATGGTTTACAACATGGTTTACAACATGGTTTACAACATGGTTTACAACATAGTTTACAACATGGTTTACAACATGGTTCACAACATGGTTTACAACACAGTTTACAACATGGTTTACAACATGGTTTACAACATAGTTTACGACATGGTTTACAACATGGTTTACAACATGGTTTACAACATGGTTTACAACATGGTTTACAACATGGTCAATAATTGTGGCCCTTATCTCTTCCTCTCCTTTGTCCTCCATGTATTCTCCCTCTCCCTGCCACTCTTCTTTCCCCACCAACCTGTCTTCCTTGATCCATGTTTCCAAACTAAACCATTCCTAAGCCGTCCTCTTTTGTCTGTTTGGTAACAAGACTAAAAACAGGACACTTGGGTCGGCTTTCAGCTGAAATTGCAATTACCAATTACCAATTGCAATTACCTGTGTTTGGAATGATTAAATATTCTGCTGAGATTTTCTACGTTTCAATCTGGTTACAGCAGAAATGCACAACATTTACCATCATTCTGTTTTGAATGTGTTTTTAACAGTTTTGGAAACAGTGTGTTAGCATTTGAAAACATGTGCTGCAAATATATAGTTTTGCAGGTGGTAGAGTATGAATGAGAAAAGAGTTAATGGATTTCGGAGAATGTGGTCATTGAATGCATTTTGTGTGAAAGCAATGAAAAATTATTCACATTTTGGTCCACGTACACTTCTGTTTCGCTGACTGTGTGAAGAGTTTTGACAATGTGACTCCAGTTTTGACCAATGCATATTAGCAATTGAAAAAAAGTTTACCAGTAAACTACCAGAATTTTGTTAGCTTTCAAGGTTTAATTTTATAAGATGACTCCTAGTGGCCTTGGATTAGCTAACACAACGTGCCATTAGAACACAGGAGTGATGGTTGCTGATAATGGGCCTCTGTACACCTATGTAGATATTCCATAAAAAATCTGCCATTTCCAGCTACAATAGTCATTTACAACATTAACAATGTCTGCACTGTATTTCTGATCAATTTGATGTTATTTTAATGGACAAAAAAATGTGCTTTTCTTTCAAAAACAAGGACATTTCTAAGTGACCCCAAACTGTTGAACGGTAGTGTACATAAAAACACACTAGTGATCTATAAAGTGATTTATTTTGGGGTTCAAAGTTAAGTTATCTTTGCACATTCCAGTTCCGTATTGAAGAAATGACCACAGCTACACTACTGGGTAAGTCTATACGCTGTAGGCAGAAAGTTCAGCTGGTGTCTTTTTGTACAGCTGATTGGCTGTGGTTTGGTTTTGTGGTCAGAGCCAAGAAAAAAGGACGGGTCCCCTCCTTCAGTAGTCAAGTGAACTCTCATCTTGTGGCCTCGTCTTTTTTTGCCTTCAGCCTAGGGAATGTATCATTCAGGGTATTCAGATGATACGTCAACATCTTCTCTGAAGGCTTTCCATGTCTTTCATCAGGAGCTTTGGGAGACATGCCCAAACAGGTGAAGCATATTCCAGGACAGGTGAAGCATATTCCTGGACAGGTGAAGCATATTCCAGGACAGGTGAAGCATATTCCAAGACGGGTGAAGCATATTCCAAGACAGGTGAAGCATATTCCAAGACAGGTGAAGCATATTCCAAGACAGGTAAAGCATATTCCTGGACAGGTGAAGCATATTCCAGGACAGGTGAAGCATATTCCAAGACAGGTGAGGCATATTCCAGGATAGGCAGAGCATATTCCAGGACAGGTAAATGTCATATACAGTACCAGTCAAAAGTTTGGACAAACCTACTCATTCAAGGGTTTTTCATCAAGACAAAGGGTAGCTACTATGAAGAATCTCTGTTTAACACTTTTTTGTTTACTACATGATTCCATATGTGTTATTTCATAGTTTTGATGTCTTCACTATTATTCTACAATGTAGAAAATAGTAAAAATAAAGAAAAACTCTGGAATTAGTAGGTGTGTCCAAACCTTTGACTGGTACTGTATGTGTGGTCAGAACATCTGAAGACCAGCGCTCCTGGCCTGAGCCCTCTTCAGCATGTATCTAACATGGGCATCCCATGAGAGGTCATAGGAGAGCTGCACCCCAAGGAGCTTAAAGGTGTCCACACGTTCCACTGCCTTGCCGTTCAGGACAACAGGAGGAGGAGTCCATCTGTTTTGAGACTTCCTGAAGATAATAACCATGTCTTTGGTTTTCAGTGCATTGGCTGTGAGGCAGTTTGTCTGACCCCATGCTGTGACTGTTTTCCACAGAAGCTTGCATCTGGCCTGGTAGAGAGATGTTCAGAAAGGGTCAGATCGTCTACATTTTGGATGGGTTCAACACTAGATGGCATCAGGTTTGTCTAGTGCAGAGAACAAACAGGAGTGGGGCAAGGACGCTGCCTTGAGGGACCCCAGCCTGTACTGACTGTTTGATGCAGTAGCTGCGGATTAAGAGCCAGATGTGCTTTGAAGGGCCTAGTCTGCTTAGAGAATGTAGAAGTTGTGCATGGTCGATAGTGTCTAAGGCCCGCGTGAAGTTCGCTACTGGAACAGAATTTACCTTTCACTTTTTACTTGAATTGTCATTTGATCTGGCTTTGGAATTTAGCAGTTTTACCTGTGCCTTGGTTTTGTCTTCGCCCATCGTTTTTCGTTTAGCTGTTTCACTTCGGACACTTCATCTGCTCCACCATGCACCGGTCTGGTAAGGTTGAACGCCTCCTCTCCTACTCAGCCTCCCGACAAAAGCTATTCCCAAATGGGTGTGACTCCTACTCCTGTTGCCTGCTGCACTGCTGCTTGTATCCCACCCAGCGATCTGTTCACTGTCTGCCCTGGCCTGTCTCCCACTGTCTGGTACAGGTACCCCCGCCACACTCCCCCCTCTCCCCTGAGCTTTCAACTCATCTGAATTATTATATATATTTTTTTCTGATCTTTGGACTAATCTGAATTTTTTATGTAGGCTAATTAGCTTATGAAACATATTATGTGAGCTTTACTCAGAAACACTTTAATTAACTAGCAAAGGCCTGCTATTTATTTATTTTATTGAATTTAATTTGTATAGCCTACTGGACTCATAGAGCGCTACTCTCGCATGTTATTTTGTTGGGGAGAGTGACTCTTTGAACTTACAATAGCTAGTCCCAAGCCATTTTGTTTTTTTCTTGTGCTTTGTGCTGTTTGCTTCGTGACTCCTGTTTGCTTTGTTGACTATGAACTTGCTTGTTTACCCGACAGATAATGTTTGTTCCGTCACTCGCGACTCTGACTCTCTATTGGTTACACTGTCTTTTGGCCTCCCATCCCATTCTAACCACCTCTCGCCGGCTTTGTATTCATGTTACCTGATGAAATTGCTGTACAGTATGATCTTGTTGCCATCTGATGCACATTCAAATGTCATAGAAAATCAACACTGCAGAGCTCTCCCTGTCCTCTGCCGTGCCCTGATTGTATTACCGCTGATGATATCTGGAAATATGCTTGTACACCTTGGCCTGTCTACTGTTGTTTTGGTACAGCCTAGCCCATCTATTGTTACTATAGAACAGCCTGGCCTGTCTACTGTTGCTATAGTACAGCCTGGCCTGTCTACTGTTGCTATAATACAGCCTGGCCTGTCTACTGTTGCTATAGTACAGTCTGGCCTGTCTACTGTTGCTATAATACAGCCTGGCCTGTCTACTGTTGCTATAGTACAGCCTGGCCTGTCTACTGTTGCTATAGTACAGCCTGGCCTGTCTACTGTTGCTATAGTACAGTCTGGCCTGTCTACTGTTGCTATAGTACAGTCTGGCCTGTCTACTGTTGCTATAATACAGTCTGGCCTGTCTACTGTTGCTATAGTACAGTCTGGCCTGTCTACTGTTGCTATAGTACAGCCTGGCCTGTCTACTGTTGCTATAGTACAGTCTGGCCTGTCTACTGTTGCTATAGTACAGTCTGGCCTGTCTACTGTTGCTATAATACAGCCTGGCCTGTCTACTGTTGCTATAGTATAGCCTGGCCTGTCTACTGTTGCTATAGTACAGCCTGGCATGTCTACTGTTGCTATAGTACAGCCTGGCCTGTCTACTGTTGCTATAATACAGCCTGGCCTGTCTACTGTTGCTATAGTACAGCCTGGCCTGTCTACTGTTGCTATAGTACAGCCTGGCCTGTCTACTGTTGCTATAGTACAGCCTGGCCTGTCTACTGTTGCTATAGTACAGCCTGGCCTGTCTACTGTTGCTATAGTACAGTCTGGCCTGTCTACTGTTGCTATAATACAGCCTGGCCTGTCTACTGTTGCTATAGTACAGCCTGGCCTGTCTACTGTTGCTATAGTACAGCCTGGCCTGTCTACTGTTGCTATAGTACAGCCTGGCCTGTCTACTGTTGCTATAATACAGCCTGGCTTGTCTACTGTTGCTATAGTACAGTCTGGCCTGTCTACTGTTGCTATAGTACAGCCTGGCCTGTCTACTGTTGCTATAATACAGCCTGGCCTGTCTACTGTTGCTATAGTACAGCCTGGCCTGTCTACTGTTGCTATAGTACAGCCTGGCCTGTCTACTGTTGCTATAATACAGCCTGGCCTGTCTACTGTTGCTATAGTACAGTCTGGCCTGTCTACTGTTGCTATAGTACAGCCTGGCCTGTCTACTGTTGCTATAGTACAGTCTGGCCTGTCTACTGTTGCTATAGTACAGTCTGGCCTGTCTACTGTTGCTATAGTACAGTCTGGCCTGTCTACTGTTGCTAGCCCTAATTCTGACTTGTGCTCTGATGATTTGTGCTCTCGTAAAAGCTTGGGTATTCTGATCACTAACACTGGAACCGTGTTATCTAATTGATCAATAGAAAGTGTGGGTTCACAGCTCCAATCCAGATGTGTTAGTAATTACTGAGACATGATTAAGAAAGAGTGTTCTGAACACTGACGTTTACCTTTCTGGTTATAACCTTTTTCTCGCTTTATTGGCTGTAGCACCGGCCTGTTCCCTACTTGTCCTAAGCTCTCTCCTGGCCCCTGAATGTGTCCTGCTAGGTGACCTAAACTGGGACATGCTTAAACTGCCTGACCAAATCTTAAAACAATGGGGCTCCCTAAATCTCTCTCAGATCTTTACCAATCTCACAAGGTATGACCCCAAGCACCCAGAAAAGCCTACTCTCCTTGATGTTATGCTCACAAATAATCCTGATAGGTTTAAGTCTGGTGTTTTCTGTAATGACCTTTGTGATCACTGTTTTACAGCCTGTGTTCGTAATGGCTGCTCAGTTAAACGACCTGTCCTGATTTGTCATAGATGCTTACTGAAAAACTTTAATGAGCAAGCCTTCCTTCATGACCAGGCCTCTGTAAATTGGTATAGAATCAGCTTGATTTTTTTTTATCTTTTCAGTGCTATTGTTAACAAGCATGGCCCCATAAAGAAAATGAGAATTAAAAACAGGTTCAGCCCCTGGTTCGATCTGGCAGAGTTACTCCACCTCAAGAGCACTATTTGGCGAAAGGCTCTGCACACAAATATTCAGGTTGACTGGCTGTCATTCAGGCATATGAGAAACAAGTGTACTCAAGCTCACTGGCTGTCATTCAGGCATATGAGAAACAAGTGTACTCAAGCTCACTGGCTGTCATTCAGGCATATGAGAAACAAGTGTACTCAAGCTCACTGGCTGTCATTCAGGCATATGAGAAACAAGTGTACTCAGGCTATCCAGAAGGCCAACATTAGTTACTTTAAGGTTGCAGTTCTCTCTCTGTGGGTCTAACCCCAAGAAGTTCTGGAAAACGGTGGAAGACCTGGAGAATAAACCCTCCTCACAGCTGCCCATGTCCCTTAATGTTGATGATGTGGTTGTTACTGACAAGAAGCACATGGCTGAGCTCTTTAATCACCACTTCATTAAGTCAAGATTCCTTATTTGACTCAGCCTTGCCCCCTTGCCCATCAAACACTTCCTTATCTCCCAGCCCTTTTAATGCGACTAGCTCTTCCCTCTTTTTCCACTGTTAACAACACTTGTGGCTGCTTCGCGTGATGTATTGTTGTCTCTACCTTTTTGACCTTCGTGCTGTTGTCTGTACCTAACAATGTACCATGTTTGTGCTGCTTCTATGTTGTGTTGCTACCATGCTGTGTTGCTACCATACAGTGTTGCTACCGTGTTGTGCTGTCATGTTGTGTTGCTGCCATGTTGTGTTATTGTCTTAGGTCTCTCTTTATGTGGTGTCATGGTGTCTCTCTTGTTGTGATGTGTGTTTTGTCCCACATTTTTATTTTAATCCCAGCCTCCGTCCCCGCAGGAGGCCTTTTGCCTCTTGGTAGGCCGTCATTGTAAATAATAATTTGTTCTTAATTGACTTGCCTAGTTTAATGTCATAGCGTTGACTATCATCAAAAACTTTTAAGGATTAGCCCCTTTTGTTACATTTTCGCCTAAAACGACATACCCAAATCTAACTGCCTGTAGCTCTGGCCCTGAAGCAAGGATATGCATATTCTTGGTACCATTTGAAAGGACACACTTTGGAGTTTATGGAAATGTGAAAGGAATGTAATAGAATATAACACAGTAGATCTGGTTAAAGATAATACAAAGAAAAAAACAACCGTTCTTTTGTACTTTTTTTGTACCATCATCTTTGAAATGCAAGAAAAAGGCCATAATGTATTATTCCAGCCCAGGTGCAATTTAGATTGTGGCCATTAGAAGGCATCAGCGTATGTGCAAAGTTTTAGACTGATCCAATAAACAATTGCTTTTCTGTTCCAAATTTTGTATCAAGACTGCCCATATGTGCTTAATTTGTTTATTAATAACTTTTCATGTTCAAAATTCACTGTAATAGCTACTGTAAAGTGGACAGTGCAGCTAGATTATCAAGATTTTAAGCTTTCTGACAATATCAGATATGTCTATGTCCTGGGAAATGTTCTTGTTACTTACAACTTCATGCTAATCGCATTAGCCTACGTTAACTCAACTGTCCTGTGGAAGGGACAACGATCCCGAAGAAGTTTTAAATGTGAAGACTGTTAATTTATCAAATCAATTCTCTGTCTGTAATTTTATTATGCGATTAAACTAATCATGTAACTTTAACTAGGAAGTCGGGGCACCACAGTAAAATGTTTAAAGAGTTTCTATTTCCTGAATTATAACTCTTCAGATATTTTCATATCTTATCGATTACAGTCACTTATTAATGTATTATTATCTCATCAGTCATATTCTGAATGTGAGAAACCCTTGGATATCTGCACGAACCCTAACATAGATCATGAATCAGCGATATACACATTGGCTTAATTATTGATTTACTAACTAACTTAATCAATCAATTAATTACATAAACACACACACATAATATGTCATACAGACATTTGATGGGGGCACGTGTGTGCTCCACACCAGACAGTGCAGGGTAGACAAGATTCTGCAAGTCAACAGGGCCATGAGGCTGCTTTACAGGCTCACGAGTCAGAACAGGTATTCTAAGCACAGTTTTTTTTCTTCCTCTACAAGCCTCCGTTTAAAAAGAGCTGCTGTCAGTTTCTGCATTGCTCAAAATAACCTTTTAAGTGAGCATATTGAAATCTGTGATACTTGGTATTGCTAATACGCAAAGGAAATGTATTCACAGAATGACAAACTATTATAAAACAGGTAAGGCAAATACATTTAATCAATGGTCTAAAATTGTATAAAAAGAGTCAGTGTTAGTCTTAACCAAAGGAGATTAGTGGAAACTTAATTGGGGAGAACGGGCTCGTGGTAATGACTGGAGCGGAGTCAGTGGAATGGTATCAAATACATCAAACACATGGTTTCCAGGTGTTTGATGCCATTCCTTTTGCTACGTTCCGCCCATTATTATGAGCCATTATGGTCTTAACCAGGACTGGAGGGCAACAAGATGGCTCCACGGCCATAGTGAATGTTAACCTGGGCAGCTCGCAGCTGGGTTTCCCTTTGTAGTCCGTGATAGTTTTGCAAGCCCTGCCACATTCAATGAGCATAGTAGGATTCGATCTTAGTCCTGTATTGACACTTTGCCTGTTTGATGGCTCGTCTGAGGTCGTAGTAAGATTTCTTATAAGCGTTCTGTATTAGTGTCCGGCTCCTTGAAAGCGGCAGCTCTAAACTTTAGCTCAGTGCGGATGTTGCCTGTAACTCATGGCTTCTGGTTTGGGTATGTACTGTATGTACGGTCACTGTGGGGTCAACGTCATCAATGCACTTATTAATGAAGCCGGTGACTGATGTGGTAAACTCCTCAATTTTATCGGATGAATCCCGGAACATATTCCAGTCTATTGAGCGTGTTACTGGTACTTCCTGTTTTAGTTTTTGCTTGTACGCAGGAATCAGGAGAATAGAGTTATTGTCAGATTTGCCAAAGGGAGGGCGAGGGAGAGCCTTTTTTAAAGTTATTCAAGTGTAAATTATCAAATTTACCATAGATTACCTGTTAATTACCAAAATGACAGAAGATTCTGGTAAATTTGGTAAATTAGTGGTATCGACAAGACCCAAAGACCGTTCTCTGAATAGATTGTTCCCTCTTCCTCCCTCAGTAGCAGACGAGAAGAAGAAGGATGGAGAGATGGAGAATGATTTGAGTGACACAGAGGACATATCAGACATGACAGACTCTCAGAAGACCAACAAGCTGTCAGAGATCTACTCCACCACCATACCCAGTGTGGACTCTGCCATGGAGTCCTGGGACGGATCCGGCATTGACGCCGGCTACGGAAGCCAGGGTAAAGACTAGTGGTAGACATGGTGAAATGTGTGGAAGGGTTATGGTTATGGTTAGGGCCAGGGTTGAAGCTAGGGTTAGTGGTAGACCTATACATGGTGTTATAACGTAGTCCTGGGATGGCTCAGGAATTTACACTTGCTACGGCAGCCAAGGTGAGACCAGTGGTAGACCTATACAGGATGTCTATAGGGAGACCAGTGGTAGGCCTATACAGGATGTCTATAGGGAGACCAGTAGTAGGCCTATACAGGATGTATATGGGAAGACCAGTGGTACAGTAGGCCTATACAGGATGTCTATAGGGAGACCAGTGGTAGGCCTATACAGGATGTCTATAGGGAGACCAGTGGTAGGCCTATACAGGATGTCTATAGGGAGACCAGTGGTAGGCCTATACAGGATGTCTATAGGGAGACCAGTGGTAGGCCTATACAGGATGTCTATAGGGAGACCAGTAGTAGGCCTATACTGGATGTATATGGGAAGACCAGTGGTACAGTAGGCCTATACAGGATGTCTATGGGAAGACCAGTGGTCGGCGTATACAGGATGTCTATGGGAAGACCAGTGGTAGGCCTATACAGGATGTCTATGGGAAGACCAGGTCCGGACTACCTCAGCCATGATGCTATCGTCCATGTTTGCTTATACAGGTTGAAAAATAGAAATATAGTTGTTTTATTATACCCTATCCACCTCTTTCTCATGGTCCTTCCATTTGTTGTCTCGTTTGTGTAGAGCATGTTCTCTCTCTCTCTTTCTATGTTGTGTCTATTTAACTCTATATGGCCCATCTCTCTCCCTCCCTCTGCAGGAACCTACATCCACCAGGCAGCAGGCATCGCCCTGCACCCCCATGAGTGGAGGAGTGCCAAGCAAAGGAACAGCCCCCCACCCCCGGCCCGCCGTAGTAAGAACTACCCTTTTAGTGACGGGGGCTTCAGTGAAGACGACTGGGACAAACCGTCAGGGTAAGACTCACTGTGGATACCCCCTGTACGGTGTACATTTCAGGACATCCTCAAGCCTCAAGCCTCACATCTCACCCCTCCTTGTATACTGTACTTACTGTGGACACTGTAAAGTGTGTAGGTGATATGCACACCTCATATACGCATTCAGGGTAAGACTCACGGTGGACTGGAGATCTCATGGTAGTAGCAGGTCTTTACAGGTTGCAACTAGTGTTGGAAATTTCTGGTACGTTTTCCCCAAATTCCTACGTTTTCCAGATATCTTGGTTGGAAGATTCCTGGAATCAGGAAGCAATAAGTAGAAAATTAACAATCCTCCAACCAGGATTTCTAGAAAACCTGGGAATTCTTGGAAAACAATGGAAGAACCCGTGACAGTATCAGGTGTTTGCAGGTTGAAACAATGGTAGGCCCCATAACAGTATCCGTCTTTGTAGGTTGCTTCAATGGGAAACCCAATGACTTTACCAGGTCTTTGCAGTTAGCAACAATGGAAGAACCCAGGACAGTGTCCGGTGTTTGCAGGTTGAAACAATTGTAGTCCCCATAACAGTATCCGGTCGATGGAAGGCCAATGACAGTATCCCATATTTGCAGGTTGCAGGGTTTTTCTAGATATTACACAAGGACCTGTGCAACCCTCATGACAGCACAGCCGTTAAATTCTGATGAAGGCAGATTGCAGTCGAAACTTTGGTATTTCTGAAATGTAGGCTTATTGCTTCTGAGCCACGAGAGTGCAGCTTTTCTGCTCTATTTGCCTCTACACTCCTAGAAAAAAGGGCTCCAAAAGGGTTCTTTGTCTGTCCCCATAGGATAACCCTTTTTGGTTCCAGGTAGAAACCTTTTTGGTTCTTCTGTGGAAAGGGTTCTACATGGAACCCAAAAGGGTTCTTCAAAGGGTTATCCTATGGGGACAGCCGAAGAACCATTTTAGATTTTAGATAGCACCTTCTTTTCTAATAGTGTAGCTGTGTGACCTCAGAGCTGCTTGTGATGTCGCCATCACTAAACATCTGAGTGTCATGAACTGTCCCTGCCACTTAGGGTCATTTAACTGTCCACTATGATGCCTCTGAGTCAGTGGTACGTTACATAGAATGTTATAATGATCACCGAGCGATGGGGGCTTCAATAAAGATGACTAGGACACACATTCAGGGTAAGACTCACTGTGAGACAGACTCTCACTCAGAGATATCACTGAGACCCACAGACTCATGTCTGAATACCCCATAACAGTACCAGGCATTTTGCAGGTTGCAAAAATGAACTACTCATAGTCATGAACTCAGAACGCCTTAGACTAGGTGCTTCATGTTAGTCCACAAAGTCCTGTGCAGCCTTCGTGACATCAAACCCACCTAAAGCTGGACTCACAGATAGGGCTGCAAAAAAGTCACGTCATTGTTTCTGCCTGAGATTGGATTTTACCTCTAGTTGTGTGCTCAAGGCCTCAGAGCTGCTTGTGACGTCATTATCACTAAGTCACTAGTGGAGAGGGTAATGTATGAGTGTATCAGCCTCCTCTTAGCACCTCCTCTAAGGCTCTGGCCCCATGTGTACTCTACCATCCAGGCTGTATCACAACCGGCCATGATTGGGAGTCCCATAGGGTGGCACACAATTGGCCCATCATCGTCCGGGTTTTCCCGGTGTAGGCCGTCATTGTAAATAAGAATTTGATCTTAACTGACTTGCCTAGTTAAATACATGTTCAATTGAAAAACTTTTTTTTAAATTAAAATTAACTGCTCTTAAACTATCACATGATGTCTCTGATGCAGGTTTACACAACATGGAGAGACTTACCATAGGTTGATGTTCCCACCTATAGACTATAGAATTACCAGAGCGTAGGTTAATGTTCCTGACTATAGACTATAGAATTACCAGAGCGTAGGTTAATGTTCCCGACTATAGACTATAGAATTACCAGAGCGTAGGCTAATGTTCCCACCTATAGACTATAGAATTACCAGAGCGTAGGTTAATGTTCCCACCTATAGACTATAGAATTACCAGAGCGTAGGTTAATGTTCCCACCTATAGACTATAGAATTACCAGAGCGTAGGTTAATGTTCCCACCTATAGACTATAGAATTACCAGAGTGTAGGTTAATGTTCCCACCTATAGACTATAGAATTACCAGAGCGTAGGTTAATGTTCCCACCTATAGACTATAGAATTATCAGAGCGTAGGTTAATGTTCCCCACAATAGACTATAGAATTACCAGAGCGTAGGTTAATGTTCCCACCTATAGACTATAGAATTACCAGAGCGTAGGTTAATGTTCCCCACAGTAGACTATAGAATTACCAGAGCGTAGGTTAATGTTCCCACCTATAGACTATAGAATTACCAGAGCGTAGGTTAATGTTCCCACCTATAGACTATAGAATTACCAGAGCGTAGGTTAATGTTCCCACCTATAGACTATAGAATTACCAGAGCGTAGGTTAATGTTCCCACCTATAGACTATAGAATTATCAGAGCATAGGTTAATGTTCCCACCTATAGACTATAGAATTACCAGAGCGTAGGTTGATGTTCCCACCTATAGACTATAGAATTATCAGAGCGTAGGTTAATGTTCCCCACAATAGACTATAGAATTACCAGAGCGTAGGTTAATGTTCCCACCTATAGACTATAGAATTATCAGAGCGTAGGTTAATGTTCCCCACAATAGACTATAGAATTACCAGAGCGTAGGTTAATGTTCCCACCTATAGACTATAGAATTACCAGAGCGTAGGTTAATGTTCCCCACAGTAGACTATAGAATTACCAGAGCGTAGGTTAATGTTCCCACCTATAGACTATAGAATTACCAGAGCGTAGGTTAATGTTCCCACCTATAGACTATAGAATTACCAGAGCGTAGGTTAATGTTCCCACCTATAGACTATAGAATTACCAGAGCGTAGGTTAATGTTCCCACCTATAGACTATAGAATTATCAGAGCATAGGTTAATGTTCCCACCTATAGACTATAGAATTACCAGAGCGTAGGTTAATGTTCCCCACAATAGACTATATAATTACCAGAGCGTAGGTTAATGTTCCCACCTATAGACTATAGAATTACCAGAGCGTAGGTTAATGTTCCCACCTATAGACTATAGAATTACCAGAGCGTAGATTAATGTTCCCACCTGTAGACTATAGAATTACCAGAGCGTAGGTTAATGTTCCCACCTATAGACTATAGAATTACCAGAGCGTAGGTTAATGTTCCCACCTATAGACTATAGAATTACCAGAGCGTAGGTTAATGTTCCCACCTATAGACTATAGAATTACCAGAGCGTAGGTTAATGTTCCCACCTATAGACATAGAATTATCAGAGCATAGGTTAATGTTCCCACCTATAGACTATAGAATTACCAGAGCGTAGGTTAATGTTCCCACCTATAGACTATAGAATTACCAGAGCGTAGGTTAATGTTCCCACCTATAGACTATAGAATTACCAGAGCGTAGGTTAATGTTCCCACCTATAGACTATAGAATTACCAGAGCGTAGGTTAATGTTAAAAATTGTCAAAGACCCCAGCCACCCCAGTCATAGACTGTTCTCTCTACTACCGCATGGCAAGCGATACCGGAGTGCCAAGTCTAGGACAAAAAGGCTTCTCAACAGTCTTTACTCCCAAGCCATAAGATTCCTGAACAGGTAATCAAATTGCTACCCGTACTATTTGCATTGTGTGCCCCCCCCACCCCTCTTTTTTACGCTGCTGCTACTCTCTGTTTATCATATATGCATAGTCACTTTAACTATACATTCATGTACATACTACCTCAATTGGGCCGACCAACCAATGCTCCCACACATTGACCTACCGGGCTATCTGCATTGTGTCCTGCCCACCACCCGACAACCCCTCTTTTACGCTACTGCTACTCTCTGTTCATCATATATGCATAGTCACTTTAACCATATCTACATGTACATACTACCTCAATCAGCCTGACTAACCGGTGTCTGTATGTAGTCTCGCTACTATATATAGCCTGTCTTTTTACTGTTGTTTTATTTCTTTACCTACCTATTGTTCACCTAATACCTTTTTTGCACTATTGGTTAGAGCCTGTAAGTAAGCATTTCAATGTAAGGTCTACAGTCATGGCCAAAAGTTTTGAGAATGACACAAAAATTAATTTTCACAAAGTCTGCTGCCTCAGTTTGTATGATGGCAATTTGCATATACTCCAGAATGTTATGAAGAGTGATCAGATGAATTGCAATTAATTGCAAAGTCCCTCTTTGCCATGCAAATTAACTGAATCCCCCCCAGAGAATGTCCACTGCATTTCAGCCCTGCCACAAAAGGACTAGCTGACATCATGTCAGTGATTCTCTCGTTAACACAGGTGTGAGTGTTGGAGATTACTCTGTCATGCTGATTGAGTTCGAATAACAGACTGGAAGCTTCAAAAGGAGGGTGGGGCTTGGAATCATAGTTCTTCCTCTGTCAACCATGGTTACCTGCAAGGAAACACGTGCCGCCATCATTGCTTTGCACAAAAAGGGCTTCACAGGCAAGGATATTGCTGCCAGTAAGATTGCACCTAAATTAACCATTTATCGGATCATCAGGAACTTTTAGGAGAGCGGTTCAATTGTTGTGAAGAAAGTCCATGAAGCGCCAGGACTGTCTCCTAAAGTTGATTCTGCGGGATGGCACCACCAGTACAGAGCTTGCTCAGGAATGGCAGCAGGTAGGTGTGAGTGCATCTGCACGCACAGTGAGGCGAAGACTTTTGGAGGATGGCCTGGTGTCAAGAAGGGCAGCAAAGAAGCCACTTCTTTCCAGGAAAAACATCAGGGACACACTGATATTCTGCAAAAGGTACAGGGATTGGACTGCTGAGGACTGGGGTAAAGTCATTTTCTCTGATGAATCCCCCTTTCTGATTGTTTGGGGCATCCGGAAAAAAGCTTGTCTGGAGAAGACAAGGTGAGCGCTACCATCAGTCCTGTGTCATGCCAACAGTAAAGCATCCTGAGACCATTCATGTGTGGGGTTGCTTCTCAGCCAAGGGAGTGGGCTCACTCACAAGTTTGCCTAAGAACACAGCCATGAATAAAGAACGGTACCAACACATCCTCCGAGAGCAACTACTCCCAACCATCCAGGAACCGTTTGGTGACGAACAATGCCTTTTCCAGCATGATGGAGCACCTTGCCATAAGGCAAAAGTGATAACTAAGTGGCTCGGGGAACAAAACAGCGATATTTTGGGTCCATGGCCAGGAAACTCCCCTGACCTTAATCCCATTGAGAACTTGTGGTCAATCCTCAAGAGGCGGGAGGACAAACAAAACCCCACAAATTCTGACAAACTCCAAGCATTGATTATGCAAGAATGAGCTGCCATCAGTCAGGATGTGGCCCAGAAGTTAATTGACAGTATGCCAGGGTGGATTGCAGAGGTCTTGAAAAAGAAGGGTCAACACTGCAAATGTAGCAGTGTAGGTTCCGTCCCTCTCCTCGCCCCAACCTGGGCTCGAACCAGGGACCCTTGCACACATCAACAACGCAAGGGGAACAACCACTTCAGGTCTCAGAGCGAGTGACGTCACTGATTGAAATGCTATTAGCGCGCACCACCGCTAACTAACTAGCCATTTCACATCGGTTACACTCACCCCCCCCCCCCCCCTATTTGACCTCCTCCTTTTCCGCAGCAACCAATGATCCGGGTCAACAGCATCAATGTAACAACCTGGGCTCGAACCAGGGACCCTTGCACACATCAACAACTGACACCCCACGAAGCATCATTACCCATCGCGCCACAAAAGCTGCGGCCCTTGCAACGCAAGGGGAACAACCACTTCAGGTCTCAGAGCGTGTGACGTCACTGATTGAAACGCTATTACCGCTAACTAACTAGCCATTTCACATCGGTTACACTCACCCCCCCCCCCCCCCCCCCTATTTGACCTCCTCCTTTCCCGCAGCAACCAATGATCCGGGTCACGGCCCCAATGTAACATCGGTTACACAAATACTGACTCTTTGCATCAACTTCATGTAATTGTCAATAAAAGCCTTTGACACTTATGAAATGCTTGTAATTATACTTCAGTATTCCATAGTAACATCTGACAAAAACATCTAAAGACACTGAAGTAGCAAACTTTGTGGAAATTAATATTTGTGTCATTCTCAAAACTTTTGGTCACGACTGTACACCTGTTGTATTCGGCTCACGTGACAAATAAACTTTGATTTGATTTGACAGGACACTAGTCTATCTCCTGTTTCTATAGCGTGAGGCAGTTTGATATACTCCCTGGACAGGACACTAGTCTATCTCCTGTTTCTGTAGCGTGAGGCAGTTTGATACACTCCCTGGACAGGACACTAGTCTATCTCCTGTTTCTGTAGCGTGAGGCAGTTTGATACACTCCCTGGACAGGACACTAGTCTATCTCCTGTTTCTGTAGCGTGAGGCAGTTTGATACACTCCCTGGAGAGGACACTAGTCTATCGCAGGCCCATTCCCCCAACCTATCCACTTTTAAAGCTGAGTGCCAAGCGAAGTCTTGGTATGACATGGCCGGGGGGTCGAACTCCCAATCTCAGGGCGGATGCTCTAATCACAAGGCCATTGAGTTGGTCCTGCTTCAACAGTATAATATAATAATAATAGGCTTTGTAATATGCTGTGATGTATTATACTATTCTTGTAGCACCAGGAAGTGAACGAGGAGGAGCTGTTGAACTAATGGTTCCATTATCCAACACGTTTCAGTCTTGCTGTCTTAAATCAAACTTACACTACAGCCACAGCTTGGCTTCTGGTAATAACCTGCATCAACCCACTTAGCATCTAACATATAGAAGATTTATATCAGCTATTAGAATACATCGATGTCATTAAAACATTCAAAAATTGTAAAGATTGAAAGCCTGTCTTTTTTATTTGTTTTATTTGTTCACGTACCTCTTAGCCTCTGTCTCAACTCTCTGTCTCTGTCTCTGTCTGTACTGTCTGTCTCTGTTTGTACTGTCTGTCTCTGTCTCTGTTTCAAATCTCTGTCTCAACTCTCTCTCTGTCTCAGCTCTCTGTTTCTGTCTCAGCTCTCTGTTTCTGTCTCAACTCTCTCTCTGTCTGAACTCTCTTTCTCTGTCTCAACTCTCTGTCTCTGTCTCAACTCTCTGTCTCAACTCTCTGTCTCAACTCTCTCTCTGTCTCAACTCTCTTTCTCTGTCTCTGTCTCAACTCTCTGTCTCAACTCTCTTTCTCTGTCTCTGTCTCAACTCTCTGTCTTTGTCTCTGTCTCTGTCTCTCTCTTTCTCTCTCTCCCTCTCTCTCTCTCTCTCTGTGTGTGTCCCAGTCCCTGTCTCTCTCTCTTTGTTTTTGTCTCTCTCTCTGCCCCCCCCTCTCTCTCTCTATTTCTCTCTCGTCTCAAGTGTTCAGTGTCACAACTGTGAATTCACACTGTAGGGCTTCATGTACCATTCTCCTCTCCTGTCATACACACTGTAGGGCTTCACGTACCATTCTCCTCTCCTGTCATACACACTGTAGGGCTTCACGTACCATTCTCCTCTCCTGTCTTTTCTTTGCTCAAACAACCCTTAAGCATCGTTCTTTGGGTTCATCATTTGGTCATTTCTTTTCCCCCTGACCGGCACATTTACATTGACATTTTAGTCATTTAGCAGACTCGCTGCTGTTACATCAGCTGTTGTTGTTGAAGGCCTGTTGGTGAGCTGTGGGAGTTTTGATAGCTGTGTGGTGGTCTTTCAGGGCTGCTCAGTTGTAATGGTTACTGTGTTGCCAAAGATACACCAGCCAAGCTGACAGCAACTTCATCATAAAAAATAAAAAATAATGTATTTAACTAGGCAAGTCAGTTAAGAACAAATTCTTATTTACAATGACGGCCAACCCCAGGTGGCGCTGGGCCAATTGTGCACCACCCTACGGGACTCCTAGGCACGGCCAGATGTGATACAGCCTGGAGTCAAACCAGGGACTGTAGTGACGCCTCTTGCACTGAGATGCAGTGCCTTAGACCACTGCGCTACTCTAGAGCCCGAGTGGTGCAGTGTTAGACCATGAGGACATGTTCATGTACCGACACGTTACATGTAACACGTGTTGTTCTTGATGTCACAGACACACCAGCCAGCTCACTGTGATGCCATCAAATAAAATACAGTTGTATTTGTCACATGCTTTGTAAACAACAGGTGTAGACTTGCAGTGAAATTATGACTTATGGGCCCTTTCCAGCAATGCAGAGAGAAAATAAGAGAAACGGGCCTCCTGAGTGGTGAAGCGGTCTGAGGCACTGCATTTCAGTGGTCTGAGGCACTGCATTTCAGTGGTCTGAGGCACTGCATTTCAGTGGTCTGAGGCACTGCATTTCAGTGGTCTGAGGCACTGCATTTCAGCGGTCTGACGTGCCACTACAGCCTCGGGTTTGATCCCAGGCTGTGTCACAGCTGGCCGTGACCGGTAGCCCAGTAGGGTGGTGCACAATTGGCCCAGCGTCGTCCGGGTCAAGGGAGGGTTTGGCCCGGAGTGATTTCCTTGACTCATCGTGCTCTAGCGACTCCTTGTGGCCGGAGCCTGCAAGCTGACTTCTATCGTCAGTTGAGCGGTTTTCCCTCTGACACGTTGGTGCGGCTGGCTTCTGGGTTAAGCGAGCAGTGTGGTAATATGCAGTGCGGCTTGGCAGGGTCATGTTTGGGAGGACGCATGACTCGACTTTCGCCTCTCCCAAGCCCGTTGGGGAGTTGTAGCAATTAGACAACACAATTAATAACACAATGACTAAATACACAATGTCTAACGGTAACTTGGCTATATACTCAGGGTACCAGTACTGAGTTGATGTGCAGGGGTACGAGGTAATTGAGGTAGATATGCACATATAGGTAGGGATAAAGTAACTATGCAACGGGATAGATAATAACAGCAGCAGTGAATATTATGAGTCAAAAGAGTTAGTGCAAAAGGGTCAATACAAATAGTCCCGGTAGCTATTGGTTAACTATTTAGCAGTCTTATGGCTTGGGGGTAGAAGCTGTTTAGGGTCCTGTTGTCATCTGTGGATCTGTTGGGGCGGTATGCGAATTGGAGTGGGTCCAGGGTATCTGGGATGATGGTGTTGATGTGAGCCAATACCAGCCTTTCAAAGCATTTCATGACTACAGATGTGAGTGCTATGAGGCGATAGTCATTTAGAAAGGTTACCTTGCTGTTCTTGGGCCCAGGGACAATGGTGGTCTGCTTGAAACATGCAGGTATTACAGATGGGGTCAGGGAGAGGTTGAAATGTTAGTAAAGACACTTTCCAGCTGCTCTGAGTACGCGTCTTGGTAACCTGTCTGGCCCCACAGCCTTGTGAATGTTAACTTGTTTAAAGGTCTTACTCACATCGGCTATGGAGAGCGAGATCACAAAGTCGTCTGGGAAAAGCTGGCGCACTCATGCATGGTTCAGTGTTGCTTGCCTCGAACCGAGCATAGAAGGAATTTAGATTGTCTGGTAGGCTCGCTTCACTGGTCAACTCACAGCTGGTTTCCCTTTGTAATCCATGATAGTTTGCAAGCCCTGCCACATCCGACAAGCGTCAGAGCCGGCGTAGTAGGATTCGATCTTAGTCCTGTATTGACGTTTTGATTGTTTGATGGCTAATCGGAGGTCATAGCGGGATATGTTATAAACCTCCAGATTAGTGTCCTGCTCCTTGAAAGCGACAGCCATAGCCTTTAGCTCAGTGCAGACGTTGCCTGTAATCCATGGCTTCTGGATGGTATACGTACGTACAGTGAGGGAAAAAGTATTTGATCCCCTGCTTTTGTACGTTTTCCCACTGACAAAGAAATGATCAGTCTATAATTTTAATGGTAGGTTTATTTAAACAGTGAGAGACAGAATAACAACAAAAAATCCAGAAAAACGCTTGTCAAAAATGTTATAAATTGATTTGCATTTTAATGAGGGAAATAAGCATTTGACCCCCTCTCAATCAGAAAGATTTCTGGATCCCAGGTGTCTTTTATACAGGTAACGAGCTGAGATTAGGAGCACACTCTTAACCCTCCCGTTGTCCTCCTATTATGCCTACTCCCCGTGTCCCCCCCTGGGTCACCCTCTCCCGTCTTGGCTAAACACCCAGTGGGCACAAGTGTGACAGTATGCGTGTGAACAGCCTTTGCAGATGTATTTCTTACACCTGCAGCACACAGTGTGTGTCTTGGCGTCCTTCTTGGGTGGGCAAAGCTGACACCTCTTCCTCTTACTTGCCCCTAGCGTGGGGGTGTCAGAGGCGGCCGGGCAAGCGGCGTGCTCCCGGGCTTGTGGATGAGCCGCGGCAGTAGCACTCTGTAGGACTTTGACAAGTGCGGACGCCGCTTCGGTACGGGGGAGACGCTGCCTTCTTTGGATCAATGGCTTCACAAGGGCCTTTCCCAGCTGCTCCAGGAACAACCTCCTCTTGTTCCGCTTCCGAGGCATCCATTCGGGCTTGATCTCTTGCCATATGACAAAGGCGTTGTAGGAGGATACTTCGAGTATGTTGTGGAAGATGACTAGGGGCCAGCGGGCAGTCATCCGTCTGCAGCTGTAGGTTCCGACCACCTTGTCTAGGTTGTCAACGCCGCCCTTGTTGCAGTTGTAGTCTAGGATGAGGGCCGGCTTCCTGTTGCGGCGATCGCTAACGTCGGC
Organism: Salmo salar; assembly: GCF_965601325.2. NCBI lineage: Eukaryota > Metazoa > Chordata > Actinopteri > Salmoniformes > Salmonidae > Salmo > Salmo salar. Next base: position 55,745,446 of record NC_138312.1, on the reverse strand, counting down.
CTCTGTGTGCAGCATGCTCAGAAGTAGCATGTTCTTATTTCTCTTTGCCAGGTAGGACACTACTGGCGGTGGGCGTGAAGGCGAACCTCGAGGACAAGACCTATCTGCCCTTTGACTGGAGCAGCGTGGGAGGGAGCTCGGGCTTGTTCTTTCGCACCGTGCCGACCATGGTGAGGTTCCTCTCGAGGAGCCGCTGTCCGAGTTTGTAGGAGGTGAAGAAATTGTCACAGGTGACATTGTGACCACTGCGCAGTCCCTTTGTCAGATCGAGGACGACTCGCGCACCCTTGTTCTTCTCGGGGCCTCTGCTGGCCGCCTTACCGGTGTAGACTTGCATCTTCCAAGCGTAGCTGGACCTGGCATCGCAGGCCACCCACGACTTGATGCCGTATTTGGCTGGCTTGCTGGGAATGTACTGTCGGAAAGGGCAGCGTCCTTTTTGGAGAGGGAGAAGAGATTAGCAGCGTCATTACTGGCTCTTCATTGGGGCGCATGGCGTTTATGTTAACCGCCGCCTCCACTGCTGCTACTGCTACTGCTGCTACTACTGCTGCTGCTGCTACTACTACTGCCTCTCTACACACACATACACAGATACATAGACAGTACCTCTGAACGGGACCAGTTGTTTGTCCACTGTCAAGTCAGGCCCTGGGTTTTCGAGGGCCGGCAGCCGCTCCTCCCACAGGTTCCAGACCTCTCTTATGGACGCGAGTCTGTCGGTGGCGAGTCTCGCGGGTCTCGACTGGCGGTCGTCGAATCGCAGCAGCCTCGAGTACTTGTGAAAGACCTTGAGCGGCATGGTGGCGCGGAACACGGTCCTGCCTCTCTGTGTCACACAGGCTGGCCGCAGCCTCACCTCGGGACCTATAGACGCCCGCTAGGATTAGCAGCCCTATGTAGGCACGCAGGTCGGTGGAGTCCATGGCTCGTCAGCCGTCGCCGTATTTTCTCACCGCCTGCAGATTTGTCATGTCCACAATTATCCTTTCTATCGCTGGTGTGACAAACAGCTGGAAGGTGGACGCGATGTCGAGCGCATGTGAGACGGCGTAGGCCATGGAGCCCGGCGTCACGGCGGGGCCAGGGTGGCAGATCGGCCGGGGCCGGTCTCGGCTGCTGCGATAGGCCACGGAGGACCATTTGATTTTGCCGTTTTTTGACAGCAACGTCTCTCGCTCGACCTCTCTCCCTCTCTCTATTCCTCTCGCTCGCTCTGTTGCTCGCTCTATTTCCAGCTTGCCCCCTCTCCCTCTCTCTATTCCTCTCGCTCCCTCTGTCGCTCGCTCTATTTCCAGCTCGCCCTCTCTCACTCTCTCTATTCCTCTCCCTGGCTCTGTTTCCCTCTCACCCTCTCTCACTCTCTCTATTCCTCTCCCTGGCTCTGTTTCTCGCTCGACCTCTCTCCCTCTCTCTATTCCTCTCGCTCGCTCTGTTTCCAGCTCGCCCTCTCTCACTCTCTCTATTCCTCTCCCTGGCTCTGTTTCTCGCTCGACCTCTCTCCTTCTCTCTATTCCTCTCGCTCGCTCTGTTTCCAGCTCGCCCTCTCTCACTCTCTCTATTCCTCTCCCTACATCTCCCTCTCCCTCTCCCTCCGAAGAGGAGCATGACTGCGACGGGTCCTCGGCCTCGCTCTCGGGGTAGTATTTTTCGCCGTCTTCATCTTCCGAAACCTCCTCCTCCTCTTCCGAGTCACACGACTCTTCTTCCTGGTCCACACTGGAGAATATCTGTTCAAGGACCTGCGCTGCGGTGAAATGCACGGTCATGGTGACCCAGGGTCCACTCCTTGGTCTCAAACATATACTATGCCCACATACTCTTGTAGGGGAACAGAGACCACCGCCAACACCGCCACCACAATGACCAGGGCAAGCGCCGCTGACCACATTAGTAGCCTCTCTACACGGCCCGCCGCTCAGCCCCTGTTGCACCACTGTCCACAACTCATAACGATGCCCCGGGTCACTCTGACCCCACACGGACACAGGGAAACAACTCATAACGCTGCCCCGGATCACTCTGACCCCACACAGACACAGGGAAACAACTCATAACGCTGCCCCGGGTCACTCTGACCCCGCCAAGACACAGGGAAACAACTCATAATGCTGCCCCGGGTCACTCTGACCCCACACAGACAGAGGGAAACAACTCATAACGCTGCCCCGGGTCACTCTGACCCCGCCAAGACTACAGGAGGGTTATAGAGAGTGCTCCTAATCTCAGCTTGTTACCTGTATAAAAGACACCTGTCTACAGAATCAGATTCCAAACTCTCCACCATGGCCAAGACCAAAGAGCTCTCCAAGGATGTCAGGGACAAGATTGTAGACCTACACAAGGCTGGAATGGGCTACAAGACCATCGCCAAGCAGCTTGGTGAGAAGGTGACAACAGTTGGTGCGATTATTCTCAAATTGAAGAAATACAAAAGAACTGTCAATCTCCCTCGGCGTGGGGCTCCATGCAGATCTCACCCTGTGTAGTTACAATGATCATGAAAACGGTGAGGAATCAGCCCAGAACTACACGGGAGGATCTTGTCAATGATTTCAAGGCAGCTGGGACCATAGTCACCAAGAAAACAATTGGTAACACACTACGCCGTGAAGGACTGAAATCCTGCAGCGCCCGCAAGGTCCCCCTGCTCAAGAAAGCACATATACATGCCCGTCTGATGTTTGCCAATGAACATCTGAATGATTCAGAGAACAACTGGGTGAAAGTGTTGTGGTCAGATGAAACCAAAATGGAGCTCTTTAGCATCAATTCAACTCGCTGTGTTTGGAGGAGGAGGAATGCTGCCTATGACCCCAAGAACACCATCCCCACTGTCAAACATGGAGGTGGAAACATTATGCTTTGGGGATGTTTTTCTGCTAAGGGGACAGGACAACTTCACCGCATCAAAGGGACGATGGACGGGGCCATGTACCGTCAAATCTCAGGTGAGAACCTCCTTCCCTCAGCCAGGGCATTGTAAATGGGTCGTGGATGAGTATTCCAGCATGACAATGACCCAAAACACACGGCCAAGGCAACAAAGGAGTGGCTCAAGAAGAAGCACATTATGGTCCTGGAGTGGTCTAGCCAGTCTCCAGACCTTAATCCCATAGAAAATCTGTGGAGGGAGCTGAAGGTTCGAGTTGCCAAACGTCAGCCTTGAAACCTTAATGGCTTTGAGAAGATCTACAAAGAGGAGTAGGACAAAATCCCTCCTGAGATGTGTGGAAACCTGGTGGCCAACTACAAGAAACATCTGACCTCTATTATTGCCAACAAGGGTTTTGCCATCAAGTACTAAGTCATGTTTTGCAGAGGGGTCAAACACTTATTCCCCTCATTAAAATGCAAATCAATTTATAACATTTTTGACATGCGTTTTTCTGGATTTTTTTGTTGTTATTCTGTCTCTCACTGTTCAAATAAACCTACCATTAAAATTATAGACTGATCATTTCTTTGTCAGTGGCAAACGTACAAAATCAGCAGGGGATCAAATACTTTTTTCCCTCACTGTACGTACGTACGGTCACTGTGGGAACGTCGTCATTGACACACTTGACTGATGTGGTAAACTCCTCAATGTTGTCGGATGAATCCTGGACCATATTCCAGTCTGTGCTAGCGGAACAGTCCTGTAGCTTAGCATCCACTTCATCGGACCACTTCCGTATTGAGCTGGTACTTCCTGTTTGAGTTTTTGCTTGTAAGCAGGAATCAAGAGGATAGAGTTATGGTCAGATTTGCCACATGGAGGGTGTGGGAGAGCTTTGTATACATCTCTGTGTGTGGAGTAAAGGTGATCTAGAGTTTATTTGCCTCTAGTTGCACAGGTGACATGCTGGTTAAAATGAGGTAAGACAGATTTCAGTTTCCCTGCATTAAAATCACCCGCCACTAGGAGCGCCGCCTCTGGATGTGCATTTTCTTGTTTGCTTATGGCCCTATACAGCTTGTTGAGTCTTAGTGCCGACATTGGTTTGTGGTGATAAATAAATAGTATAAGCTATACTAACTCAGGCAAGTAGAACCTCAAGACTTCCTTAATGTTAGAGATTGCGCACCTCCCCCTTAACCTTACCCGAAGCTGCATATTATCCATGTCCTTATTCAGACATGACCCTGAGAAATCTAGGATATTACAGTTCTTCAGGTCCGTTGATAGGATAGTCTCAAACGGAGCTCATCCAGTTTATTTTCTGGTGATTTTACGTTCACCAATAGATTGGAGAGTAGAGGCGATTTATTTAATCGCCGACATAGTCTTGTCAAGGAGCCCACTCGTTTGCCTCTCTTGCGCTGTCGCTTTTGATTCCTTGGGATTAGGGCTTGGTCCAGAATGAGTGGTACATCCACAGCTGCCGACTCGTTGAAGTAGAAATCTTCATCCAAATCGAGGTTAGTCATCGCTGTTCTGATGTCCAGAAGCTGTGGCTTAAATATTATGTACAAAAAAAAAGGTAAAATCAGCATAAAAAATCCCACAAAATATCAGAATTGGTCAGGAGCCTGTAAAATGGCAGCTACCCACCGCAGCGCCATCTTCAACCATGATGACCACTTCATCTAACATGTCACATGTGTTCTGTTTTCTTCCTGTCTTGACTGAGATACACCAGCCGGCTCCACAGTGATGACATCCTAAATGTACGTACTACTTCATCTAACATGTAACATTTAACACGTGCACCTTCCTGTGTTGTCACAGATACACCAGCCAGCCTCATAGTGACGGCATCATGCTAGACCACGAGGACAGTTTCTGGTGTCAGGCCCTGGAAGACTTGGAGACCTGTGGACAGTCTGAGCTGCTCAGAGAGATAGAGGTATTACTACAGTAACTGACCTGGGTCAATTAAGACAATCAACTGTCTCTGAACCTTTAAAAACGGAGGAATCTGCCACACACCTCACAAGGAAGATAAGAGACTGAACAAAAGTGAAGAAAAGGTCCTGCATACTTAGATCCATGTAAATTCCAATGGGGAAAGGTTTCTCTGTGTACCAATAAGACCAAAGAGCACAATTTGACAGTACAGGAAGTTGCAGGAATACAGTGGCACACATACTGAACATCCAGGTGTCTATTTGTTATTCCACTCCTGCTGCTGGTGTCCTGTTGTGTTGGGCCTAGCATGGTCACAGTAACATAGAGACATTCTTGGAAAGACTGCATACTAACAAACAATGTATGCTAGTTCTGTCCTTGAACTGTTCTTGTCTATTGATGTTCTGTATTATGTCATGTTTCATGTTTTGTGTGGACCCCAGGAAGAGTAGCTGCTGCTTTTGCAACAGCTAATGGGGATCCTAATAAAACGCCAAAATACCACAGGAACTATTTAAGCAATAAGGCCCAAGGGTTTGGTATATGGCCAATATTCCACGGCTAAGGGCTTTTCTTATGCGCAACGCGTAGTGCCTGGATACAGCCCTTAGCCGTGTTATATTGGCCATATACCACAAACTCCCAAGGTGCGTTATTGCTATTATAAACTGGTTACCAATGCTTTGTCGTACCCGTGGTATACAATCTGATATACCATGTCTGTCAGCCAATCAGCATTCAGGGCTCGACCACCCAGTTTATTATAAAAAATATAGCCTGGATCTGTTTCTGTACCTATATTAGGATGTCAATAAAAAGACAGGTGGACATCGACAATTTTTAGTTTCTGCTCGCATCTTCAGACCACAGCTGGAAACTGCTTTGGTCGTTACAGCAGTATAATGTTATTCCAGCATATTAGTCTACAGTTCCCAGTATAATGTTATTCCAGCATGTTAGTCTACAGTTTCCAGTATAATGTTATTCCAGCATGTTAGTCTACAGTTCCCAGTATAATGTTATTCCAGCATGTTATTCTACAGTTTCCAGGATAATGTTATTCCAGCATGTTAGTCTACAGTTTCCAGTATAATGTTATTCCAGCATGTTAGTCTACAGTTCCCAGTATAATGTTATTCCAGCATGTTAGTCTACAGTTCCCAGTATAATGTTATTCCAGCATGTTAGTCTACAGTTCTCAGTATAATGTTATTCCAGCATGTTAGTCTACAGCTCCCATTATTATGTTATTCCAGCATGTTAGTCTACAGTTCCCAGTATAATGTTATTCCAGCATGTTAGTCTACAGTTCCCAGTATAATGTTATTCCAGCATGTTAGTCTACAGCTCCCAGTATAATGTTATTTCAGCATGTTAGTCTACAGTTTCCAGTATAATGTTATTCCAGCATGTTAGTCTACAGTTCCCAATATAATGTTATTCCAGCATGTAAGTCTACAGTTCTCAGTATAATGTTATTCCAGCATGTTAGTCTACAGTTTCCAGTATAATGTTATTCCAGCATGTTAGTCTACAGTTCCCAATATAATGTTATTCCAGCATGTTAGTCTACAGTTCCCAATATAATGTTATTCCGGCATGTGAGCCTACAGTTCCCAATATAATGTTATTCCAGCATGTTAGTCTACAGTTTCCAGTATAATGTTATTCCAGCATGTTAGTCTACAGTTCCCAATATAATGTTATTCCAGCATGTTAGTCTACAGTTCTCAGTATAATGTTATTCCAGCATGTTAGTCTACAGTTTCCAGTATAATGTTATTCCAGCATGTGAGTCTACAGTTTCCAGTATAATGTTATTCCAGCATGTTAGTCTACAGTTTCCAGTATAATGTTATTCCAGCATGTTAGTCTACAGTTCTCAGTATAATGTTATTCCAGCATGTTAGTCTACAGTTCTCAGTATAATGTTATTCCAGCATGTTAGTCTACAGTTTCCAGTATAATGTTATTCCAGCATGTTAGTCTACAGTTTCCAGTATAATGTTATTCCAGCATGTTAGTCTACAGTTTCCAGTATAATGTTATTCCAGCATGTTAGTCTACAGTTCCCAGTATAATGTTATTCCAGCATGTTAGTCTACAGTTCCCAGTATAATGTTATTCCAGCATGTTAGTCTACAGTTCCCAGTATAATGTTATTCCAGCATGTTAGTCTACAGTTCCCAGTATAATGTTATTCCAGCATGTTAGTCTACAGTTCCCAGTATAATGTTATTCCAGCATGTTAGTCTACAGTTCCCAGTATAATGTTATTCCAGCATGTTAGTCTACAGTTCCCAGTGGTCCCATACACATGATATATTTACAGACTGGGGATGCGTCCCAAATGACACCCTATTTACTATGTAGTGCACTACTCTTGGCCAGAGACCTATGGACCCTGGTAGTGCCCTAAATTGGCAATAAGGCGTGATTTGTGAAGCATCCTGAGGAACTTTGTGGAGTCCATTATAAATGTGCTGAAACCCCTCCAGTAGCTTCCTTGCCAGGTACTGGAGTCTCAGTCTGCAGTGTGTTCTATTTTAATGTCAGTGGAAAACAGAATTTACATGACTTTATTAAGTGTTATAAGACATAGGAGTGGTCAAATGTGTTGCTATTTAAGGGGTCCGGGTGTCTTGGCTTTTCTACTCTTCTCTGCTCTACTCTACTCTATACTCTACTATACTCTACTGTTCTCTTTTCTACTCTACTCTACTCTGCTCTACTCTCCTCTACTGTTCTCTACTCTACTCTATACTCTACTATACTCTACTGTTCTCTTTTCTACTCTACTCTACTCTGCTCTACTCTCCTCTCCTCTACTGTTCTCTACTCTACTCTGCTTTACTCTCCTCCACTGTTCTCTACTCGACTCTGCTCGACTCTACTTTTCTCTACTTTGCTATGCTCTGCTCTATGCTCTACTATTCTCTACTCTATTCTACTCTGCTCTACTCTACTTTGCTATGATTTACAATGCGCTACTCTACTTTACTATGCTCTACTCTACTCTATACTCTACTATACTCTACTGTTCTCTACTCTACTCTACTCTGCTCTACTCTCCTCTACTGTTCTCTACTCTACTCTGCTCTACTCTACTTTGCTCTACTTTGCTATGCTCTGCTCTATGCTCTACTATTCTCTACTCTACTCTACTCTGCTCTACTCTACTTTGCTATGCTCTGCTCTATGCTCTACTATTCTCTACTCTACTCTGCTCTACTCTACTTTGCTATGATTTACAATGCTCTACTCTACTTTAATATGCTCTACTCTACTCTACTCTACTCTACTCTACCTCTCGTACTCTACTCTACTCTACTCTACTCTGTACTCTACTCTACTCTGTACTCTACTCTGCTCTCTACTCTACTCTACTATGCACTCTACTCTGTACTCTGCTCTCTACTCTACTGTGTACTCTACTCTGTACTCTACTCTACTCTACTATGTACTCTACTCTACTCTACTATGTACTCTACTCTGTACTCTACTCTACTCTGTACTCTACTCTACTCTACTCTGTACTCTACTCTACTCTGTACTCTACTCTACTCTGTACTCTACTCTACTCTGTACTCGACTCTAGTCTACTCTACTCTCTACTCTACTCTGTACTCTACTCTGCTCTCTACTCTACTCTACTATGCACTCTACTATGCACTCTACTCTGTACTCTACTCTGTTCTCTACTCTACTCTGTACTCTACTCTGTACTCTACTCTACTCTACTCTACTCTACTCTACTCTACTATGTACTCTACTCTACTCTACTATGTACTCTACTCTGTACTCTACTCTACTCTACTCTGTACTCTATGATGCACTCTACTCTGTACTCAACTCTACTCTGTACTCTACTCTGTACTCTCCTCTGTACTCTACTCTGTACTCTACTCTACTCTACTCTCTACTCTACTCTACTCTGTACTCTACTCTACTCTTTACTCTTTACTCTACTCTGTACTCTACTCTACTCTACTATGTACTCTACTCTGTACTCTACTCTACTCTCTACTTTACTCTGTACTCGACTCTGCTCTGTACACGACTCTGCTCTGTACTCGACTCTACTCTACTCTACTCTGTACTCTACTCTGTACTCTACTATGTACTCTACTGTGTACTCTACTCTGTACTCTACTTTGCTCTCTACTCTACTCTGTACTCTACTTTGTACTCTGTACTCTACTCTACTCTACTCTGTACTCTACTCTGTACTCTACTCTACTATGTACTCTACACTCTACTCTACTCTACTCTCTACTCTACTTTACTCTGTACTCGACTCTGCTCTGTACTCGACTCTACTCTACTCTACTATGCACTCTACTCTGTACTCTACTCTGTACTCTACTCTACTCTACTATGTACTCTACTCTGTACTCTACTCTACTATGTACTCTACTCTGTACTCTACTCTACTCTACTCTGTACTCTATGCTGCACTCTACTCTGTACTCAACTCTACTATGAACTCTACTCTGTACTCTACTCTACTCTGTACTCTACTCTACTCTACTATGTACTCTACTCTGTACTCTACTCTGCTCTGTACTATACCCTACTCTACTCTGTACTCTACTCTGTACTCTACTCTATTCTACTATGTACTCTACTCTCTACTCTCTACTCTGTACTCTACTCTGTACTCTACTCTACTCTTCTCTGTACTCTACTCTGTACTCTACTCTCTACTCTACTTTACTCTGTACTCGACTCTGCTCTGTACTCGACTCTACTCTACTCTACTATGCACTCTACTCTGTACTCTACTCTACTCTGTACTCTACTCTACTCTACTATGTACTCTACTCTGTACTCTACTCTACTATGTACTCTACTCTGTACTCTACTCTACTCTGTACTCTATGCTGCACTCTACTCTGTACTCAACTCTACTATGAACTCTACTCTGTACTCTACTCTACTCTGTACTCTACTCTACTCTACTATGTACTCTACTCTGTACTCTACTCTGCTCTGTACTATACCCTACTCTACTCTGTACTCTACTCTGTACTCTACTCTATTCTACTATGTACTCTACTCTCTACTCTCTACTCTGTACTCTACTCTGTACTCTACTCTACTCTTCTCTGTACTCTACTATGTACTCTACTCTGCTCTACTCTACTCTACTATGCTCTACTATGTACTCTACTCTACTCTGCTATGCTCTACTCTGTACTCTACACTACTCTACTCTACTGTACTCTACTATGCTCTACTCTGTACTCTACTGTACTCTACTGTACTCTACTCTGTGCTCTACTATGTACTCTACTCTACTCTACTCTGTACTCTACTATGTACTTTACTCTACTCTACTCTACTATGCTCTACTATGTACTCTACTCTCTACTCTGAACTCTAATCTCTGCTCTACTCTACTCTACTCTACTCTACTCTGTACTCTACTCTACTCTTCTCTGTACTCTACTCTACTCTGTACTCTACTATGTACTGTACTCTACTCTACTATGCTCTACTCTGTACTCTACTCTACTCTGTACTCTACTCTGCTCTACTCTACTCTACTATGCTCTACTCTGCACTCTACTATACTCTACTATGTACTTTACTCTACTCTCTACTCTACTCTACTCTACTCTGCACTCTACACTACTCTACTGTACTCTACTATGCTCTACTCTGAACTCTACTCTACTCTGTACTCTACTCTGCTCTGCTCTACTCTACTGTACTCTACTATGCTCTACTCAGTACTCTACTGTACTCTACTTTACTCTGAACTCTACTCTGCTCTACTATGTACTCTACTCTACTCTGTACTCTACTCTACTCTACTCTGTACTCTACTATGTACTCTATTCTACTCCACTCTACTCTGTACTCTACTCTACTCTACTCTACTATGTATTCTACTCTACTCTGTACTCTTCTCTACTCTACTCTACTCTACTATGCTCTACTCCGTACTCTACTATACTCTACTATGTACTTTACTCTACTCTCTACTATACTCTACTCTACTCTACTCTACTCTGCACTCTACACTACTCTACTGTACTCTACTATGCTCTACTCTGAACTCTACTGTACTCTACTATGCTCTACTCTGTACTCTACTGTACTCTACTTTACTCTGAACTCTACTCTGCTCTACTATGTACTCTACTCTACTCTGTACTCTACTCTACTCTGTACTCTACTATGTACTCTACTCTACTCCACTCTACTCTGTACTCTACTCTACTCTACTCTACTATGCTCTACTATGTACTCTACTCTACTCTGTACTCTTCTCTACTCTACTCTACTCTACTCTGTACTCTACTCTACTCTGTACTCTTCTCTACTCTACTATGTACTCTAATCTGTACTCTACTCTACTCTACTATGCTCTACTCTGTACTCTACTCTACTCTACTCTACTCTACTTTCTCTCTGTAGGCATCCATCATGACAGGCAGTGCCATCAGTATTGGGGTGGATGGTAACAAGTCCCATAACGTCTCCCACCCTGGGGACCCCGTCAGCCAGCCCCGCGTCAGCCCTCTACGGAGGAGCTCCCTCCTGCACCACGATGCGAAGACACACCTGCACCAGGAGGTCCACCTCCACCAGGAGGCCCATCTGCCCCCGGAGGCCCAGCTCCTGCACCACGAGGCCAGGACCCAGCTGCATCATGAGGCCAAGGCCAAGAACACACTCCGGGTGTCTGAGAAGACCTGGGAATCCCGCAGAATCAAGGAGGAGATGCAGGAGATCTTGTCCCCGACCCCTCTTGAGCTACACAAGGTGACTAATGTACCCACCATGCAGGGCTCTCCAACCCTGTTCCTGGAGAACTGCCGTCCCATAGGATTTCACTCCAACTCTGTTCCTGGAGAACTGCCGTCCCGTAGGATTTCACTCCAACCCTGTTCCTGGAGAGCTGGTGCCCTGTAGGATTTCACTCCAACCCTGTTCCTGGAGAGCTGGCGCCCTGTAGGATTTCACTCCAACCCTGTTCCTGGAGAGCTGGCGCCCTGTAGGATTCCACTCCAACCCTGTTTCTGGAGAGCTGCCGTCCCGTAGGATTTCACTCCAACCCTGTTCCTGGAGAGCTGCCGTCCCGTAGGATTTCACTCCAACCCTAATCAAGCGCACTTGATTCTTATAATTAGTTGGTTGATTATCTGAATCGACTGGCGTTGGAGTGTAAACCTACAAGAGGGCAGCTCTCCAGGGACAGGGTTGGAGTTAAAACCTACAGGAAAGGGAAATGGGGATACCTAGTCAGTGACTACGGTAACCGTGGGTTACCTGCCTTGCTCAGGAGGGTAGCTCTCCAGGAACAGGGTTGGAGTTAAAACCTACAGGAGGGTAGCTCTCCAGGAACAGGGTGGGAGTTAAAACCTACAGGAGGGTAGCTTTCCAGGAACAGGGTTGGAGTTAAAACCTACAGGAGGGTAGCTCTCCAGGAACAGGGTTGGAGTTAAAACCTACAGGAGGGTAGCTCTCCAGTAACAGGGTGGGAGTTAAAACCTACAGGAGGGTAGCTCTCCAGGAACAGGGTTGGAGTTAAAACCTACAGGAGGGTAGCTCTCCAGGAACAGGGTGGGAGTTAAAACCTACAGGAGGGTAGCTCTCCAGAAACAGGGTTAAAGAGCACTGCACCACGGCAACCTGACTGACTTGACGTTTATGACTTGACTCCACCATAATCTGTTGTTCCTTCCTGTTGGGGTCTAGACAGTGTACAGTAATAGACCACAGTAATCAATAATATATCAATACATACATTATTGACTAACAACACTCTAATGTATTGATTGGCTTGTGCACCCTGCTCTTCACTGCCTGCTGTAGTAGGTTTTCTCAATAGCACTGGTCTTGCCAATAGCGGCTCTTTCTGAGGAAGGTTTTACTTGCGAAGATCGTGATGCTGAATACACTTATTGTACAATACTGCAAGTCACAGAATAAGAGTGCCTGCTAAATGCAGGCTTCACATCCCTCAGAGGTAAAGGTTGAACCATAGCCACCACCCTAGTCTGTCATTGGCTTTAGTTAGCATTTTAAGTATATGTTCAACCATCCCAAAGCCCCATTATGTCACAAAGCTGTGCAGCCATGTGTGAAGATGCAGGACATATGAGCAATACTAACAGTGTTAAAGGAGTTATGTGTCCAGCTACATCAAGCTACATAGCTATGTCCAGCAATATCCAGCTATATCCAGCTATGTCCAACTATATCCAGTTATATCCAGTTATATCCAGCTATGTTCAGCTATGTCCAGCTATGTCCAGCTATATTCAGCTATGTCTAGCTATGTCCAGCTATTTCCAGCTATGTCCTTCTATATCCAGCTATATCCAGCTATGTCCAGCTATGTCCAGCTGTGTCTAGATATGTTCAGCAATGTCTAGCTATGTTCAGCTATATCCAGCTATATACAGCTATGTCCAGCTGTGTTCAGTTATGTCTAGCTACGTTCAGCTGTGTCTAGCTTTATCCAGCTATATCCAGCTATATCCAGCTATATCCAGCTAGGTTCAGCAATGTCCAGCTATGTTCAGCAATATCCAGATATGATCAGCTATGTCCAGCTATATCCAGCTACGTCCAGCTATGTCCAGCTGTGTCCAGCTATGTCTAGCTATGTTCAGCAATGTCTAGCTATGTTCAGCTATATCCAGCTATATCCAGCTATGTCCAGCTATATCCAGCTATGTCCAGCTGTGTTCAGCTATGTCTAGCTACGTTCAGCTGTGTCTAGCTTTATCCAGCTATATCCAGCTATGTCCAGCTATGTTCAGCTATGTCTAGCTATATCCAGTTATATCCAGCTATATCCAGCAATGTCCAGCTATATCCAGCTATATCCAGCAATGTCCAGCTATGTCCAGCTATGTCCAGCTATGTCCAGCTATATCCAGCTATGTCCAGCTATATCCAGCTATATCCAGTTATATCCAGCTATGTCCAGTTATGTCCAGCTATGTCTAGTTATATCCGGCTAAATCCAGCTATGTCCAGCTATGTACAGCTATATCCAGCTATATCCAGTTATATCCATCTATGTTCAGCTGTATACAGCTTTGTCCATCTATGTCCAGTTATGTCCAGCTATGTCCAGCTATATCCAGCTATATCCAGTTAAATCCAGCTATTTTCAGCTATGTCCAGCTATGTCCAGCTATATCCAGTTATATCCAGCTATGTTCAGCTATATCAAGCTGTATCCAGCTATGTCCAGCTGTGTCCAGCTATATCTAGCTATGTCCAGCTATTTCCAGCTATGTCCAGCTATATCAAGCTATGTTAAGCTATGTCCAGCTACATCCAGCTGTATCCAGCTATATCCAGCTATGTCCAGCTATGTCCAGCTATATCCAGTTATATCCAGCTATATCCAGCTATATCCAGCTATATCCAGCTACGTTCAGCTACGTCCAGCTGTGTCCAGCTATATCCAGCTATATCCAGCAATGTCCAGCTATATCCAGTTTTATCCAGTTATATCCAGCTATATCCAGCTATATACATCTATGTCCAGCAATATCCAGCTGTTTCAGCTATTTACAGCTATGTCCATCTATGTCCAGTTATGTCCAGCTGTGTCCAGCTATATCCAGCTATATCTAGCTATGTCCAGGTATTTCCAGCTATGTCCAGCTATATCCAGCTATATCCAGCTGTCCAGCTATGTTAAGCTTTGTCCAGCTATATCCAGCTATACCCAGCTATGTCCAGCTATGTCCCGCTTTTTCCAGCTGTGTCCAGCTGTATCCAGCTATTTCCAGCTATGTCCAGCTATATCCAGCTATGTCCAGCTATGTCCAGCTGTGTCCAGCTATGTCAAGCTATGTTCAACAATTTCTAGCTAGGTTCAGCTATATAAAGGTATATCCAGCTATATCCAGGTATATCCAGCTATATCCAGCTATGTACAGCTGTGTTCAGCTATGTCTAGCTACATTCAGCTGTGTCTAGCTTTATCCAGCTATGTCCTGCTATGTTCAGCTATATACAGCAATGTCCATCTATGTCCAGTTAAGTCCAGCTATGTACAGCTATATCCAGCTATGCCCAGCTATATACAGCAATGTCCATCTATGTCCAGCTATATCCAGCTATATCCAGCTACATCCAGCTATGTCCAGCTATATCTAGCTATATCTAGCTATATCCAGCTATGTCCAGCTGTGTCCAGCTATATCCAGCTATATCCAGCAATGTCCAACTATATCCAGCTATGTCCAGCTATGTCCAGCTATGTCCAGCTATGTCCAGCTATGCTTCAGCTATATACAGCTTTGTCCATCTATGTCCAGTTATGTCCAGCTATGTCCAGCTATATCCAGCTATATCCAGCTGTCCAGCTATGTTAAGCTACATCCAGCTATATCCAGCTATGCCCAGCTATATCCAGCTATATCCAGCTGTCCAGCTATGTTTAGCTTTGTCCAGCTATATCCAGCTATGCCCAGCTATATCCAGCTATATCCCGCTTTTTCCAGCTGTGTCCAGCTATATCCAGCTATATCCAGCTATGTCCAGCTATGTCCAGCTGTGTACAGCTATGTCTAGCTATGTTCAGCAATTTCTAGCAATGTTCAGCTATATCCAGGTATATCCAGTTATATCCAGCTATGTCCAGCTATATGCAGTTATATCCAGCTATATCCAGCTATATCCAGCTATGTCCAGCTATATCCAGCTATATTCAGCTATGTCCAGCTATATCCAGTTATATCCAGCTATGTCCAGTTATGTCCAGCTATGTACAGCTATATCCAGCTATATCCAGTTATATCCATCTATGTTCAGCTGTATACAGCTTTGTCCATCTATGTCCAGTTATGTCCAGCTATGTCCAGCTATATCCAGCTATATCCAGTTAAATCCAGCTATTTTCAGCTATGTCCAGCTATGTCCAGCTATATCCAGTTATATCCAGCTATGTTCAGCTATATCAAGCTGTATCCAGCTATGTCCAGCTGTGTCCAGCTATATCTAGCTATGTCCAGCTATTTCCAGCTATGTCCAGCTATATCAAGCTATGTTAAGCTATGTCCAGCTACATCCAGCTGTATCCAGCTATATCCAGTTATATCCAGCTATGTCCAGCTATGTCCAGCTATATCCAGTTATATCCAGCTATATCCAGCTATATCCAGCTATATCCAGCTACGTTCAGCTACGTCCAGCTGTGTCCAGCTATATCCAGCTATATCCAGCAATGTCCAGCTATATCCAGTTTTATCCAGTTATATCCAGCTATATCCAGCTATATACATCTATGTCCAGCAATATCCAGCTGTTTCAGCTATTTACAGCTATGTCCATCTATGTCCAGTTATGTCCAGCTATATCCAGCTATATCTAGCTATGTCCAGGTATTTCCAGCTATGTCCAGCTATATCCAGCTATATCCAGCTGTCCAGCTATGTTAAGCTTTGTCCAGCTATATCCAGCTATGCCCAGCTATGTCCAGCTATGTCCCGCTTTTTCCAGCTGTGTCCAGCTGTATCCAGCTATTTCCAGCTATGTCCAGCTATATCCAGCTATGTCCAGCTATGTCCAGCTGTGTCCAGCTATGTCCAGCTGTGTCCAGCTATGTCAAGCTATGTTCAACAATTTCTAGCTAGGTTCAGCTATATAAAGGTATATCCAGCTATATCCAGTTATATCCAGCTATGTCCAGCTATATGCAGTTATATCCAGCTATATCCAGCTAGATCCAGCTATGTCCAGCTATATCCAGCTATATTCAGATATGTCCAGCTATGTCCAGCTATATCCAGCTATATCCAGCAATGTTCAGCTATATCCAGTTATATCCAGCTATATCCAGCTATGTCCAGCTATATTCAGCTATGTCCAGCTATATCCAGCTAAGCCCAGCTATATACAGCAATGTCCATCTATGTCCAGTTAAGTCCAGCTATGTACAGCTATATCCAGCTATGCCCAGCTATATACAGCAATGTCCATCTATGTCCATCTATGTCCAGCTATATCCAGCTACATCCAGCTATGTCCAGCTATATCTAGCTATATCTAGCTATATCCAGCTATGTCCAGCTGTGTCCAGCTATATCCAGCTATATCCAGCAATGTCCAACTATATCCAGCTATGTCCAGCTATGTCCAGCTATATCCAGCTATGTCCAGCTATGTTCAGCTATATACAGCTTTGTCCATCTATGTCCAGTTATGTCCAGCTATGTCCAGCTATATCCAGCTATATCCAGCTGTCCAGCTATGTTAAGCTACATCCAGCTATATCCAGCTATGCCCAGCTATATCCAGCTATATCCAGCTGTCCAGCTATGTTTAGCTTTGTCCAGCTATATCCAGCTATGCCCAGCTATATCCAGCTATATCCCGCTTTTTCCAGCTGTGTCCAGCTATATCCAGCTATATCCAGCTATGTCCAGCTATGTCCAGCTGTGTACAGCTATGTCTAGCTATGTTCAGCAATTTCTAGCAATGTTCAGCTATATCCAGGTATATCCAGTTATATCCAGTTATATCCAGCTATATCCAGCTATGTCCAGCTATATGCAGTTATATCCAGCTATATCCAGCTATATCCAGCTATGTCCAGCTATATCCAGCTATATTCAGCTATGTCCAGCTATGTCCAGCTATATCCAGCAATGTCCAGCTATGTTCAGCTATGTCCAGCTATATCCAGTTATATCCAGTTATATCCAGCTATGTCCAGCTATATGCAGTTATATCCAGCTATATCCAGCTAGATCCAGCTATGTCCAGCTATATCCAGCTATATTCAGCTATGTCCAGCTATGTCCAGCTATATCCAGCTATATCCAGCAATGTCCAGCTATATCCAGTTATATCCAGCTATATCCAGCTATGTCCATCTATATCCAGCTATGTCCAGCTATATCCAGCTATGTCCAGTTAAGTCCAGCTATGTCCATCTATTTCCAGCTATATCCAGCTACATCCAGCTATGTCCAGCTGTGTTCAGCTATGTTCAGCTATTTCCAGCTATATCCAGTTATATCCAGCTATGTCCAGCTATATCCAGCTATATCCAGCTATATGCAACTATGTCCATCTATGTCCAGTTATGTCCAGCTATGTCCAGCTATATCCAGTTAAATCCAGCTATTTTCAGCTATGTCCAGCTATCTCCAGCTATATCCAGCTATATCCAGCTACATCCAGCTATATCCAGTTATATCCAGCTATGTCCAGCTATATCAAGCTATATCCAGCGATGTCCAGCTATGTCCAGCAATATCCAGCTATGTCCAGCTGTGTCCAGCTGTGTCCAGCTATATCCAGCTATATCCAGCAATGTCCAGCTATATCCAGCTATGTCCAGCTATGTCCAGCTATATCCAGTTATATCCAGCTATGTCCAGCTATATGCAGTTATATCCAGCTATATCCAGCTAGATCCAGCTATGTCCAGCTATATCCAGCTATATTCAGCTATGTCCAGCTATGTCCAGCTATATCCAGCTATATCCAGCAATGTCCAGCTATATCCAGTTATATCCAGCTATATCCAGCTATGTCCATCTATATCCAGCTATGTCCAGCTATATCCAGCTATGCCCAGCTATATACAGCAATGTCCATCTATGTCCAGTTAAGTCCAGCTATGTCCATCTATTTCCAGCTATATCCAGCTACATCCAGCTATGTCCAGCTGTGTTCAGCTATGTTCAGCTATTTCCAGCTATATCCAGTTATATCCAGCTATGTCCAGCTATATCCAGCTATATCCAGCTATATACAACTATGTCCATCTATGTCCAGTTATGTCCAGCTATGTCCAGCTATATCCACTTAAATCCAGCTATTTTCAGCTATGTCCAGCTATCTCCAGCTATATCCAGCTACATCCAGCTATATCCAGTTATATCCAGCTATGTCCAGCTATATCAAGCTATATCCAGCTATGTCCAGCTATGTCCAGCTATGTCCAGCTGTGTCCAGCTATATCCAGCTATATCCAGCAATGTCCAGCTATATCCAGCTATGTCCAGCTATGTCCAGCTGTGTCCAGCTATATCCAGTTATATCCAGCTATGTTCAGCTATATACAGCTTTGTCCAACTATGTCCAGTTATGTCCAGCTATGTCAGCTATATCCAGCTATATCCAGCTGTCCAGCTATGTTAAGCTTTGTCCAGCTATATCCAGTAATGCCCAGCTATATCCAGCTATATCCAGCTGTCCAGCTATGTTAAGCTTTGTCCAGCTATATCCAGCTATGCCCAGCTATATCCAGCTATGTCCCGCTTTTTCCAGCTGTGTCCAGCTATATCCAGCTATTTCCAGCTATGTCCAGCTATATCCAGCTATGTCCAGCTATGTCCAGCTGTGTACAGCTATGTATAGCTATGTTCAGCAATTTCAAGCAATGTTCAGCTATATCCAGGTATATCCAGCTATATCCAGCTATGTACAGCTGTGTTCAGCTATGTCTAGCTACATTCAGCTGTGTCTAGCTTTATCCAGCTATATCCATCTATATCCAGCTATGTCTAGCTACATTCAGCTGTGTCTAGCTTTATCCAGCTATATCCAACTATATCCATGTATATCCAGCTTTTTCCAGCTATGTACAGCTATGTCCAGCTATGTTCAGCTATGTCCAGCTATGTCCAGCTATATCCAGTTATATCCAGCTATGTCCAGCTATATGCAGTTATATCCAGCGAAATCCATCTAGATCCAGCTATGTCCAGCTATATCCAGCTATATTCAGCTATGTCCAGCTATATCCAGCTATATCCAGCTATATACATCTATGTCCAGCAATATCCAGCTGTTTCAGCTATTTACAGCTATGTCCATCTATGTCCAGTTATGTCCAGCTGTGTCCAGCTATATCCAGCTATATCTAGCTATGTCCAGGTATTTCCAGCTATGTCCAGCTATATCCAGCTATATCCAGCTGTCCAGCTATGTTAAGCTTTGTCCAGCTATATCCAGCTATGCCCAGCTATGTCCAGCTTTTTCCAGCTGTGTCCAGCTGTATCCAGCTATTTCCAGCTATGTCCAGCTATATCCAGCTATGTCCAGCTATGTCCAGCTGTGTCCAGCTATGTCAAGCTATGTTCAACAATTTCTAGCTAGGTTCAGCTATATAAAGGTATATCCAGCTATATCCAGGTATATCCAGCTATATCCAGCTATGTACAGCTGTGTTCAGCTATGTCTAGCTACATTCAGCTGTGTCTAGCTTTATCCAGCTATATCCAGGTATGTCCTGCTATGTTCAGCTATGTCCAGCTATGTTCAGCTATGTCCAGCTATATCCAGTTATATCCAGTTATATCCAGCTATGTCCAGCTATATGCAGTTATATCCAGCTATATCCAGCTAGATCCAGCTATGTCCAGCTATATCCAGCTATATTCAGATATGTCCAGCTATGTCCAGCTATATCCAGCTATATCCAGCAATGTTCAGCTATATCCAGTTATATCCAGCTATATCCAGCTATGTCCAGCTATATTCAGCTATGTCCAGCTATATCCAGCTAAGCCCAGCTATATACAGCAATGTCCATCTATGTCCAATTAAGTCCAGCTATGTACAGCTATATCCAGCTATGCCCAGCTATATACAGCAATGTCCATCTATGTCCAGTTAAGTCCAGCTATGTCCAGCTATATCCAGCTATATCCAGCTACATCCAGCTATGTCCAGCTATATCTAGCTATATCTAGCTATATCCAGCTATGTCCAGCTGTGTCCAGCTATATCCAGCTATATCCAGCAATGTCCAACTATATCCAGCTATGTCCAGCTATATCCAGTTATATCCAGCTATGTTCAGCTATATACAGCTTTGTCCATCTATGTCCAGTTATGTCCAGCTATATCCAGCTGTCCAGCTATGTTAAGCTACATCCAGCTATATCCAGCTATGCCCAGCTATATCCAGCTATGTTTAGCTTTGTCCAGCTATATCCAGCTATGCCCAGCTATATCCAGCTATATCCCTCTTTTTCCAGCTGTGTCCAGCTATATCCAGCTATATCCAGCTATGTCCAGCTATGTCCAGCTATGTCCAGCTGTGTACAGCTATGTCTAGCTATGTTCAGCAATTTCTAGCAATGTTCAGCTATATCCAGGTATATCCAGCTATGTACAGCTATGTTCAGCTATGTCCAGCTATATCCAGTTATATCCAGTTATATCCAGCTATGTCCAGCTATATGCAGCTATATCCAGCTATATCCAGCTAGATCCAGCTATGTCCAGCTATATCCAGCTATATCCAGCTATATTCAGCTATGTCCAGCTATGTCCAGCTATATCCAGCTATATCCAGCAATGTCCAGCTATATCCAGTTATGTCCATCTATATCCAGCTATGTCCAGCTATATCCAGCTATGCCCAACTATATACAGCAATGTCCATCTATGTCCAGTTAAGTCCATCTATATCCAGTTAAATCCAGCTATTTTCAGCTATCTCCAGCTATCTCCAGCTATCTCCAGCTATCTCCAGCTATATCCAGCTATATCCAGCTATATCCAGCTATGTCCAGCTATATCAAGCTATATCCAGCTATGTCCAGCTATGTCCAGCTATGTCCAGCTATATCAAGCTATATCCAGCTATGTCCAGCTATATCCAGCAATGTCCAGCTATATCCAGCTATGTCCAGCTATGTCCAGCTGTGTCCAGCTATATCCAGTTATATCCAGCTATGTTCAGCTATATACAGCTTTGTCCAACTATGTCCAGTTATGTCCAGCTATGTCAGCTATATCCAGCTATATCCAGCTGTCCAGCTATGTTAAGCTTTGTCCAGCTATATCCAGCAATGCCCAGCTATATCCAGCTATATCCAGCTATGCCCAGCTATATCCAGCTATGTCCCGCTTTTTCCAGCTGTGTCCAGCTATTTCCAGCTATGTCCAGCTATATCCAGCTATGTCCAGCTATGTCCAGCTGTGTACAGCTATGTATAGCTATGTTCAGCAATTTCAAGCAATGTTCAGCTATATCCAGGTATATCCAGCTATATCCAGCTATGTACAGCTGTGTTCAGCTATGTCTAGCTACATTCAGCTGTGTCTAGCTTTATCCAGCTATATCCAACTATATCCAGCTATGTCTAGCTACATTCAGCTGTGTCTAGCTTTATCCAGCTATATCCAACTATATCCAGGTATATCCAGCTTTTTCCAGCTATGTACAGCTATTTCCAGCTATGTTCAGCTATGTCCAGCTATATCCAGTTATATCCAGTTATATCCAGCTATGTCCAGCTATATGCAGTTATATCCAGCGAAATCCAGCTAGATCCAGCTATGTCCAGCTATATCCAGCTATATTCAGCTATGTCCAGCTATGTCCAGCTATATCCAGCTATATCCAGCAATGTCCAGCTATATCCAGTTATGTCCAGCTATATCCAGCTATGTCCAGCTATATCCAGCTATGTCCAGCTATATCCAGCTATGCCCAGCTATATCCAGCTATGTCCAGCTATATCCAGCTATATCTAGCTAAATCCAGCTATATCCAGCTATTTCCAGCTATTTTCAGCTATGTCCAGCTATGTCCAGCTATATCCAGCTATGTCCAGCTATGTCCAGCTATATCCAGCTATGTCCAGCTATGTCCAGCTATATCCAGCTATATCCAGCTATGTCCAGCTGTGTTCAGCTATGTCTAGCTACGTTCAGCTGTATCTAGCTTTATCCAGCTATATCCAGCTATATCCAGCTATGTCCAGCTATGTTCAGCTATATCCAGCTATGTCCAGCTATATCCAGCTATATCCAGTTATATCCAGCTATGTTCAGATATATACAGCTATGTCCATCTATGTCCAGTTACGTCCAGCTATATCCAGTTAAATCCAGGTATTTTCAGCTATGTCCAGCTATGTCCAGCTATGTCCAGCTATGTCCAGCTATGTCCAGCTGTGTCCAGCTATTTCCAGCTATGTCCAGCTATATCCAGCTATATACAGCTGTCCAGCTATGTTCAGCTATATCCAGCTATATCCAGCTATATCCAGCTATGTCCAGCTGTGTCCAGCTATATCTAGCTATATCCAGCAATGTCCAGCTATATCCAGCTATGTCCAGCTATGTCCAGCTATGTCCAGCTATATCAGGTTATATCCAGATATGTTCAGCTATATACAGCTTTGTCCATCTATATCCAGTTATGTCCAGCTATGTCCAGCTATGTTCAGCTATTTCCAGCTATACTCAGTTATATCCAGCTATGTCCATCTATATCCATCTATGTCCAGCTATATCCAGTTATATCCAGCTATGTTCAGCTATATCAAGCTATATCCAGCTATGTCCAACTGTGTCCAGCTATATCTAGCTATATCTAGCTATGTCCAGCTGTGTCCAGCTATATCCAGCTATGTCCAGCTATATCCAGCTATGTCCAGCTATGTCCAGCTATGTCCAGCTATATCCAGTTATATCCAGCTATGTTCAGCTATATACAGCTATGTCCATCTACGTCCAGTTATGTCCAGCTATGTCCAGCTATATCCAGCTATATCCAGTTAAATCCAGCTATTTTCAGCTATGTCCAGCTATGTCCAGCTATATCCAGTTATATCCAGCTGTGTCCAGCTGTGTCCAGCTATATCCAGCTATATCTAGCTATGTCCATCTATATCCAGCAAATACAGCTGTCCAGCTATGTTCAGCTATGTCTAGCTATGTCTAGCTATGTTCAGCAATGTCTAGCTATGTCCAGCTATATCCAGCTATGTCCAGCTGTGTCCAGCTATATCCAACTATATCCAGCAATGTCCAGCTATATCCAGCTATATCCAGCTATGTCCAGCTATGTCCAGCTATATCCAGTTATATCCAGCTATGTTCAGCTATATACAGCTTTGTCCATCTATGTCCAGTTATGTCCAGCTATGTCCAGCTATATCCAGCTATATCCAGGTTTCCAGCTATGTTAAGTTACATCCAGCTATATCCAGCTATGCCCAGCTATATCCAGCTGTCCAGCTATGTTAAGCTTTGTCCAGCGATATACAGCTATGCCCAGCTATATCCAGCTATGTCCCGCTTTTTCCAGCTGTGTCCAGCTATATCCAGCTATTTCCAGCTTTGTCCAGCTATATCCAGCTATGTTCAGCTATGTCCAGCTATGTTCAGCTATGTCCAGCTATATCCAGTTATATCCAGTTATATCCAGCTATGTCCAGCTATATGCAGTTATATCCAGCTAAATCCAGCTAGATCCAGCTATGTCCAGCTATATCCAGCTATATTCAGCTATGTCCAGCTATGTCCAGCTATATCCAGCTATATCCAGCAATGTCCAGCTATATCCAGTTATGTCCCAGCTATATCCAGCTATATCCAGCTATATCCAGCTATGTCCAGCTATATCCAGCTATGTCCAGCTATGTCCAGCTATATCCAGCTATATCCAGCTATGTCCAGCTGTGTTCAGCTATGTCTAGCTACGTTCAGCTGTATCTAGCTTTATCCTGCTATATCCATCTATATCCAGCTATGTTCAGCTATGTCCAGCTATTTCCAGCTATTTCCAGCTATATTCAGTTATATCCAGCTATGTCCAGCTATATCCATCTATGTCCAGCTATATCCAGCTATATCCAGCTATGTCCAGCTATATCAAGCTATATCCAGCTATGTCCAGCTGTGTCCAGCTATATCTAGCTATATCTAGCTATATCCAGCTGTGTCCAGCTGTGTCCAGCTATATCCAGCTATGTCCAGCTATATCCAGCTATGTCCAGCTATGTCCAGCTATGTCCAGCTATATCCAGTTATATCCAGCTATGTTCAGCTATATACAGCTATGTCCATCTATGTCCAGTTATGTCCATCTATGTCCAGTTATGTCCAGCTATGTCCAGCTATATCCAGCTATTTTCAGCTATGTCCAGCTATGTCCAGCTATATCCAGCTGTGTCCAGCTATATCCAGCTGTGTACAGCTATATCCAGCTATATCTAGCTATGTCCAGCTATGTCCAGAAATATCCAGCTATATCCAGCAATGTTCAGCTATATCCAGTTATATCTAGTTATATCCAGCTGTATCAAGCTATATCCAGCTATGTCCAGCTGTGTCCAGCTATATCCAGCTATGTCAAGCTATGTCCAGCTATTTCCAGCTATGTCTAGCTATATCCAGCTATATCCAGCTCTCCAGCTATGTTAAGCTATGTCCAGCTATATCCAGTTATGCCCAGCTGTATACAGCTATGTCCATCTATGTCCATCTATGTCCAGTTATGTCCAGCTATGTCCAGTTATCTCCAGCTATGTCCAGCTATTTCCAGCTATGTCCAGCTATATCAAACTATATCCACCTATGTCCAGCTGTGTCCAGCAATATCAAGCTATATCCAGCTATATCCAGCTTTGTCCAGCTATATCCAGCTGTGTCCAGCTATATCCAGCTATATCTAGCTATGTCCAGCTTTGTCCAGAAATATCCAGCTATATCCAGCAATGTCCAGCTATATCCAGTTATATCTAGTTATATCCAGCTGTATCAAGCTATATCCAGCTATGTCCAGCTGTGTCCAGCTATATCCAGCTATGTCAAGCTATGTCCAGCTATTTCCAGCTATGTCTAGCTATATCCAGCTATATCCAGCTGTCCATCTATGTTAAGCTATGTCCAGCTATATCCAGCTATGCCCAGCTATGTCCAGCTATATCCAGCTATGTCCAGCTATGTCCAGCTATGTCCAGCTATATCCAGTTATATCCAGTTATATCCAGCTATGTCCAGCTATATGCAGTTATATCCAGCTAAATCCAGCTTGATCCAGCTATGTCCAGCTATGTCCAGCTATATCCAGCTATGTCCAGCTATATCCAGCTATATCCAGCTATATCCAGCTATATCCAGCTATGTCCAGCTATATCCAGCTATGTCCAGCTATGTCCAGCTATATCCAGCTATATCCAGCTATGTCCAGCTGTGTTCAGCTATGTCTAGCTACGTTCAGCTGTATCTAGCTTTATCCAGCTATATCCAGCTATATCCAGCTATGTCCAGCTATGTTCAGCTATTTCCAGCTATATTCAGTTATGTCCAGCTATGTCCAGCTATATCCATCTATGTCCAGCTATATCCAGCTATATCCAGCTATGTCCAGCTATATCAAGCTATATCCAGCTATGTCCAGCTGTGTCCAGCTATATCTAGCTATATCTAGCTATATCCAGCTGTGTCCAGCTGTGTCCAGCTATATCCAGCTATGTCCAGCTATATCCAGCTATGTCCAGCTATGTCCAGCTATATCCAGTTATATCCAGCTATGTTCAGCTATATACAGCTATGTCCATCTATGTCCAGTTATGTCCATCTATGTCCAGTTATGTCCAGCTATGTCCAGCTATATCCAGCTATTTTCAGCTATGTCCAGCTATGTCCAGCTGTGTCCAGCTATATCCAGCTGTGTCCAGCTATATCCAGCTATATCTAGCTATGTCCAGCTATGTCCAGAAATATCCAGCAATGTCCAGCTATATCCAGTTATATCTAGTTATATCCAGCTGTATCAAGCTATATCCAGCTATGTCCAGCTGTGTCCAGCTATATCCAGCTATGTCAAGCTATGTCCAGCTATTTCCAGCTATGTCTAGCTATATCCAGCTATATCCAGCTCTCCAGCTATGTTAAGCTATGTCCAGCTATATCCAGTTATGCCCAGCTGTATACAGCTATGTCCATCTATGTCCATCTATGTCCAGTTATGTCCAGCTATGTCCAGTTATCTCCAGCTATGTCCAGCTATTTCCAGCTATGTCCAGCTATATCAAGCTATATCCAGCTATGTCCAGCTGTGTCCAGCTATATCCAACTATATCTAGCTATGTCCAGCTATTTCCATCTATGTCCAGCTATATCCAGCTATATCCAGCTGTCCATCTATGTTAAGCTATGTCCAGCTATATCCAGCTATGCCCAGCTATGTCCAGCTATATCCAGCTATGTCCAGCTATGTCCAGCTATGTTCAATTATGTCCAGCTATGTTCAGCTTTGTTCAGCGATGTCCATCTATGTTGAATTATATCCAGCTATTTCCAGCTGTGTTCAGCATGTCTAGCTACGTTTTTTATTTATTTATTTCACCTTTATTTAACCAGGTAGGCAAGTTGAGAACAAGTTCTCATTTACAATTACGACCTGGCCAAGATAAAGCAAAGCAGTTTGACATCATACAAAAACACAGAGTTACACATGGAGTAAAACAACATACAATCAATGATACAGTAGAAAAAAATAAGACTATATACAATATGAGCAAATGATGTGAGATAAGGGAGGTAAAGGCAAAAAAGACCATGGTGGCAAAGTAAATAAAGTATAGCAAGTAAAACACTGGAATGGTAGATTTGTAATTTGAAGAAAGTTCAAAGTTAAAATATAAATAATGTGGTGCAAAGGAGCAAAATAAATAAATACGGTAGGGGAAGAGGTAGTAGTTTGGGCTAAATTATAGATGGGCTATGTACAGGTGCAGTGATCTGGGAGCTGCTCTGACAGCTGGTGCTTAAAGCTAGTGAGGGAGATAAGTGTTTCCAGTTCCAGAGATTTTTGTAGTTCGTTCCAGTCATTGGCAGCAGAGAACTGGAAGGAGAGACGACCAAAGGAGGCGTTGGCTTTAGGGGTGACCAGAGAGATATACTTGCTGGAGCGCGTGCTACAGGTGGGTGCTGCTATGGTGACCAGTGAGCGGAGATAAGGGGGGACTTTACCTAGCAGGGTCTTGTAGATGACCTGGAGCCAATGTGTTTGGCGACGATTATGAAGCGAAGGCCAGCCAACGAGAGCGTACAGGTCACAGTGGTGGGTAGTATATGGGGCTTTGGTGACAAAACGGATGGCACTGTGATAGACTGCATCCAGCTTGTTGAGTAGGGTATTGGAGGCTATTTTGTAAATGACATCGCCGAAGTCGAGGATTGGTAGGATGGTCAGTTTTACGAGGGTATGTTTGGCAGCATGAGTGAAGGATGCTTTGTTGCGAAATAGGAAGCCAATTCTAGATTTAACTTTGGATTGGAGATGATTGATGTGAATCTGGAAGGAGAGTTTACAGTCTAACCAGACACCTAGGCATTTGTAGTTGTCCACAAATTCTAAGTCAGAACCGTCCAGAGAAGTGTTGCAGGACAGGCGGGCAGGTGCAGGCAGCGATCGGTTGAAGAGCATGCATTTAGTTTTACTTGTATTTAGGAGCAGTTGGAGACCACGGAAGGAGAGTTGTATGGCATTGAAGCTCGTCTGGAGGTTAGTTAACAGTGTCCAAAGAAGGGCCAGAAGTAAACAGAATGGTGTCGTCTGTGTAGAGGTGGATCAGAGATTCACCAGCAGCAAGAGCGACATCATTGATGTATACAGAGAAAAGAGTTGGCCCAAGAATTGAACCCTGTGGCACCCCCATAGAGACTGCCAGAGGTCCGGACAGCAGGCCCTCCGATTTGACACACTGAACTCTATCAGAGAAGTAGTTGGTGAACCAGGCGACGCAATCGTTTGAGAAACCAAGGCTATTGAGTCTGCCGATGAGGATGTGGTGATTAACAGAGTCAAAAGCTTTGGCCAGGTCAATGAATACGGCAGCACAGTATTGTTTCTTATCGATGGCGGTTATGATGTCATTTAGGACCTTGAGCGTGGCTGAGGTGCACCCATGACCAGCTCTGAAACCAGATTGCATAGCGGTGGGATTCGAAATGGTCGGAAATCTGTTTGTTGACTTGGCTTTCGAAGACCTTAGAAAGACAGGGTAGGATGGATATAGGTCTGTAGCAATTTGAGTCAAGAGTGTCACCTCCTTTGAAGAGGGGGATGACAGCAGCTGCTCTCCAATCTATGGGAATCTCAGACGACACGAAAGAGAGGTTGAACAGGCTAGTAATAGGGGTTGCAATAATTTCGTTAGATAATTTTAGAAAGAAAGGGTCCAGATTGTCAAGCCCAGCTGATTTGTAGGGGTCCAGATTTTGCAGCTCTTTCAGAACATCAGCTGAATGGATTTGGGAGAAGGAGAAATGGGGGAGGCTTGGGCGAGTAGCTGTGGGGGGTGCAGTGCTGTTGAATGCAGTAGGGGTAGTTAGGTGGAAAGCATGGCCAGCCGTAGAAAGATGCTTATTGAAATTCTCAATTATAGTGGGCTTATCAGTGGTGACAGAGTTTCCTATCCTCAGTGTAGTGGGCAGTTGGGAGGAGGTGTTCTTATTCTCCATGGACTTTACAATGTCCCAGAACTTTTTAGAGTTTGAGTTGCAGGAAGCAAAGGAAGCAAATTTCTGTTTGAAAAAGCTAGCCTTGGCGTTTCTAACTGCCTTTGTGTATTGGTTTCTAACTTCCCTGAAAAGCTGCATATCGCGGGGGCAGTTCGATGCTAATGCAGAACGCCACAGGATATTTTTGTGTTGGTTAAGGGCAGTCAGGTCTGGGGAGAACCAAGGGCTATATCTGTTCCTGGTTCTAAATTTCTTGAAAGGGGCATGCTTATTTAAGATGGTGAGGAAGGCATTTAAAAAAAATAACCAGGCATCCTCTACTGACGGGATGAGGTCAATATCCTTCCAGGATACCAGGGCCAGGTCGATTAGAAAGGCTTGCTCGTTGAAATGTTTCAGGGAGCGTTTGACAGTGATGAGTGGAGGTCGTTTGACCGCTGACCCATTACGGGTGCGGGCAATGAGGCAGTGATCGCTGAGATCTTGGTTGAAAACAGCAGAGGTGTATTTAGAGGGCACGTTCAGCTGTGTCTAGCTTTATGCAGTTCTATCCAGCTATATCCAGCTATGTTCAGCTATGTCCAGCTATATCCAGATCTATCCAGCTATATCCAGCTATGTCCAGCAATATTCAGTTATATCCAGCAATATTCAGTTATATCCAGCTATATCCAGCTAGATCCAGCAATGTCCAGCTATATCCAGCTATGTCCAGCTATGACCAGCTATGTCTAGCTATATCCAGCTATATCCAGCAATGTCCAGCTATATCCAGCTATATCCAGCTATGATCAGCTATGTCCAGCTATGTCCGGCTATGTCTGGCTATGTCCAGCTATATCCAGTTATGTCCAGCTATATCAAGCTATATCCAGCTATGTCCAGCGGTGTCCAGCTATATCCAGCTATTTCCAGCTATGTCCAGCTATATCCAGATATATTCAGCTATGTCCAGCTATATCCAGCTATATCCAGCAATGTCCAGCTATATCCAGTTATATACATCTATGTCCAGCTATATCCAGCTATATCCAGCTATGTCCAGCTATATCCAGCTATGTCCAGTTATATCCAACTATGTTCAGCTATATGCAGCTATGTCCATCTATGTCCAGTTATGTCCAGCTATGTCCAGCTATGTCCAGCTATATCCAGCTATATCCAGTTATTTCCAACTATGTCCAGCTATGTCCAGCTATATCCAGTTATATCCAGCTATGTCCAGCTATATCAAGCTAGATCCAGCTATGTCCAGCTGTGTCCAGCTAAATCCAGCTATATCCAGCTATGTCCAGCTATTTCCAGCTATGTCCAGCTATATCCAGCTATATCCAGCTATCCAGCTATGTTAAGCTATGACCAGCTATATCCAGCTGTCCAGCTATGTTAAGCTATGTCCAGCCATATCCAGCTATGCCCAGCTATGCCCAGCTATATACAGCTATGTCCATCTATATCTAGTTATGTCCAGCTATGTACAGCTATATCCAGCTATATCCAGGTATATCCAGCTATGTCCAGCTATGTCCAGCTATGTCCAGCTATATCCAGTTATATCCAGCTATGTCCAGCTATATCAAGCTATGTCCAGCTATGTCCAGCTATATCCAGCTATATCCAGCTATGTCCAGCTGTGTCCAGCTATTTCCAGCTATATCCAGCTATGTCCAGCTGTGTCTAGCTATTTTCAGCTATGTCTAGCGATGTTCAGCTGTATCCAGTTATGTCCAGCTATGTTCAATTATGTCCAGCTATGTTCACTTATGTCCAGCTATGTTCAGCTATGTTCAGCTATGGCCAGCTATATCCAGTTATATCCAGCTATGTCTTGCTATATCAAGTTATATCCAGCTATATCCAGCTAGATCCAGCTATGTCCAGCTATATCCAGCTATGTTCAGCTATGTCCAGCTATATCCAGCTTTATCCAGCAATGTCCAGCTATATCCAGGTATATCCAGTTATATCCAGCTATATCCAGCTATTTACATCTATGCCCAGCTATGTCCAGCTATGTCCAGCTATATCCAGCTATGTCCAGCTATATCCAGCTATATCCAGTTATATCCAGCTATGTTCAGCTATATGCAGCTATACCCATCTATTTCCAGTTATGTCCAGCTATGTCCAGCTATATCCAGCTATGTCCAGGTTTATCCAGCTATATCCAGCTATATCCAGCTATGTCCAGCTATGTCCAGCTATATCCAGTTATATCCAGCTATGTCCAGCTATATCCAGCTATGTCCAGATATGTCCAGCTATGTCCAGCTGTGTCCAGCTATATCTAGCTATGTCCAGCTATTTCCAGCTATGTCCAGCTATATCAAGCTATATCCAGCTATGTCCAGCTATGTCCAGCTGTGTCCAGCTATGTCCAGCTATATCCAGCTATATCCAGGTATATCCAGCTATGTCCATCTATATCCAGCTATGTCCAGCTATGTCCAGCTATATCCAGCTATGTCCAGCTGTGTCCAGCTATATCTAGCTATGTCCAGCTATTTCCAGCTATGGCCAGCTGTGTCCAGCTGTATCCAGCTATATCCAGTTATATCCAGCTATGTTCAGCTATATGCAGCTATGTCCATCTATGTCCAGTTATGTCCAGCTATGTCCAGCTATATCCAGCTATATCCAGCTATATCCAGCTATGTCCAGCTATATCCAGCTATGTCCAGCTATGTCCAGCTATATCCAGCTATGTCCAGCTGTGTCCAGCTATATCTAGCTATGTCCAGCTATTTCCAGCTATGTCCAGCTATATCAAGCTATATCCAGCTATGTCCAGCTATGTCCAGCTGTGTCCAGCTATGTCCAGCTATATCCAGCTATATCCAGGTATATCCAGCTATGTCCATCTATATCCAGCTATGTCCAGCTATGTCCAGCTATATCCAGCTGTGTCCAGCTGTGTCCAGCTATATCTAGCTATGTCCAGCTATTTCCAGCTATGTCCAGCTATATCCAGCTGTCCAGCTATGTTAAGCTATGTTAAGCTATGTCCAGCTATATCCAGCTATGCCCAGCTATGCCCAGCTATGCCCAGCTATATCCAGCTATATCCAGCTATCCAGCTATGTTAAGCTATGACCAGCTATATCCAGCTATATCCAGCTGTCCAGCTATGTTAAGCTATGTCCAGCCATATCCAGCTATGCCCAGCTATGCCGAGCTATATACAGCTATGTCCATCTATGTCTAGTTATGTCCAGCTATGTCCAGCTATGTCCAGTTATATCCAGCTATATCAACCTATGTCCAGCTATGTCCAGCTATATCCAGCTATATCCAGCTATGTCCAGCTGTGTCCAGCTATTTCCAGCTATATCCAGCTATGTCCAGCTGTGTCTAGCGATGTTCAGCTGTATCCAGTTATGTCCAGCTATGTTCAATTATGTCCAGCTATGTTCACTTATGTCCAGCTATGTTCAGCTATGTCTTGCTATATCAAGTTATATCCAGCTATATCCAGCTAGATCCAGCTATGTCCAGCTATATCCAGCTATGTTCAGCTATGTCCAGCTATGTCAAGCTATATCCAGCTTTATCCAGCAATGTCCAGCTATATCCAGGTATATCCAGTTATATCCAGCTATGTCCAGCTATTTACATCTATGCCCAGCTATATCCAGCTATGTCCAGCTATATCCAGCTATGTCCAGCTATATCCAGCTATATCCAGTTATATCCAGCTATGTTCAGCTATTGCAGCTATGCCCATCTATTTCCAGTTTTGTCCAGCTATGTCCAGCTATATCCAGCTATATCCAGGT
The DNA here is from genome assembly GCF_965601325.2 of Salmo salar. Lineage (NCBI taxonomy): Eukaryota > Metazoa > Chordata > Actinopteri > Salmoniformes > Salmonidae > Salmo > Salmo salar. The sequence goes on along the minus strand of NC_138312.1, from coordinate 55,712,623 downwards.
ATATCCAGCTATGTCCAGCTATATCCAGCTATGTCCAGCTATGTCCAGCTATATCCAGTTATATCCAGCTATGTCCAGCTATGTCCAGCTATATCAAGCTATATCCAGCTATGGTCAGCTGTGTCCAGCTGTATCCAGCTATATCTAGTTATATCCAGCTATGTTCAGCTATATGCAGCTATGTCCATCTATGTCCAGTTATGTCCAGCTATGTCCAGCTATATCCAGCTATATCCAGGTATATCCAGCTATGTCCAGCTATATCCAGCTATGTCCAGCTATGTCCAGCTATATCCAGCTATGTCCAGCTGTGTCCAGCTGTGTCTAGCTATCTCCAGCTATTTCCAGCTATGTCCAGCTATATCAAGCTATATCCAGCTGTGTCCAGCTATGTCCAGCTATGTCCAGCTGTGTCCAGCTATGTCCAGCTATATCCAGCTATATCCAGCTATGTCCAGCTATATCCAGCTATGTCCAGCTATGTCCAGCTATATCCAGCTATGTCCAGCTGTGTCCAGCTATATCTAGCTATGTCCAGCTATTTCCAGCTATGTCCAGCTATATCCAGCTGTCCAGCTATGTTAAGCTATGTTAAGCTATGTCCAGCTATATCCAGCTATGCCCAGCTATGCCCAGCTATAAACAGCTATATCCAGCTATGTCCAGCTATGTCCTGCTATATCCAGTTATATCCAGCTATGTCCAGCTATATCAAGCTATATCCAGCTATATCAAGCTATGTCCAGCTATTTCCTGCTATGTCCAGCTATATCCAGCTGTCCAGCTATGTTCAGCTATTTCTAGTGATGTTCAGCTATATCCAGTTATGTTCAGCTATTTTCAATTATTTCCAGCTATGTTCACTTATGTCCAGCTATGTTCAGCTATGTTCAGCGATGTCCAGCGATGTTCAATTATGTCCAGCTATGTTCAGCGTGTCCATCTATGTTCAATTATGTCCAGCTCTGTCCAGCTGTGTCCAGCTATGTTAAGCTATGTCCAGCCATATCCAGCTATGCCCAGCTATGCCGAGCTATATACAGCTATGTCCATCTATGTCTAGTTATGTCCAGCTATGTCCAGCTATGTCCAGTTATATCCAGCTATGTCCAGCTATATCAACCTATGTCCAGCTATGTCCAGCTATATCAACCTATGTCCAGCTATGTCCAGCTATATCCAGCTATATCCAGCTATGTCCAGCTGTGTCCAGCTATTTCCAGCTATATCCAGCTATGTCCAGCTGTGTCTAGCGATGTTCAGCTGTATCCAGTTATGTCCAGCTATGTTCAATTATGTCCAGCTATGTTCACTTATGTCCAGCTATGTTCAGCTATGTCTTGCTATATCAAGTTATATCCAGCTATATCCAGCTAGATCCAGCTATGTCCAGCTATATCCAGCTATGTTCAGCTATGTCCAGCTATGTCAAGCTATATCCAGCTTTATCCAGCAATGTCCAGCTATATCCAGGTATATCCAGTTATATCCAGCTATGTCCAGCTATTTACATCTATGCCCAGCTATATCCAGCTATGTCCAGCTATATCCAGCTATATCCAGTTATATCCAGCTATGTTCAGCTATATGCAGCTATGCCCATCTATTTCCAGTTTTGTCCAGCTATGTCCAGCTATATCCAGCTATATCCAGGTATATCCAGCTATGTCCAGCTATATCCAGCTATGTCCAGCTTTGTCCAGCTATATCCAGTTATATCCAGCTATGTCCAGCTATGTCCAGCTATATCAAGCTATATCCAGCTATGGCCAGCTGTGTCCAGCTGTATCCAGCTATATCTAGTTATATCCAGCTATGTTCAGCTATATGCAGCTATGTCCATCTATGTCCAGTTATGTCCAGCTATGTCCAGCTATATCCAGCTATATCCAGGTATATCCAGCTATGTCCAGCTATATCCAGCTATGTCCAGCTATGTCCAGCTATATCCAGCTATGTCCAGCTGTGTCCAGCTATATCTAGCTATCTCCAGCTATTTCCAGCTATGTCCAGCTATATCAAGCTATATCCAGCTGTGTCCAGCTATGTCCAGCTGTGTCCAGCTATGTCCAGCTGTGTCCAGCTATGTCCAGCTATATCCAGCTATATCCAGGTATATCCAGCTATGTCCAGCTATATCCAGCTATGTCCAGCTATGTCCAGCTATATCCAGCTATGTCCAGCTGTGTCCAGCTATATCTAGCTATGTCCAGCTATTTCCAGCTATGTCCAGCTATATCCAGCTGTCCAGCTATGTTAAGCTATGTTAAGCTATGTCCAGCTATATCCAGCTATGCCCAGCTATGCCCAGCTATAAACAGCTATATCCAGCTATGTCCAGCTATGTCCTGCTATATCCAGTTATATCCAGCTATGTCCAGCTATATCAAGCTATATCCAGCTATATCAAGCTATGTCCAGCTATTTCCTGCTATGTCCAGCTATATCCAGCTGTCCAGCTATGTTCAGCTATTTCTAGTGATGTTCAGCTATATCCAGTTATGTTCAGCTATTTTCAATTATTTCCAGCTATGTTCACTTATGTCCAGCTATGTTCAGCTATGTTCAGCGATGTCCAGCGATGTTCAATTATGTCCAGCTATGTTCAGCGTGTCCATCTATGTTCAATTATGTCCAGCTCTGTCCAGCTGTGTCCAGCTATGTCCAGTTATGTCCAGTTTTGCCCAGTTATTTCCTGTTATGTCCAGCTGTGTCCAGCTATGTTCAGTTATGTCCAGCTATGTGTGTGTTGAATCTACTGTATGTGTTTGCAGCACTAAACTATCGGGTTGTATTCCCCAGGTGACGGTGATGAAGGATCCAGAGAGCGATGACTTCGGCTTCAGCGTATCTGACGGGTTCCTAGAGAAAGGTGTTTATGTCAACATGATCCGTCCCGAGGGCCCGGCGGACCGCGCAGGCCTGAAGCCATATGACAGGATCCTACAGGTGCCTACTGCATCTGTAACTACCCATCAGCCTGTATCTGCCCATCAGCCTGTACCTACCCACTAGCCTGTACCTACCCATCAGCCTGTACCTACCCACCATACTGTACAGTAGATAGACGGACGGACGGACGGATGGATAGATGGATAAAAGCGTCTGCTAAATGGCATATATATATTATTACACACAGATACAGACACACAGACACACAGACAGACACACAGCATGGCACTAGCAGTGTTAGTATCTAATGATCATGTCTGTGTTATTTCACTGGGATTTTCTTCAGCTAGCCTGGCGAGTAACACACACACACCCACCCACCCACCCACCCACCCTCTCTCTCTCTCTCTCTCTCTCTCTCTCTCTCTCTCTCTCTCTCTCCCCCCTCTCTCTCTCTCTCTCTCTCAATTCAATTCAATTCAAGGGGCTTTATTGGCATGGGAAACATATGTTAACATTGCCAAAGCAAGTGAATATACAAAAGTGAAATAAACAATAAAAATGAACAGAACAGTAAGCATTACACTCACAGAAGTTCTCTCTCTCCCTCTCTCCCCCCCTGACTCCCTATCCACCCCTCTCTCCTTCTCCCCCACCCTGCCTCCCTCTCCCCCCTGCAAACTGTACACAATCTGGCTCTCAATACAGACCGCTGGCAAGTTAATAAATGATCAGCGTATTAACAGAGAAAACATGGAGAGACAGGTTGGGTTGTGACCACTGGGAGATGGCAATAGCAACCCCACTGGTGGGAATACAGTACAGTTATTATAATATCTACCCTTTCATACCCATGAGACAGAAGAAAATAAATAAAAAAGCAAGACATTTTTAGACCAGAAGAAGTACAGTATCTATTTCAACCTTTAATACCCATGAGACAGAAGAAAAGATGAAGTACATTTTTAGACCAGAATAGGACAATGGGTATGGTTCTGATTAAGCCAAAGCCACAGTTTAATAAAGTCCACTTATTGAAGGTACTTACTATAAAAACTCACATTCAACGTGTACGGACACGCCCAAGATAAAAAGGTAAATATGCACACGGAGCACATATACCAGTGCTCCTAACATCCAGATCTCAGTCACCTAGCTGTCTTCCAAGCCAAGCCTGATTCTCACTATACGGCCAACCCAAGCTGTACTGTGCTTGCTCTGATATTTTCCTTTCACATTGTCCTTCCAGCCTGGTTTCCAACTGCCACGGTGGATGTGTAACCAGGCCAGAGCAGTACAGCACGGCTTGGCTCAGTTTGGTTCGGTTTGGGCCATATAGTGTGAACCAGAAGAAAACACTATACACTGATGTGGTTAGAAAGCGGAATTAACAGTGCTGTTGCTATGTTGCTATTGACTACGGTGTTTGTGGAGTTTATTCCTAGAAATCAGTCCTTGGTTACAGTGTTTTATGGTTTAGAATCTGATCTGTCTGTGAGTAATCTACAGTGATAGCAGAAGTGTCCATATTGTGGCTGGAATAGGACAACTTCTTAATATGGATGGCGTATGTATGTCTATTTTGACACCCTCCATTTACCATCCCTGTTGTAGTGAGTATTATGCAACACATTAATAAACAACTGTTTCAACATGCACATAGGTCTGAATCCTAACTCACACAAATCATCCTACTGAAATCATTGAATGATTAACACAATAGTCAGAGTTGCACGTGCATATCTATAAGTCAGAATGCCACCCACATTGTGACAAATTCTATACTGTCCAAACTCCAAAGTGACTAATTCTACCGACAGTGTCAAATAATGAATGAATCCGCATGTCTTCCCATTAGTTGGGACATGTTATGTGCCATTGTAAATGTCAACAGTTCTGTAAGTCACTTTGTCTGCAAAAGTCTACAAAATTACTCTATTTTAGAGGTTGGTGAGCCACATGCGTACCAGGGACTTTGACTTTTGACTGAACTTCTAGTCTTGACTCCCAAGTTTCATTATTCAATACTTGCCATACCATCCACCGTTTTTAGGAAATTGTGCTGTAATCAACTATGTACTGAACATGAGTCTAATGAATTACTGAATAGGAGGAAAAGTGAATTACTGAATATGAGTTATTCATTATTGAATACGAGGCTAATGAATTACTGAATATGTATGAATATGAGGCTAATGAATTACTGAATAGGAGGAAAAATGAATTACTGAATATGAGTTATTCATTATTGAATACGAGGCTAATGAATTAACCGAATATGAGTCTAATAAATATCCACTTCCCCTGGGGCTGTAGGTGAACCATGTGCGTACCAGAGACTTTGACTGCTGCTTGGCTGTCCCCCTGATCACAGAGGCTGGGGACAAGCTGGAGCTGGTGATCAGCAGGAACCCTCTGGCCCAGCAACTGCACCATGAACAGGACTGTCTGGACCAGGACCAAGGCCTTCTCGTCTCTGCACTGCAGTCCAACAGTAGGGAACACCACCACTATAGCACCACCACCCGAGCCATGGACCTGTGATTACAGACACGCAGTAAAGACACACAGAACCACAGACCAGGACTAAGGACTACTGACTTCTGCACTGCAGTCCAACAGCAGAGACCACCTCTACAACTAGATCCATGGGCCTGTGATTACAGACACAGACTACAGTCCCACCAAGCCACAGACCACTACCATGGAACTGTATCTGAATTTACAACCGCACACAAAACCATGTGTTTACAGACACACTAATGACCTGTGACTTTACAAACAAAAGACACACAGTCAAAGACAAGCGCCATGGACCTATACATACTACAGATACACAGTATAGACATGCAGAGCCGCAGACCACAACTTTGAACCTGTGATTACAGACACACCATGCCTCAGACCTGTAACTACAGACCTGTAACTACAGACCTGTAACCACAGACCTGTAACCACAGACCTGTAACCACAGACCTGTAACCACAGACCTGTAACTAGAGACCTGTAACTACAGACCTGTAACTACAGACCTGTAACTACAGACCTGTAACTACAGACCTGTAACTACAGACCTGTAACCACAGACCTGTAACCACAGACCTGTAACTACAGACCTGCAACTAGAGACCTGTAACTACAGACCTGTAACTACAGACCTGTAACTACAGACCTGTAACTAGAGACCTGTAACCACAGACCTGTAACCACAGACCTGTAACCACAGACCTGTAACTACAGACCTGTAACCACAGACCTGTAACCACAGACCTGTGACCACAGACCTGTAACTACAGACCTGTAACCACAGACCTGTAACTACAGACCTGTGACCACAGACCTGTAACTACAGACCTGTAACTACAGACCTGTAACCACAGACTTGTAACTACAGACCTGTAACCGCAGACATGTAACCACAGACCTGTAACCACAGACCTGTAACTACAGACCTGTAACCACAGACCTGTAACCACAAACCTGTAACCACAAACCTGTAACTACAGACCTGTAACTACAGACCTGTAACCACAGACCTGTAACCACAGACCTGTAACTAGAGACCTGTAACCACAGACCTGTAACTACAGACCTGTAACCACAGACCTGTGACCACAGACCTGTAACTACAGACCTGTGACCACAGACCTGTAACTACAGACCTGTAACCACAGACCTGTAACCACAGACCTGTAACCACAGACCTGTAACCACAGACCTGTAACTACAGACCTGTGACCACAGACCTGTGACCACAGACATGTAACTACAAACCTGTAACCACAGACCTGTAACTACAGACTTGTAACTGCAGACATGTAACTACAGACCTGTAACTGCAGACATGTAACCGCAGACCTGTAACCACAGACCTGTAACCACAGACCTGTAACCACAGACCTGTAACCATAGACCTGTAACTGCAGACCTGTAACTGCAGACCTGTAACTGCAGACCTGTAACTACAGACCTGAAACTGCAGACCTGTAACTACAGACCTGTAACTGCAGACATGTAACTACAGACCTGTAACTACAGACCTGTAACTACAGACCTGTAACTACAGACCTGTAACCACAGACCTGTAACTACAGACCTGTAACCACAGACCTGTAACTACAGACCTGTAACCACAGACCTGTAACTACAGACCTGTAACCACAGACCTGTAACCACAGACCTGTAACTACAGACCTGTAACTACAGACCTGTAACCACAGACCTGTAACTACAGACCTGTAACCACAGACCTGTAACCACAGACCTGTAACTACAGACCTGTAACTACAGCCCTGTAACTACAGACCTGTAACCACATACCTGTAACTACAGACCTGTAACCACAGACACACAGAGACAGAAACACAGACCAGCATCACAGACCTGTGACACTACTATACAGATAAAATTAAAGGTGCACATACAAAGTTGACGTGTTTACTACGTACATCCCTGGACCTGTGACCAGGTGTTCAACTGACACGGAACCACAGACACTACCCGTGGAGGCTGGACTTGTACCAACAGCTACACCGTACAGACTCACAGAACTCTGTCTTCAGCCCTATCAAACACGGTAAAAAAAAATGTTAAGATGTTTTTACAGATTCCTTTTTACCCCAAGTCTCGTGTTTCCTGTGTTGTCATTATGTCAACCCCTTATATAAAAAAAATGAAGAAACAGTTGACCTGTGACCTATTCTGAAACTGCTTTTGTTTGTTTGAGTCTTCAAAAAGCAGAAGCCATTTCGGCATGGAAAAGCACACGCATATGAACACACACACACACACACACACACACACACACACACAGCACACACACACAGCACACACACACACACACACACACACACACACACACACACACACACACACACACACACACACACACACACATACACACACACACTGTTGACAGATGGTGAAGGAGGACAATGCAGAAGCCTGCTGCTATTGGGGGGCTGATGGGGATAATAAAACGAAAGTGTTTGGTCCTTCAGCAAAGACTTTTATATGGACATATTGTGGTCAGTCAGTGGTCAGATGAAAGACGTTTATATGGACATATTGTGGTCAGTCAGTGGTCAGATGAAAGACGTTTATATGGACATATTGTGGTCAGTCAGTGGTCAGATGAGTATTTACACTGCAATCCTTTTTTATTTGTGTGTATTGATTGATGCGCTTTCATATTTCAACGCTTTGGCCAAACGGATTTACGGATGCCCTCAAGCAACAGAGACATAATAGTAATCCAATGAGTAAAACCATTTCCAGGTTATGCTTGTTTATCCTACTGATGTATTCTTCAGTTTGTCCTCCTTTCTGTCCACTCCCTCTGTTTATCTACCCCTCTACCCCTCTGTTCATCTACCCCTTTACCCCTCTATCCCTCTGTTCATCTACCCCTCTATTCCTCTACCCCTCTATCCCTCTATCCCTCTATTCATCTGCCCCTCTATCCTCTAACCCTCTATCCATCTGCCCCTCTATCCCTCTATCCATCTGCCCCTCTATCCCTCTGCCCCTCTATCCATCTACCCCTCTGTCCATCTACCCCTCTACACCTCTATCCATCTACCCCTCTATCCATCTATGCCTCTACCCCTCTGTCCTGGCACCATGTCCCCATGTGCCATATTGGAATTGGAGGGCACATAACATCCTCTCTGAACTAAACTAAAGCCAAGCTGCCACTCCCCCACCTCTACCGGCCAAATATTACAAATGTTTCCCATGATGGAAAATGGCTGGGGCTATTTTAGACTTACAGTTAAACCTGGGCATAATATAGCAGCACCAAACCCTCTTCCAGCACAGTGTCCAGCTCCCAGCATTTTTAGCCTTGCTGTTAAGAAGTTAAAGCACAGAGGACACTGAGGCCTGCTTTCATTTGACCCCCAGGTCAACCTGAAGTAACAACCTCTCTGTTAATAGATTTGGGCTCTATTCAAGCTGTATCCATGAAGCGTTACAGATTCTGTGCTAGTAATTTAAAGGTGATTTCCGATTCAATCAATCAATCAATCAAATGTATTTATAAAGCCCTTCTTACATCAGCTGATGTCACAAAGTGCTGTACAGAAACCCAGCCTAAAACCCCAAACAGCAAGCAATGCAGGTGTAGAAGCACGTTGGCTAGGAAAAACTCCCTAGAAAGGCCAGAACCTGGGAAGAAACCTAGAGAGGAACCAGGCTATGAGGGGTGGCCAGTCCTCTTCTGATTGAGCCGACATATGTGGGAACACTACTACTGTGGGAACATTGCCTTTACATTCCAGTCTTTCTGCAACACTGAATTTCTGCGATACAGATTGAATAGTGTTCTTGGTATTAATAAACTATGTGCCATTGTACTAATGTACTAATGACCAATGGCAGCAAAGTCTTGGTTTTCATTAGGACACACAACAGAAAACATTTTCAAAACGTTTTTTACAACAGAAAACATTTTCAAAACGTTTTAACAACAGAAAACATTTCAAAACTGTTTACAACAGAAAAAAAATTCAAAAACGTTTTACAACAGACAATGAAAAAAGTCCAGCTAGTTTTCTTCTGACCACGACCCTGAGGTAACACCATATCTGCTCAGGCCACCTATTATTAACCCATATAATCAATAACTACTAGGAATATTGGTTATGAAACAGGGCTGGTAAAGAATCGGTCACGTATCATCCTTCCATCTCCTCTATGCGAGGAATCCTTCTGCTTGATTTGATATTAAGGTCGAATTATAGCGAACACTCATTAATCACAAACCAGGGACAAGAGATCAGAGCTCTCTCTCTGTGAAAAAACAACAACATTTAATGGTAGAAAGAAACAGAGAATTGAAGGATTTTTAAATGAATTACAGTACAGTGCCGTCGTCATTATACTGTAGAAAGGTAATGAATGCATGGTCTTACACACTCTCGATTGCAACGATATTTACCATTCTCAAATCTTTACATTGGTGATCTGGTATGCTCCCTTTTACACAGTATTCATCCAGTCTCCCGAAACATTCTGCAGCCCCGAAATAGTTCATATCAGTACTGCATCATATCAGCAACTAGATTAGATATACTTTGGTACAAACTTGATATGACATGTTTAGTCAACCACTCGTTAGAAATTAAGGACTGAGGACGAGGTCTTTGGGTTTCTTGGCTGACAATGCCGCAATGCTTTGAGTTTTACTGGAACTCAGCAACGTCCTTCAGTTTCTCTCGCTGGTAAACATTCTAACCTGGTACCAGTTCTGTTTGTGATGTCTTTAAAAAAATGTTTAAAAAAAACTGTGGTCGTCATGCCAAACAATGACTGTAGGAGTTGGAGCAAGAAAGCAACAAATAGATCCTGGAAGAAGTTAGTAACATTCCTCTCTGTGTTTCGTTACTTTTTTAGGTTCTCAAAAACCAGTTTCAGTACACTGCTTACAATGTGGTCAAGAAAGATAAAATAACATGCACCTTCTAGCATGTCTAGCTAGCAATGCCAGTAACCAATGCCAGTTACCTATGCCAGTTACCTATGCCAGTTACCTATGCCAGTTACCTATGCCAGTTATTAAAGCCAGGCAAGCAGAAAGATGTTTGGAAAAATTAGAAAAGCCACAACTTAGTTTCTATCCAGGCAAACAATAAGCTGTATTATCTTTCTAAGTCATCGGAGTGTATTACATATCAGTGAGTAGTCGACAAGTAAACAAGCATGGCCGTCTCTTTAAGATTTCTCAGAAAACATGTTTGCATGTGGGAAAACGTCTGCCTCCACTAGCTTGTTATTGAGAAAGAGTATATTTAGGACTATTATTAGCCCTTTATCTCTCATGTGGTCAAGAAAATTCCTGCCTTCTCTTTAAAAATCTATTTTTGAAGCTATTTTCTTGGTCCCCAGAGCAGCAACCCCTTGCCAAAACACTTTTTACTCGTAATTATCTGAGGATTACTCCAAATGTTTTCCCTGCCCCAGGATACGTTCCAAATGGCACCCTTCCCTACGTAGTGCACTACTGTTGACCAGGGCCCATAGGGTAGTGCACTACTGTTGACCAGGGCCCATAGGGTGCCATTTGGGACACATATCCAGAGTCCCGTTTATACCCTGTGTTGGAAAGCACCAGTTGGGTCTATGAAGTAGAAAGCACTCATTGTTCCACAAAATTTTAGAGAATTCTCATAAGAACAATCACCGTCTCTGTTCAGGCTTGTATTATTGCCCACGGAACTGGCTCTGGCCACAGAATTATAGACAGTTTCTTTTTCTCCTTTCTCTCTCTCTCTCTCTCTCTCTCTCGCCTTCCCTTTCTTATGTCTCTTTCCTTTCTCATAATTTCACATACCCTCTCTCTCTTTCTCTTTCTCTCTCTGTCTTTCACCTCTCTCTCTCTCTCTCCTCTCTCTCTCTCTCTCTCTCTCTCTCTCTCTCTCTCTCTCTCTCTCAATTCAACTCAATTCAAATGAAGGGGTTTTATTGGCATGGGAAACATATGTTTACATTGTCAAAGCAAGTGAAATGGAAAGTAAACAAATGTGAAATAAACAATAAAAAAACATTAAACGTTACACTCACATTTGAAATGTCATAGGTTCTTTCTCTCCCACTCTCATTTCTCTCTCTCTCTCTCTCTCTCTCTCTCTCTCGCCCACTTTCCTCTCTCTCCCTCTTTCTCTTTCTCTCTCTCTCTCTCTCTCTCTCTCTCTCTCTCTCTCTCTCTCTCTCTCTCTCTCTCTCTCTCCCACTCTCCTCTTTCTTTCTCTCTCTCTCTCTCTCTCTTCCACTCTCTCTCTCTCTCTCCCACTCTCCTCTCTCTCTCTGTCTCTGTAGCTTTTATGTAACTCCACCAAAATCTATCCCTGGTAATGGAAGGCCAATGTTAAAGGCAGTTTCATAATTCTGGGCCTGTATTCATAAATCAAGAAGACCGTTTTGTAAACGGGGAAATTCTCAATGAATTTCAATCGCATAGCAACGAGTGTTACATGTACTGTAGGTATCTTCATGTATGAATTATAAAACGTTGAGATTGAAGACAAGTGTTTTTCTACGCAATATGAAGTGGCAAAAAAAAAGGGTTTCTTAAGGTTAGAGTTTAACAAGCTTCTGAGGCATTTTACATGTGATTATCCCTATGCATTTCAAAGGTCAAAGGTCAAATTGATGTATGCAATGATAGGGTGTATTTGAAGAGTTTATTTCCAAAACCCTATATCCACCAATTTTTTTTTTACATTTGTGTTTTTCATCAGAAGTGATTGCTTGTGGGTACCTTCATGTGTTTGTAAAATATTACTGTTCTCAAATTTTTTTATTAAACATTTTTAGATGTATATGATTTGTATTATTAGTTTCATTGCCAAACACTATATATCCATTGTTTAGCCTGAATAGACTGTTCGTATCCTGTATATTTGACTGTGATATGTGGTTGTCTCACCTAGCTTCTTAACATAAATGCACTGGATAAGAGCATCTGCTAAATGACAAAAAATGTAAAATGTGAATGTTTTACATCGATATCTCATATTACTGTATTCAATTATTTGTTTAAAAAAAAATATATATATATTGATGTCACAAATGCATCATTTATACATTTGTTCATTAAAATGTGGGTTATTTGTTACATTTGACTGTGTGAAACTGGATATGTAGCATTTTGCAACAAAAATAATGATTATGTCTCTGAAAATGAAACCATCAAGTGATAGATTATTAACAAATACATGTCTGTCACTGAAGAACCCCATGCCATGATTAGGAAGTGAAAAAAACACACCAATCTCTTTCAATATTTATTTAAACAATAAACGCTAATTTGCCAACATTTCTGAAAATGGATATATAGCGTTTTGGAATGAAACTCTTCATTTTTTATGTGTAATATTAATGTTCTATTCTCTTTATAGTATTTTTATATTATATTTTCTCCCTCGATGGATCGTAGCACAATAAAAATAAGAGGCATAGGGTTATTGAGATTTTTTATGAGGAAAAAGATGAAAAAATAAACAAGGACATGTTTGTGTCATAGGTGATTCATGTAGTTCTTTAAATGTGTTTATTGCAACCAAAAGAGGAAGCTCCAGATTTATAAACATGAAATGTTGTTGTTGATAATGAATTTACATTATCCCTAACACACACACACACACGCACGCACACACACACACACACTCTTCAAATTGATTTAGGGCATCATTATATAAATATTGTTGATAACGGCTTGATTTATAAGATTAACACTTAGAGCACCAGTACTGTTTCTCTCTGCCTGTCCTAACCTGCTGTCCTAACCTGCTGTCCTAACCTCCTGTCTTAACCTGCTGTCCTAACCTGCTGTCCTAGCCTTCTGTCCTAACCTGCTGTCCTAACCTGATGTCCTAACCTGCTGTCCTAACCTGATGTCCTAACCTGCTGTCTAGCCTTCTGTCCTAACCTGCTGTCCTAGCCTGCTGTCCTAACCTGCTGTCCTAACCTGCTGTCCTAACCTGATGTCCTAACCTGCTGTCTAGCCTTCTGTCCTAACCTGCTGTCCTAGCCTGCTGTCCTAGCCCTGCTGTCCTAACCTTCTGTCCTAACCTTCTGTCCTAGCCTGCTGTCTAGCCTTCTGTCCTAGCCTGCTGTCCTAACCTGCTATCTAGCCTGCTGTCCTAACCTGCTGTCCTAACCTGCTGTCCTAGCCTTCTGTCCTAACCTGCTGTCCTAGCCTGCTGTCCTAGCCTGCTCTCTAGCCTGCTGTCTAGTCTGCTGTCCTAGCCTGCTGTCTAGCCTGCTGTCCTAGCCTGCTGTCTAGCCTGCTGTCTAGTCTGCTGTCCTAGCCTGCTGTCTAGCCTGCTGTCCTAGCCTGCTCTCTAGCCTGCTGTCTAGTCTGCTGTCCTAAGCTGCTGTCCTAGCCTTCTGTCCGAGCCTTCTGTCCTAGCCTGCTGTCTTAGCCTGCTGTCTTAGCCTGCTGTCCTAGCTTGCTGTCCTAGCCTGCTGTCTAGCCTGCTGTCTAGCCGGCTGTCCTAGCCTGCTGTCTAGCCTGCTGTCCGAGCCTTCTGTCCTAGCCTTCTATCCTAGCCTGCTGTCTAGCCTGCTGTCCTAGCCTGCTGTCTAGCCTTCTGTCCTAGCCTTCTGTCCTAGCCTGCTGTCCTAGCCTGCTGTCCGAGCCTTCTGTCTAGCCTGCTGTCCTAGCCTGCTGTCTAGCCTGCTGTCCTAGCCTGCTGTCTAGCCTTCTGTCCTAGCCTGCTGTCCTAGCCTGCTGTCCTAGCCTGCTGTCCTAGCCTGCTGTCTAGCCTTCTGTCCTAGCCTGCTGTCTAGCCTGCTGTCTAGCCTTCTGTCCTAGCCTGCTGTCCTAGCCTGCTGTCCTAGCCTGCTGTCTAGCCTGCTGTCCTAGCCTTCTGTCCTAGCCTGCTGTCCTAGCCTGCTGTCCTAGCCTGCTGTCCTAGCCTGCTGTCCTAGCCTTCTGTCCTAGCCTTCTGTCCTAGCCTGCTGTCCTAGCCTGCTGTCCTAGCCTGCTGTCCTAGCCTTGCTGTCCTAGCCTGCTGTCTAGCCTGCTGTCCTAGCCTTCTGTCCTAACCTGCTGTCCTAGCCTGCTGTCCTAGCCTGCTGTCTAGCCTTCTGTCTAGCCTGCTGTCTAGCCTTCTGTCTAGCCTGCCGTCCTAGCCTTCTGTCTAGCCTGCTGTCCTAGCCTTCTGTCTAGCCTGCTGTCCTAGCCTGCTGTCCTAGCCTGCTGTCCTAGCCTGCTGTCTAGCCTGCTGTCCTAGCCTTCTGTCTAGCCTGCTGTCTAGCCTGCTGTCCTAGCCTGCTGTCCTAGCCTGCTGTCCTAGCCTTCTGTCCTAGCCTTCTGTCCTAGCCTGCTGTCCTAGCCTGCTGTCCTAGCCTGCTGTCTAGCCTTCTGTCCTAGCCTGCTGTCTAGCCTGCTGTCCTAGCCTTCTGTCCTAATCTGCTGTCCTAGCCTGCTGTCCTAGCCTGCTGTCTAGCCTGCTGTCTAGCCTGCTGTCTAGCCTGCTGTCCTAGCCTGCTGTCCTAGCCTTCTGTCCTAGCCTGCTGTCCTAGCCTGCTGTCTAGCCTGCTGTCTAGCCTGCTGTCCTAGCCTGCTGTCCTAGCCTTCTGTCCTAGCCTGCTGTCCTAGCCTTCTGGCCAGCCTGCATGGTGCAAACTGCAGGGTCCTAGTCCTTAGTCCAAAAGGTAGCAAAACGTAGCAAAATGCTTTTCAACACACAAAATGTTTCTTATTGGACAAGTAAAGGTAGTCCCTCCATTTTTCAGTCCATTTTCTATCATTTGGTGCCTAATGAACAGCTCTCTGCCTGGCATGCTAGCTGGTCTTAAACGGTGCACACAGCAGTTCTGTGTCTTCGTCAGAAGCAGGTATGGACAGAGCAGAGTAGATCAGAATTAAACTGTCACACACTTCCTGTTTTTCACCCAGTCATAGGAAAGCAACCAGCCAACCCAGTCACATGAGCTAGAGACCACATTTTGAGGGGAGGGAAAGGGAGAGAGAGAGCGAGGGAGCAAGAGAGAGTGAGAGAGAGTGAGGGAGCGAGAGAGAGAGAGGGGGAGAGAGAGCGAGAGGGAGAGAAAGAGAGTGAGAGAGTGAGGGAGCGAGAGAGAGGGGGGAGAGAGAGAGGGAGAGAAAGAGAGCGAGAGAGAGAGGGGGGAGAAAGAGAGAGAGGGAGAGAAAGAGAGGGAGAGAGAGTGAGGGAGCGAGAGAGAGGGGGGGAGAGAGAGAGGGAGAGAAAGAGAGCGAGAGAGGGGGGGGGAGAGAGAGGAAGTTAGAACATCTGAGTTGTATTAAGACAAGATCACAAATGCCAAATCTTTCCAAGAAGATATTCTCTGCCATAAAAAGCTATATCTGGAGAATTCTGGCAGACACAGAATGGAAAACTTAACTTAACCTTACTTAAAGAAATAACTTGCAGTTATTTTAAGGATGGACTGTCTTCCCCAGGGCAAACAGATCTCGCCAGCCAGAGATCAGTGCTTGTGTTCACAGAGTAGGAGTGTTGATATAGGATCAGTTTCACATTCTAGGTTCTAATAAATAAGATTATGGACAGAGGGGGCCTGGTCCTACATCAACACTCCTGCTTCTAAGTTCTAATAAATAAGATTATGGACAGAGGGGACCTGGTCCTATATCAACACTCCTGCTTCTAAGTTCTAATAAATAAGATTATGGACAGAGGGGGCCTGGTCCTATATCAACACTCCTGCTTCTAAGTTCTAATAAATAAGATTATGGACAGAGGGGACCTGGTCCTATATCAACACTCCTGCTTCTAAGTTCTAATAAATAAGATTATGGACAGAGGGGACCTGGTCCTATATCAACACTCCTGCTTCTAAGTTCTAATAAATAAGATTATGGACAGAGGGGGCCTGGTCCTATATCAACACTCCTGCTTCTAAGTTCTAATAAATAAGATTATGGACAGAGGGGGCCTGGTCCTATATCAACACTCCTGCTTCTAAGTTCTAATAAATAAGATTATGGACAGAGGGGACCTGGTCCTTGATCAACACTCCTGCTTCTAAGTTCTAATAAATAAGATTATGGACAGAGGGGACCTGGTCCTATATCAACACTCCTGCTTCTAAGTTCTAATAAATAAGATTATGGACAGAGGGGGCCTGGTCCTATATCAACACTCCTGCTTCTAAGTTCTAATAAATAAGATTATGGACAGAGGGGGCCTGGTCCTATATCAACACTCCTGCTTCTAAGTTCTAATAAATAAGATTATGGACAGAGGGGACCTGGTCCTATATCAACACTCCTGCTTCTAAGTTCTAATAAATAAGATTATGGACAGAGGGGGCCTGGTCCTATATCAACACTCCTGCTTCTAAGTTCTAATAAATAAGATTATGGACAGAGGGGGCCTGGTCCTACATCAACACTCCTGCTTCTAAGTTCTAATAAATAAGATTATGGACAGAGGGGACCTGGTCCTATATCAACACTCCTGCTTCTAAGTTATAATAAATAAGATTATGGACAGAGGGGACCTGGTCCTATATCAACACTCCTGCTTCTAAGTTATAATAAATAAGATTATGGACAGAGGGGACCTGGTCCTTGATCAACACTCCTGCTTCTAAGTTCTAATAAATAAGATTATGGACAGAGGGGGCCTGGTCCTATATCAACACTCCTGCTTCTAAGTTCTAATAAATAAGAGTATGGACAGAGGGGACCTGGTCCTATATCAACACTCCTGCTTCTAAGTTCTAATAAATAAGAGTATGGACAGAGGGGACCTGGTCCTATATCAACACTCCTGCTTCTAAGTTCTAATAAATAAGATTATGGACAGAGGGGACCTGGTCCTATATCAACACTCCTGCTTCTAAGTTCTAATATATAAGATTATGGACAGAGGGGACCTGGTCCTATATCAACACTCCTGCTTCTAAGTTCTAATAAATAAGATTATGGACAGAGGGGACCTGGTCCTATATCAACACTCCTGCTTCTAAGTTCTAATAAATAAGATTATGGACAGAGGGGACCTGGTCCTATATCAACACTCCTGCTTCTAAGTTCTAATAAATAAGATTATGGACAGAGGGGACCTGGTCCTATATCAACACTCCTGCTTCTAAGTTCTAATAAATAAGATTATGGACAGAGGGGGCCTGGTCCTACATCAACACTCCTGCTTCTAAGTTCTAATAAATAAGATTATGGACAGAGGGGACCTGGTCCTATATCAACACTCCTGCTTCTAAGTTCTAATAAATAAGATTATGGACAGAGGGGGCCTGGTCCTATATCAACACTCCTGCTTCTAAGTTCTAATAAATAAGATTATGGACAGAGGGGGCCTGGTCCTACATCAACACTCCTGCTTCTAAGTTCTAATAAATAAGATTATGGACAGAGGGGACCTGGTCCTATATCAACACTCCTGCTTCTAAGTTATAATAAATAAGATTATGGACAGAGGGGACCTGGTCCTTGATCAACACTCCTGCTTCTAAGTTCTAATAAATAAGATTATGGACAGAGGGGGCCTGGTCCTATATCAACACTCCTGCTTCTATGTTATAATAAATAAGATTATGGACAGAGGGGGCCTGGTCCTATATCAACACTCCTGCTTCTAAGTTATAATAAATAAGATTATGGACAGAGGGGACCTGGTCCTATATCAACACTCCTGCTTCTAAGTTCTAATAAATAAGATTATGGACAGAGGGGGCCTGGTCCTATATCAACACTCCTGCTTCTAAGTTCTAATATATAAGATTATGGACAGAGGGGACCGGGTCCTAAATCAACACTCCTGCTCCGAGACTCATTGTGAATACGAGCCCAGATCAGTGTGTGACATCTTTTATCATGAGGCTTCATCTGCCCATATTCTTGTGTTCACTGAGCTACTGCTGCCTCTCTGCCCCTAATCTCTGTCTGCAGCAAAACAACTTCCAAGTCTGCAGCAACTGTAAAGCTACACGTAGTGAAATAGAGTGTCAGGGGCTGTTGCCTGGTGGAATGGACGTAAGGGTGTACTTGGAAGTTGTTGTTGTTTGTCCCTATGTGTTGTTGAACCATGCACCTCTGTTGTGATGCAGTTTGCTTTTAGTATTCTGATGTTTATATTTACCATGTTATTGTCACGTCCTGACCATAGAAAGCTGTTATTTTCTATGGTAGAGTAGGTCAGGGCGTGACGGGGGGGGGGGTTTCTAGTTTAGTTTTTCTATGTTGTTATGTTCTAGTTATGTTCTTGTATTTCTATGTTGGGTTTTGTTTGGGATGATCTCCAATTAGAGGCAGCTGGTCCTCGTTGTCTCTAATTGGAGATCATACTTAAGTAGGGGTTTTTCCCACCTGGGTTTGTGGGAGATTGGTTTTGAGTTAGTGTGTTTCTACTCTGCGTCACGGTTTGTTGTTTTGTTCGTTCAGTTTATTGTGTATGTATTGCATAGTTTCACAGTGAAAATAAAATGTGGAACGACACACACGCTGCACTTTGGTCTGCTCCTTCCTATGACAACCGTGACAGTTATGTGTTACTGTGTAAGTGTCCTTGGGTATCTGGAAAGGCGCAAATAAAAGGTATTATTGCTATTATTGTTATTATTACAATACATATCCACTGGCAGCCAAAATAAACAGCGTTCATCCCATCCCACATAGTCTGCTAAAGAAATATCACCTGTATTTAACATACTGAACCAAAAAAGGTCTATTATGGCAAATGGAATCTCATATGAGTGTTTGAGGCTAGGGTTTTTATGTCAGTAAAGTTGGTCGTTCATGGTGTACATGGGTAAAGGAGTTTGATCAACTTTTGTCTCCGTGTGTTAATACAGTTGTGTCAATGTGTAAGATCATCAGGCTTCTCTTACATGAAAGACTATTATAAACCGGGTAGTTTGGGTCCTGGATGCTGATTGGCTGAAACAGAATTCAAGCCAATTGTATAGTGCATTTGGAAAGTATTCAGACCACTTGACTTTTTCCACATTTTGTTACGTTACAGCCTTACTTTAAAATTGATTAAATTGTTTTTTTCCCTCATCAATCTACACACAATACCCCATAATGACAAAGCAAAAACAAATGTATAAATAAATAAAACCTGAAATATAACATTTACATAAGTATTTAGACCCTTTACTCAGTACTTTGTTGAAGCACCTTTGGCAGCGATTACAGCCTTGAGTCTTTTTTGGTATGACGCTACAAGCTTGGCACACCTGTATTTGGGGAGTTTCTCCCATTCTTCTCTGCAGATCCTCTCAAGTTCTGTCAGGTTGGATGGGGAGCGTCGCTGCGCAGCTATTTTCAGGTCTCTCCAGAGATGTTTGATCAGGTTTAAGTCCAGACTTTGGCTTCAAGAAGCCACTCCTGCGTTGTCTTGGCTGTGTGCTTAGAGTCGTTGTCCTGTTGGAAGGTGAACCTTCACCCCAGTTCGAGGTCCTAAGTGCTCTGGGGCAGGTTTTCATCAAGGATCTCTCTGTACTTTGCTCCGTTCATCTTCCAGTCCCTGCCGCTGTAAAACATCTTCACAGCATGATGCTGCCACCACCATGCTTCACCGGATGGTGCCAGGTTTCCTCCAGATATGATGCTTGGCATTCAGGCCAAAGAGTTCAATCTTGGTTTCATCCAACCTGCGAGTATCTTATTTCTTTTGGTCTCTTGTTTCTTTTGGCAAACTCCAAGTGGGCTGCCATGGGCCTTTTACTGAAAAGTGGCTTCTGTCTGGCCACTCTACCATAAAGGCCTGATTGGTGGAGTGCTGCAGAGATGGTTGTCCTTTGTGAAGGTCCTCTCATCTCCACAGAGCTCCTTCAACCTCATGGCTTGGTTTTTTTCTCTGACATGCACTGTCAATTGTGGGACCTTATATAGACAGGTATGTGGCTTTCCAAATCATGTCCAATCAATTGAATTTACCACAGGTGGACTCCAATCAAGTTGTCGAGACATTTCAAGGATGGTCAATGGAAACAGGATGAACCTGAGCTCAATTTCGATTCTCATAGCAAAGGGTTTGAATACTTATGTAAAGAAGGTATTTCTGTGTTTTTTTATATACTGTATATACAGTATATATCAAATAAATGATTAACAATACAATTTTTTTAACATATTTTTATTTTCCCCTCACAAAGTTGTCAAATTACGAATGTCACCTATCAAAGCGAAGGACACTTACTAAAAATATGCTTTTTTTTCATCACTACAAATGTAAAAACCAGTAAATAACTGCACAAAGCAATGGTATGAAGAACAGTAGTACATATAGATGTCATATATCTCCACGTAAATCAGTTTGGTCTTTATAAGGTACGTGGGAGAGAGAAGCTGTTAGAAGCTATAGTCAACCCATCAAGTCCGTTGGCTGTTCACCATCAAGTCCATTGGATGTTCACCATCAAGTCCATTGGATGTTCACCACAGCATAGGCAGGATCAAAGGCAGAAGATGTGGTGCTGCTGTATTGTAATCTGATTGTTGAGGAATGGTTTCTCTAGCATGGTCCCCGATCTGTTTGTGTTTTTTGTTAACGCGTATGGTGAGTCGGGACCATAGGGGTTGACAAGACAGCACAAACATGATCTGGGAGTAGGCAATGGATTTTCTCCAAGGCCTCCCTGATGCCTCCATGCTTATTCCAAGACAGATACAAAGCATTAGGCTTAGTGTTCAATTTCAAAAGTAATGTGTGGCTTGCATACCTGATGTGTTTATGAATTATGATAATGGACTAAGGTGGCATTAAAGTAATGGGAAGATGTATTTTTCTTGGTTTCATCTTCCCAGTCATTCTGAAATACCATTTAGTATTTCAGCAGATACACTATTGTGTAACAAATATGTAACATTTATCCAAATGAAGATTTAGTTTGTAACCATGATTTTGTTTCATGGTTGGAAATTAACTAGCTAATCACTTCTGCCATTCCTATTTTACCATACCCTCTGCTCTAGTATGACAGTTATGGCCTACCAAATTGTATGTATCTTTATATAAAATGTGGGAGAGGTCAATTTTAAACTTCAAGCTAACAAATTTATAGGCATCCTTCATTTTCATGGTTACAGTCAATTTGATGATATAGAGGTATATTTCAATGGGATTTACCTTTATTCAAAAGACCCTTTTAAATATGCATCAACCCTCTTGTGACACTACATCACGATGTTGAATGTGTGCTACTAACTATACAGCTTAAGTGCAGAATTGAAATAGACTGCCTTGGAAACAACATTGTTGTGGGGTCATAGGGGACAAGAGGCTAAACTGCCCTGGATAAGCCTGTGGTGTAGCTGCTTTAGCCCCCTAGTGTGGGGGTTTGGGAGGGAGCACTGGGTCCATACTCCCAGCAATGGGTCTTCCTGACCTCTGTTGAGCTGTTGTGTGGTGGGATTTATTTTTCAAAATGGCTGCCATGGTTACACATTAGTGGTGGATGAGGTGAGCTTCCCCCTTACTATGTAAAGCGCTCTATAAATCCAATCAATTATTATTATTGGGGACATGAATGTCGAGTGACTAAAGTGCAAGATCCCTGCTTTATTCTGTGGTCTATAGACTCACTAAAGGACACTACACATGAGAAAAGCAAAAAGCTTTTTTCCAAAAATGTTTTTTTTTTTATTAAGAAATAAAAAGGTTTAATGTTTTTCTCAGTAAAACCCTGTTTTAAACACACATTTTTGCTTTACAGGTTATTTAGCGCCATAGAAATAAAAAATAAAATATTTCAAATTGTATTTGAAAAATGTTTCTTCTTCATGGATTAAAAACATTTCCCCTTGTACATTCTTAAAAAGGATGGGCTGGTATGTAATGACATGTAATGTATGAGGCAGGAGAGTTAAATAACTTTAACATTATGTTTTCTATCTGTAGGGATCAGTAGCCTGTCTGATTATAGACAGCTAATCTCAATGGAAATGGAGGATACGATCCAAATGGCACCCTATTCCCTATATTGTGTACTACTTTTGACCAGAGACCTATGTCAAAAGTAGTTCACTATGTAGGGAATAGGGTGCCATTTAGAATACAGTCAGAGACTTCTCCAATCTCCAGCGATGGGACTGGGTGTCAATATCTTCACTGTAATAATGTATTCTCATTTGGTTTTTCAGTAAGCTTCTTTGATACAACACCTGTAAGGTACCTAGCTCGCTAACTACTAGCATTTGTTTTTTTACAGGTATCTAGCTAGCTAACTACTAGCGGTTTGTTACAGGTATCTAGCTAGAAAACTACTAGCGGATTGTTAGAGGTACCTAGCTAGCTAACTACTAGCGGTTTGTTACAGGTATCTAGCTAGAAAACTACTAGCAGTTTGTTACAGGTATCTAGCTAGAAAACTACTAGCGGTTTGTTAGAGGTACCTAGCTAGCTAACAACTAGCGGTTTGTTACAGGTGCCTAGCTAGCTAACTACTAGCGGTTCATTTCTGTGCGACATAATACATCTTCTGTACAAACAAACAGCACTATGGTAGATAGACAGGCCTATGTTTGGCGGCAGCATCATTTCACCTATACCTCACATGCCAATTCAGATAGTCATTATAAAATGGCAGGATAACTTTTCATTGCAACTTCAGATATTTTAAAATGTTTAATATTTTTGATAAAGATGAATCAAATTCTGTGTGTTATGACAGAAAGCGATACTACTGCATTGAACGTTGTTTCTTTGTTGATATTATGGCATAAGATTTTGTGGTAGGTTTTCATTGGCCCCTGAAATTGTTGTAATTTTGTCTCTCGCATTGTTTAAGCAAGTTTTTTTTTTAAATTTCTCTCTATAAAGTTAAAAGTACCACCTATTTGAAAAACAGAGTGAAAAAATACTTATCTTTCTACGAAGTATTGCACATTACAAATTGCAGTTTTGTTGATTAACAGTAAGTTGTTAAATGACGATTCATCCTCAGGAAGTATTAGTAACTGGAGACGGGCTGGTCATTTTACATTTTGAATACAAAAAGGCAAAAACGTGATTGAAAAACAATCAAAGTACAATAAACTAAACGTTCTGATTTTATACCCCCAGAAAAAAAATAGATTTTTTTATTTTTATGTAATAGAATCAATAGAATTAAGCGAAGCTTCAGTTTCACTACATGGGGTTTCACATTTCAACATTCCATTCTAAGAAGAATATCTTTGCATTGTGAATCATAACGCTTCAAATCCCAACAGGCTTTTGTTTGAATTGTTTCTGCCTCTTTGAAAAGCTGTAATAATATAATATTTAAAACTAAACTAAGATATGACGACTGATAGATAGGGAGTGTGAAAAGGCTGGAGGAAGTGGATAGTATAAGTTAGTATATTAATCAATTACCATATGTATTATCATTACATCAGAATGTACACTGACCTAGCCTGCAGAAATTCAATAGAAAGATCTGATGATTGAGAAGCAGTCTGCTTGTATTTTGAATGGTTCCTTGATCAATATTTACGATTTATGATCAATATTTACTGTATGGGGAGTTTACATTAATGCGTAAAGTTATTATGGCAGGTCCTTTAGGCTCCTGTCAATCCATTAGAGACACAGACTAAATAGATGCTATATGCATTATATAGTGTGATGTTGTGCTTCTTATTTACTTGCCACTATGTAATGTCCTCTATCTATAGCCAGCGAGATACAACAACAGACTAAAACACTAAGAATAAAGGAAAAAACTCCCTTCATTACTTAGTGCAAATAATTCATCACAGACTTTAAACACGTATGATGTAGCTACTGTATGCACTGGGATGGATGGCATGTAGCAGTAGTGTCCTTCACCAGCATAGTATAGTCTAGTTTAAAATGGAGTTGTGCTGACTGTATGTATGTACACTAGACACTGTACAAGGAGGACAGGTTTGTACCTCCACAGTCAGAGCCAGGTACAGTTGCCGGCACTAAAAAGCTAGGTTGTACTGCAGTGTTATTTATACAGACAGAACAATTGCTGCAAGGCGCTCAAGTACCTTCTAGCAAATAGTTGCGTCAAAAACAAGTATTGGAGACCGGTGCAGGATTTTAAAAACCCTAACTTTTTAGCAACTGTAGATGAGATGCTCTGGACCCTGAACGCAGCCTAGTAGTGGAGGTACGTTCAGGTTCAGTTGTAATTTTACAACAAACATCGACGACAAACACACTGCACTAATCTCACTGTATACAAGGGGCACCACCTCCACGATATTATCGTACTATAGACATTAGTTAAGCTGAGAAGAGAGAGGGGCTAGGTTGATCTAGATACAAACATGACATAGTCAAATGTTACTGCTCAAAACATGACACACATTTAGTTCTTACGGTTTTATACGACCCTTTCTTTTGTATTATGTATTTTCTTCTCTCTTTAAAAAAAAAAAAGATTCCTAAAATAGAGACGACCGCTTATAGTTCTACAGGAAAGAAGAAGTAAAATGGACCATGTACTGATTCTGCTTGCTCCAAGTGGCTTGGAAATCTACATTTCCTTCTAACTACATTAATCGTAATAACAGTAATATTAATAACAATAGTTTAATAAAAAATATTAAAAACATAGACAGGAAACCAATAATGTAACTTCCTCTGTAGAAAACAAAACAAAAAGAAGACTCCTAGTGCAGATACATAGCAATGTAAACCTGGTCCTATAACTAGTTTAGTGATAATATAGTATAATAACATAGAAAGCGGGTCATTTTTTTTTTCTTCTTCAATTCGTTCCTCTCACAGAGAGCGCTCACATCATAGTTTCTACAATAGTGTGGGTGGGCTTGATCAGGCCGTTGTTCCCGTTAGGGTCCAGGGGGTAGGCCAGCTCGGCAGACATGCCCTTGGGACGGTGGTCGACTGGACGGGAGCTAGCACCTCCCAGCGGAGCTGCCACAGCCTTGATCCTCTGGGTGGAGACAAAAAGAAGAGATCTGTTTAATTCCACTAAATACCAATATACTGTACAAGTATGATTATATGACGGCAAGTGTACCTGTTACAGATGGATCAACTTGAAAAATGACCTCTAGACTCACCAACTTCTACTGGCTTAATCACAACTTTGTTGGGAGGTCCAGTATATCAGTCAGAGCTCAGAGGTCAAGATGAAGCTTCTGAACTACATGAAGTCCCTTGGGGTAGGAGCTAGGGTGTAGGGTCTAGAACCTAGGGGTAGGGGCTAGGGCTTAGAGGGTAGGGTCTAGAACCTAGGGGTAGGGGCTAGGGCTTAGGGTGTAGGGTCTAGAACCTAGGGGTAGGAGCTAGGGCTTAGGATCTAGAACCTAGGGGTAGGGGCTAGGGCTTAGGGTCTAGAACGTAGGGGTAGGGGCTAGGGCTTAGGGTGTAGGGTCTAGAACCTAGGGGTAGGGGCTAGGGCTTAGGTTGTAGGGTCTAGAACCTAGGGGTAGGAGCTAGGGCTTAGGGTCTAGAACCTAGGGGTAGGGGCTAGGGCTTAGGGTGTAGGGTCTAGAACCTAGGGGTAGGGGCTAGGGCTTAGGGTGTAGGGTCTAGAACTTAGGGGTAGTGGCTAGGGCTTAGGGTGTAGGGTCTAGAACCAAGGGGCTTGGGGGCTAGGGCTTAGAATGTAGTGTCTAGAACCAAGGGGCTTGGGGCTAGGGCTTAGGATGTAGTGTCTAGAAACGAGGGGCTTGGGGGCTAGGGCTTAGGATGTAGTGTCTAGAACCAAGGGTCTTGGGGGCTAGGGTTATAAGAGTTGTGTACTAACCTCTATGAGTGGTCCATCGGACTGGATGATCTTGATGACCACCACCATAGGAATACAGATCATAGAAGCCAGGGCCAGAGTCCAGCCCACACCGATGGACCAGTCGGGGTACTCGTAAACCTTGTTGTAAGTCAAAGGTTTGTATTTGACCAAGGAGAAGACAAAGCAACCCTGGAGGCAGAGAGAAAACACCAATGGAGGGTAAATGTATTAATGCTAACTCACATTCTCCAATGTCTGACAATGAGGAAACGGTTTGGCGTTCTTGTACATTTGCAGTGCCAGCTTGCACTAGCTAACTATCGGTTTCAAAACAAGGGATCTACCTGAAAACGTCCTTGTTCTCAGTAATACAATACTTGATGCTTGATGCTTTTTTAAAAAATGATGCAAACTGAGTCTTTCAATTCATTCAGACAAACAACTATTGTTTCATGAACATTTTGGAAAACAAATTCAAATGAAAACAATTATTGACGTAATTGATAATAGCGTTACAGCCATATCTAAAATTATAATAATATCAGAGCTGGTAGTAATTGACATCCACTAAGACATAGTCTCCTCAAACTCTCCTTAGTCCCTCTCATTCTCCTTGAGATCTCCTTAATCTCTCCTTAGTCCGTCTCAAGAGAACAAATAGCACTATGTTTCCTGGCCGTTAAGACACAGGAGATTCAACAAGATTAAACAGGATTAGCCTACGGACGGAGCCAAGCACCACATTTCCCAAATGCCTCAACAGTTTTAATCCAGCAAGCACACACAGCATGGGACGCCGGGCCAACGGTTACCCTTTAACCTCCAGGGAGGCAGGGCCAACGGTTACCCTTTAACCTCCAGGGAGGCAGGGCCAACGGTTACCCTTTAACTACCAGGGAGGCAGGGCCAACAGTTACCCTTTAACCTCCAGGGATGCAGGGCCAACGGTTACCCTTTAACTACCAGGGAGGCAGGGCCAACGGTTACCCTTTAACCTCCAGGGAGGCAGGGCCAACGGTTACCCTTTAACCTCCAGGGAGGCAGGGCCAACGGTTACCCTTTAACCTCCAGGGAGGCAGGACCAACGGTTACCCTTTAACCTCCAGGGAGGCAGGGCCAACGGTTACCCTTTAACATCTATCTATCTGTCTGTCTGTCTGTCTGTCTGTCTGTCTGTCTGTCTGTCTGTCTGTCTGTCTGTCTGTCTGTCTGTCTGTCTGTCTGTCTGTCTGTCTGTCTGTCTGTCTGTCTGTCTGTCTGTCTGTCTGTCTGTCTGTCTGTCTGTCTGTCTGTCTGTCTGTCTGTCTGTCTGTCTCTATCTCTCCTCTCTCCTCTCTCTCTCTCTCCTCTCTTTTACCAGGCAGATGGCCATTCCATCTTGGGTTCAGCATTGTTGAACTTACTGAGTCAATTGTGGATTTTCACAGCAAATCCAGAGGATGGACGGACGGACACGCAAACGCAAACACACACACTGCTGTTGTAGTAGTATAATGTTTGAGTGGGGGGAAGAAGGGATGACAGATGTGTACAGATATATCACTTTCTGTCCTTTACTGTAGGGTCTGCATCCCTCCTCATATCTCTGTCCTTTACTGTAGGGTCTGCATCCCTCCTCATATCTCTGTCCTTTACTGTAGGGTCTGCATCCCTCCTCATATCTCTGTCCTTTACTGTAGGGTCTGCATCCCTCCTCATATCTCTGTCCTTTACTGTAGGGTCTGCATCCCTCCTCATATCTCTGTCCTTTACTGTAGGGTCTGCATCCCTCCTCATATCTCTGTCCTTTACTGTAGGGCCTGCATCCCAAATGGCACCCTATTCCATATGTAGTGCACTTATTTTTGACTAGGGCCCATAGGTTACATTATATAGAATAAAATACAGCAAAGGTACCATTTGATACGAAAGTCAATATGAATGAACATAGACTCACCACACAAAGAAGAGGTGTGATTAAAGACCAGCTCCATTTCATCCAGGGATTTGGTCTGTAGCCAATCATGTCTTCAATCGCATCATAGAAATTATCAACGCCTGATAGGAGGAGAGAAAAAAAAATAGAGCATTTTGTCAGATTGATATAAATGGTACCCTATATTCCTTTTATAGTGCACTACTTTTAGACCAGGGCCTATAGTAAGGCTGTGGTCAAAAAGACGTCCACTATAGGGACTATAGGGTACCATTTGTGATGTAGACAGTATTCTATCTCATGTTTCTCTTTATACTGGGACACAGCCTGTCTAGGTCTAGATGTATTTTTGACGGTGTCCGGCGATATAATGCAACAATAAATTGAGACAGAACTGTAACATCTCTATACAGCTGGAGTAGTTGTGAATGTATTTCACTGACGGAGCCCGAGGACATTTAAGGACCACAGCTCCTATACAGACATACACAGACAGAGCATTATATTAGTAGACGTACCATAAACCCAGGCTACAGCAATACATTCAAAGAATGCAACCCACAAAAGGCACACACCGCTGGCTGCATAGTAGTCAAAGAGTTGAAATACATACATGCCACCCTGTGGGAGAGAGGAACAGGATTTAGTGCTTGGCTCATGTGTGAATGTAGGATTCAATGCATAGATTTACAACAACAAAAAAGGGTTCCAAAAGGGTTCTTCGGCTGTCCCCATAGGAGAACCCTACAGTGTAAAGGGTTCCACATTGAACACAAAAGGGTTCTCCCTGGAACCAAAACGGGTTCTTCAAAAGGTTTCTCCTATGTGGACAGCTGAAGAACCATTTTAGGTTCTACATAGCACCTAATTTTTCTAAGAGTGTAGTGGTGGGAGAATAACCGTTCGCATTCCAAATAGCACCTTGTTCCCTACATAGTGCAGTACTTTTTACCATAGCCCTATGGGCCCTGGATAAAGAAGTGCACTTTATATAATAAGGAATAGGGTACCATTTGTGATGCAGACATGTTCCGACACAATAGCCCAACGGAACCTTGAGCCGTCCCGAGTTCCAACTCTCAACAGAGCACTCAGTCAGAGGCAACATGAGATTGTGATGTCATGGAAAAAGAACAGGCTACTGTGGTCGAAATTACATAAAGCAGTAAGTCCCTGACTCCCTGGCTGTCTAGGGGGCTTAGTGGGGTAGGATTAGGGAGTAGGGACTGTGGTGGGTTTGGTCTTTCTGAGGGTCATCCCATGCTTCTTTCTACATTATGAGGCTGAGAGGCAGGGACACCGCACAGTATCTCCAAGTATAGCTAGCTAGCAATAACTTTTTACAGCTCATGATGCCCTGGTTTGAGATGAGCTTCCCAGAAAGTGACTGACAGTTCAGTAGGGTTTCTCAGAGTGGAGATAAAAGAGAGCGAGGTGTATGTGTGAGCCAAATATTTCTCTAAATAGACCATACAGTAGACTACTGGGAAGCTCAGGCCACACCAGAATATTTGGAGTGGTGCTATTGTGAGGTACTGGCATGAGAAGATAGGAAAATAGAAAGTGGAACTGAATGTATGGGACTCTTGTTTCTGGGGGAATTTGAGGTTTAAAAGCTCCACAAGACCATTTTCTATTCAAGTGCGGTGGGAACCACTGCCATAAGGTGAAGCTATATTGTCTACATTGCCTTCAGAAAGTATTCACTTCCCTTGACTTTTTTCCACATTCTGTTGTATTACAACCTTCATTTAAAATTGATTACATTTATATATTTTTGTCACTGGCCTACACACAATACCCCATAATGTCAAAGTGAAATTATGTTTTTCAAAATGTGTACTAATTCATTAAAAATGAACAGATGAAATGTCTTGAGTCAATAAGTATTCAACCACTCTCTTATGGCAAGCCTAAATAAGTTCAGGAGTAAAAAATGTGCTTAACAAGTCACATAATAAGTTGCATGGGCTCACTCTGTGTGCAAATTATTGTGTTTAACATGCTTTTTTAATGACTACCTCATCTCTGTACCCCTAACATTTATCTGTAAGGTCCCTCAGTCGAGCTGTTAATTTCTAACACAGATTCAACCACAAAGACCAGTTTTCCAACGCATCGCAAAAAAGGATACCTGTTGGTAGATTGGAAAAAGAAAAAAAAACAGACTTTGAATATCCCTTTGAGCATGGTGAAGTTATTTATTACACTTTGGATGGTGTATCAATATACCCAGTCACTACAATGATACAGGCATCCTTCCTAACTCAGCTGCGAGACAGGAAGGAAACCGCTCAGGGATTTCACCATGAGGCCAATGGTGACTTTAAAACAGTTATAGTTCATTGGCTGTGACATGAGTTAACTGAGGATGGATCAACAACATTGTAGTTACTCCACAAAACCAAACGAATTGATCTTGTTTGCAATAAGGCACTAAAGTAATACTGCAAAATATGTGGCAAAGAAAATAACTTTATGTTTGGGGTAAATCCAACACAGCACATCACTGAGTACCATTCTTCATATTTTCAAGCATAGTGGTGGCTGCATCATGTTATGGGTATGCTTGTAATCGTTAAGGACTGGGGAGGGATGGTACCAGGAGGCCAATGTATTCTTGGGGACCTTCAATGCTGCAGAAATATTTTGGTACCCTTCCCCAGATCTGTGCCTCAACACAATCCTGTCTCGGAGCTCTACGGACAATTCCTTCGACCTCATGGCTTGGTTTTTGTACTGTCAACTGTGGGACCTTATATAGACAGGTGTGTGCCTTTCCAAATCATGTCCAATCAATTGAATTTACTACAGGTAGACTCCAATCAAGTTGTCGAGACATCTCAAGGATGATCAATGGAAACAGGATGCACCTGAGCTCAATTTCAAGTCTCATAGCAAAGGGTCTGAATACTTATGTAAATAAGGTATTTCTGTTTTTTATTTTTTATACATTTGTAAAATGTATAAAAACATGTTTTCACTTTGTATTATGGGGTATTGTGTGTGGATTGCTGAGGATTTTTTTTTTTTTAATCAATTTTAGAATAAGGCTGTAACGTAACAAAATGTGGAAAAAGTCAAGGGGTGTGAATACTTTCCAAATGCACTGTACATCATATTCATTAGGATGTCGCTTAATTTTAGTAAGATAATATTATATTCATTAGGGTGTCGCTTAATTTTAGTAAGATAATATTATATTCATTAGGGTGTCGCTTAATTTTAGTAAGATAATTTTATATTTATTGGGGTGTCGCTAAGGTTCGGGACTGGGCTGGACACTTGTGATACTGTATCTTACATAGGAAAGTACATTAACTAGAACTTATTTAAGTAACATTAGGGCCATATGATATCAGAGTAAAAAGTTCAAGTTTACTCCCAGAAGATAGTACTTACCCTAGTAACCATGGTAAGTCCCAGAAGATAGCTTATGGAGCACACTGTAGCTATAAAAAGTTCCCGACGGTAACCCTTCCTTAGGAAGGAGGGATACAGATCCACCAAGGAGGTGATCTGTCCTTCCACTTCCACAAACTGGGGACAGGAAGACACAGAGACAAGAGATGAGAGTAGTGGTGCATACAGTAGGCCTGATAGGCTAACATTGTTGTAGGGACGTAGTCCTGTGTGGCTCAGTCCATAAAACATGTCTCTTGCATCGACAAGGGTCGTGGGTTTGATTCCCATGGTATAACTGTCTATGGATGCTATGGATGCTAGCATTTAGCTGTGGTAATGATACGACTGTCTATGGATGCTAGCATTGAGCTGTAGTAATGATACGACTGTCTATGGATGCTAGCATTGAGCTGTGGTAATGATACGACTGTCTATGGATGCTAGCATTTAGCTGTAGTAATGATATGACTGTCTATGGATGCTAGCATTTAGCTGTGGTAATGATACGACTGTCTATGGATGCTAGCATTGAGCTGTGGTAATGATACGACTGTCTATGGATGCTAGCATTGAGCTGTAGTAATGATACTACTGTCTATGGATGCTAGCATTATGGATGCTAGCATTGAGCTGTGGTAATGATACGACTGTCTATGGATGATAGCATTATGGATGCTAGCATTTAGCTGTATTGACTAACTGACTGACTACGTCAACATGTAGTTGTTTTTTCATAAGCAGTTAACATCCAGCATTAGAACCTGGGGTGATGTGTCCGTGTCCTGGCTTGCCTCTGTGGATTGACAGTTTTTATTGACTGACTGTTTAGTCCTGTTTAGGCCTGTATTGATCACATGTGTATGGGGGCAGGAGTTTTTCCTCCTGATCACATGTATATGGGCCACAAGTTTTTTCCTGGCCATGTGACCATGAATTTCCCCATGCAGGTTAATAAAGCTGACCATGTGACATTCAGGAACTTGCTTAGTTATAACTTCCCTATATTAATATACTGACTGTGGCCACGCTCTAATGCCATTGGATCTTGAAAATTGGAACAAAGCACCTCTATCTCTTAACATGCTTACAACCCTGTACATTTACCCTACAAAGTGTATATTTTTCACCATCTCAGCAATTGTATCACTCATATCAATAAACTGACTTACTGTCTCATAATAAAACATACAACTTCCATTAACAAGACAATAAAATGTGTATAATTTCATAATCTTAGTGCTCATATGACTGATATCAATAAACTTCCTTACCACTGTGTTATAACGACCTGACCTGACTTCCTCAGATTCAGATTTTTGATTAATTATGACGATACCACTGACCTATCCTAACGTAGCAGTCGTAAAAGGAACGCCTGAACGGGTTCGTCAGAAAGCAGAAACATCCGGTTTTCAGGCTTCTCCTCTTCCTCTATGCTTTTCCCATAAACCGTATGCTTCCGGTTTCCTTACGTCCCCGCTGAAGGTGCAACTGACGTGACTGTATCAAATTCAGAGTCAGATCCTTGATTCATTATGAGTATACTACTGACTGTTTCAGAATCAGAGTCAGATTCAGATCCTTGATTCATTATGAGTATACTACTGACTGTTTCAGAATCAGTCAGATTCAGATACTTGATTCATTATGAGTATACTACTGACTGTTTCAGAATCAGTCAGATTCAGATACTTGATTCATTATGAGTATACTACTGACTGTTTCAGAATCAGTCAGATTCAGATACTTGATTCATTATGAGTATACTACTGACTGTTTCAGAATCAGAGTCAGAGTCAGATACTTGATTCATTATGAGTATACTACTGACTGTTTCAGAATCAGAGTCAGAGTCAGATACTTGATTCATTATGAGTATACTACTGACTGTTTCAGAATCAGAGTCAGATTCAGATCCTTGATTCATTATGAGTATACTACTGACTGTTTCAGAATCAGAGTCAGATTCAGATCCTTGATTCATTATGAGTATACTACTGACTGTTTCAGAATCAGAGTCAGATTCAGATCCTTGATTCATTATGAGTATACTACTGACTGTTTCAGAATCAGAGTCAGATCCTTGATTCATTATGAGTATACTACTGACTGTTTCAGAATCAGAGTCAGATTCAGATACTTGATTCATTATGAGTATACTACTGACTGTTTCAGAATCAGAGTCAGATTCACATACTTGATTCTCAATTCATACTGAATATACTGACCTGACTGTCTCAGATTCAGACTCAGATACTCGTCGCCAAACCCACTGGCTCCAGGTTATCTACAAGACCCTGCTAGGTAAAGTCCTGCCTTATCTCTGCTCGCTGGTCACCATAGCTGCACCCACCCGTAGCACGCGTTCCAGCAGGTATATCTCACTTGTCACCCCCAAAGCCAATTCCTCCTTTGGCCGCCTCTCCTTCCAGTTCTCTGCTGCCAATGACTGGAACGAACTACAAAAATCTCTGAAACTGGAAACACTTATCTCCCTCACTAGCTTTAAGCACCAGCTGTCAGAGCAGCTCACAGATCACTGCACCTGTACATAGCCCATCTATAAATAGCCCAAACAACTATCGCTTCCCCTACTGTATTTATGTATTTATTTTGCTTCTTTGCACCCCAGTATTTCTACTTTGCACACTCATCTACTGTCAAATCTACCATTCCAGTGTTTTACTTGCTATATTGTATTTACTTTGCCACCATGGTCTTTTTTGCCTTTACCTCCCTTATTTCACCTCATTTGCTCACATTGCATATAGACTTATTTTTCTACTGTATTATTGACTGTATGTTTGTTTTACTCCATGTGCAACTCTGTGTTGTTGTATGTGTCGAACTGCTTTGCTTTATCTTGGCCAGGTTGCAGTTGTAAATGAGAACTTGTTCTCAACTTGCCTACCTGGTTAAATAAAGGTGAAATAAAATAAAAATAAAATAAAGATACTTGATTCTCAATTCATACTGAACATACTGACCTGACTGTCTCAGAGTCAGATTCAGATTCAGATACTTGATTCTCACTTCATACTGAACATACTGACCTGACTGTCTCAGATTCAGACTCAGATACTTGATTCTCAATTCATACTGAACATACTGACCTGACTGTCTCAGATTCAGATTCAGATACCTGATTCTCAATTCATACTGAACATACTGACCTGACTGTCTCAGATTCAGACTCAGATACTTGACTCTCAATTCATACTGAACATACTGACCTGACTGTCTCAGATTCAGATACTTGACTCTCAATTCATACTGAACATACTGACCTGACTGTCTCAGATTCAGATACTTGACTCTCAATTCATACTGAACATACTGACCTGACTGTCTCAGATTCAGATTCAGATTCAGATTCAGATACTTGATTCTCAATTCATACTGAATATACTGACCTGACTGTCTCAGATTCAGATTCAGATACTTGATTCTCAATTTATACGGAGTAGACCACTGACCTGACTGTCGAGACCCAGTAGCAGAAGCATGATGAAGAAGAGGATAGCCCAGAAGGTTGGCAGCGGCATCATAGACACAGCTTTAGGATAGGCAATGAAGGCCAAGCCAGGACCTAGAGAGGAACAAGAAGAGAGAGGGGGATGGGGAAGTGGAGAAAACACAATTAGAAACCAGGGTTCTATCGTTTGATCTGGTCTGATGCCATCTTGGTGCGTCCAAGTATAACACAGACCAAACTAATTTTAATAAGAAATAAGAAATCCTCAAAGTGTAGATCTATCTCGTCTCATCTTATCCTTACGATCATATACCGTAGGCCATTTAAGTGTAATGTATTGTCAATGCCCTTTTAACTTATGGTTCCTGGTAAGACTAGGGATTCATGTTATGACAAGAACTATCAAAGAAGGTCAACATAGCCTTACAATAGAACAGCTTAAAATGTTCATCCCCTATCAATATGTGTATATAATAACTATACTAAACTAGTAGAATATATAGGCTAGTATATAACATAACTAGTTTAGTATATAGTAGAATATATAGTGTATAATAACAACGACAGGATCAGAGGCAACATACGTCGCCTCTTCTTGATTGTAACTATAGCAACGTCACGATAACGTGGCATTATAACAATGGGATAACCTGTTACAACAGAAGTTAAAAAACAAAACAGGAAAAACAGCAAACACATAGAATAAAGTTGGTTTAGCTGTGAAATATATGACAAGGCATCCAACCAAACACGACATGACTAGCTAGCAGACTGCCTAGTGAGCTGGCTTTGAATCTTCCATAATAATAATAAAATAAAATCCTCTGTCGTGCTTGAGGCTGGTCTAGCAGGTAATGCCGTCGCCATCAGCACATATGTATCATCCTCAGCGTGGGTGCACATCTGGAACTACTCTGCATTTCTACCCCAAAAAGAAAACCTCTCTCCTCAGAATCAAGTTGCTGCAGTTTAAGGCAAAGACCAAGTTGTCTCTTTCTCAGTGCACTATGCACCTTATTTCACTGCTTACAGCACAAGGTGTAAATTAGAACATGGTATCACAGACCATCTACAGTACAGTGTACCAAAACTCTCCCGTCGAAACTCATTGAATTACTTATTCTATTAAACTGCTTACAGTAAATAGCATTAATCTAGATCAGTATACTTATCAACTAAATTTGTTTCATCATATGATGTAATATATACAGTGGGGTCTGAAATTATTGACACCCTTGACAAAGATGAGTAATAATGACTGTATAAAATAAACATTTCAAATACTGAGCTATATGTTATAAACAAAAATATGGGGGAAATGATATTATTTTATACTAATAGAATTTCTCAGAGAAAGAGATCGCTCAGACAGCTGAGATACTGAGATAGATTACTGAGATAGCTCAGTATTTAAATGATTTATTTTCTACAGTCATCATTTCTCATGCATTCACTGTATCTCTGTACTCCAGCAGGAACACCCTGCACAGTCTCCTCAGAAGGATAGGGATAGAGATATCGTTCAAGGCTAGAGCAGACTGACTACACACTGCAAGAGGGAGCCAGTGATGCAGAATCTCAGTTAATACCATCAAAAGACCCATCTTTCATATCAGAATGTACAGTATAGTATATCTGCTGTAATAAAAGTAGAAATTAAGGGTGTTTTTTCTCAATTACAGAAAAATCACCTAAAAACATCACCACATTGATGCCTCCTTGTAGTATACACAGCAGTAGAAGGAGAATGACATAACAAGTGCAATAGTTAAAAACATGCTTATAATTAGAAACTTACAGAACAAATAGAATCCGCCAAGGGCATCAACCATTGAACTGATCACATTGTAAAAGACGGATAAATATGCTAGACCCATCTAAAACAGCCCAGAGTTAAGTGTCATAAGTGAGACTTAAGTCATACTTGCTTATTTTAACTTGGCACAAGATGTCCTGGATTACTGACATTATGCTTCGCCCTCATACAGTAGATACAGTATCTGTTGGAACAGGCTGGAGCAGGACTCTTAAATCTACTGGTTGGTCGTGAGAAGAAAAGGTCATGATGGGATCTCTCATGCATGGCTTGACTCTTCGCTCCCTAGCGTTCTGGATAAGATCCAATTTAACAGTAAAACTTTTTTTCTTTCCACCAGCATGTTCCTTGATACTCGATTGCTTGAAGAATCCAACCAGATCCAAATATGTGATATCCATGATATAGAGGTGCACTGAAAGGTTTTACCACAGTAAGCTGTTTTTTTATACTGTAACTTGGTATTTTTATTTCTGTCAAGCAGTGTTTGATTGCCGAAACTTCCATATTTCGATGCCGTCTTTCATGAAAATAAATCCATTTCATTCTTTACATTTAACTTTATCTAGTGTCTTTCGGATTTTGTCTTTTTTTCTGTTGGATAGAACCAGCAACACTGTTGTTTTTGCTGTTGTTTATTGTTTGTTTATTTTAAGTAGCAGCGCCCACCATCACTGCCACTTTGACCACCTCGTACCTGACTCTGCCACATCGGCAATGTCCACCCCTTGCTCTTGTGCCATGAAGCCCAGGACGGAAAATATTGCGAAGCCAGACACAAAACTGGTACCGCTGTTGAGGCCTCCCAGCAGCAAACAGTCCCTATATCACACATGTCATGGAGGTTGTTAATGAACACAAAAGGAACCTAGGTTCCCCACTTTTTTCTTTTTTTTCTACCCATTTTTCTTTAACCACTGGATTAGGTCCCACCACCACCATCACCTCCCTCCCTCCACCCCCCCCCCCCCCCCCCACCCCCCCCACCCCACCCCCCTGGCGTGGATGCTCACCTATAGCAGTTGTATTTGTATTTGTTGTAGCTCCCCAGTGACGTCATAGCTCCCAGACAGATGGCATAGGAGAAGAAGATCTGAGTCCCTGCATCAATCCAAACCTGGAGGTAGAAGGGGGGAAGACATAAAGGCTGAGACGCAAGCTTTGGGAAACACTGAGTAGTATTTAGACTATTTGAGGTATTATTACATTGGACAATATTTTGACTGACTTTGTCTACACAATTTTCCTTATCCCAGGAGAATCACGTTTACCCAAGGACTACTAATGAAAATTAGCTTTACAGCCAACTACACCACATTAACATTATCTTGGGGCGTAAGACAAGGATGTCCTTTAATCCCCTTTCTATTCATTATGGCGATTGAAATATTTTTTTCTAAAGATAAGATCAAATATTAAACTCAAAGGATTTGAAATTCAAGATTTAGGCCAGGATTCTGTGTGGTTTGTTTGAATCCCAGCCACAGTTGCTTAATGAATAGATTTAAAAGGTTCCAAGACAGGACAGGGCAGGGTGGGGAGTGGTGGGGCAAGGCAAGGTGGTTCTACCTCAGGGTCTTTGAGACGTTGCAGGTCTGGGTACAGGTAGAACTTGATTCCTTCAGATGCTCCTGGCAGAGTGACGCCGCGGATCAACAGAATGATCAGCATGACGAAGGGGAAGGTAGCAGTGACGTACACAACCTGTTGGGAAACAGAGGACAAACCGTCGATGTATCAGCAGATTTACACATCGATAGTGTCGATCTCATCCACATACATTTCTTTGTCTAAAGAGACAGACTTGACACATTCTCAGTTGTCTGTCAGAATCGTAACCCTGTCTTTTATCAGAATCCAATCCTCTCTGTTATTCTCTTTCCTTTTGTTTTGTGAAGGCTGACACCAAGCTTCCCTTTCTAGGAAGCGAAGACTGCAGATACCGAATGATTTATAGCTTAGAGGGACAAGGAAACATAAATCAGGCTAAACCAATCAATTGGCTCAATTAAACAAGGTTTCTGGGATCGATCCAGCTCCCTGACTGGTCCCGGGGGTGTTGCTGTGCCTGGTCTGGCTCTTGTTTACACTCGTTACGGAGAGATTTAATTGCACTCTGGAACACTGCTCTTGATTTATGCCGATAGTCTGTCGTATAGTAGTAGCCTGTTCAACTTGGCATCGTTGCACTTTGAGGTGTGTCTCATTAAGATGTATGAATCCGTGCAGGCAGTGGCAGGGGGGAATCCATAGAATTAGAATCTCTAGAAAGGACATTCAATTATCCATTCAATTATCGTAAATAAAATGTTGGCCTTTTGGTGTACAAGTTAACATTTGTTGCACTTTCATTTCTCCTTGCTGTGGATATATTTGACCAATAATTTGGCTTCAGGGTGTGTTTGCGTAAACGCCGAATGGTACGTGGTCTGACAGAAAATGTCCATTACATTAAATCTTCAGGGTGTGTTTACGTGAACGCCGAATGGTACGTGGTCTGACAGAAAATGTCCATTACATTAAATCTATTTATATATGGAAAATATAAAGTACTTCCCAGCTAAGCTCACCTTCCCAGTGGATTTGACTCCCTTCCAGATACAGAAGAAACAGATGACCCAGACCCCCAGCAGACACAGAGCAAGGTCCCACTTGACCTCCCCGATTTCATCGATGCCACTGGAGATGCTAAGGACGTTACGTCTGTTGGAGAGAAGACAAAAAGTAATGTTGGGGAAAGAGAGGGTCAGTTGTCCTATAACTGGGGCCCAGAATTTTACCAGGTCAGTTCAAGTAGTGATTTTTACCCCCTTTTTCTATCTTGTCTCATCGCTGCAACTCCCCAATGTGCTCGGGAGGCGAAGGTTGAGTCATGCGTCCTCTGAAACATGACCCGCCAAACTGCGCTTCTTAACAAATGCCCGCTTAACCCGGAAGCCAGCCGCACCATAGTGTCAGAGGAAAAACCATTCACCTGATGACAGTGGTCAGCCTGCAGGTGCCCGGCCCACCACAAGGAGTTGCTAGAGCACGATGAGCCAAGAAACCCCCCCCCCCCCCAGCCAAACCCTCCCCTAACCCGGCCGACGCTAGGCCCTAGGCCCTATGGGGCTCCCAATCACAGCCGGTTGTGATGGGGGAGGTTCATACTAATTGTTTTAAGGTGGTCATACTATGGATCATTTAGCTATTTGATTTTGAATTTTAAGACCCCTTTAGGTATAAAAAAAAATGTATGATAAAATATAGATTTTGGCCTACTACTAAAGCCCATAGAAATGCATTGAATAACACATTCATAAATGGCAAAAAGGACATAAAAAAAGAAAATCATAAGAAACAAGGTTTTGAGTGTCTGTCCTTAATCTAGGAGATATAAAAACACTCCAAATTATAATTTTTTAATTTTTTAATAACATATATAATTTTTTTACACATATTTAACCCTTTTTGGGGGTAGTCACAAAACTACCCTCATACTTCCGTTTGGTTTTTTAAACCAGTACCGGTTACCTTCAGATGAGTCCCGTGACACTTGTGGGGGTCGTAGAGCATAATAGTTTATAGGTCAAACCGTTCAGACGTTTACGTAAGAAGACAGATTATCTGTCACCTTTCACTGCAGATGCGGAAGTGCGAATGGATTGAGATGCATCCAATGGCAAAAAAACAGATATCTCTAGTTTAAACTTACACATTTAGATAGGGATTTCTTTATGTAACCGGTGCGTCAATCGACTCTAGGGGGATATCTGAATTTAAACTGAATTTAGCTTCAACCAATCCCATACTATAGTCGCGCCAAACTATAGTATGGGATTGGTTGATAAATTGGTTTATATAATCATAATAATTATTAGATATTATTATACTATATTCCAGTGCTGTACTAACTCCCAGAACTCAGTGAGACTATTCTGTACAGATGCCGTATCTTAATTGGACAATCCTGTTGTTGCAAGAATCGTCCTGCACAGCAGGAAATGCAAACTTGTAGTGTATTCAAGGTTTAAAAAAGGCTCCTAAAGTTTGTAATTTCCACTTTAAAATGTAAGACTTGATTTGCCCTAACAAAAAAATGTATTAACCCCCTTACAAAATATGTCCATTAATTATAATCACATAATAATTCACATTTCTTGTTGCTGCAGGATTATGTTCCTGCTGTGGTTAAACTGGGTCAAATGAATATATGTCACCTGTATACAGTAGATAAAAGTGAAATACATTTTTAAAAGTTACTGTACTCACTCCCAGAACTCGGTGACGGGCGAGGTGAAGTTGGTGATGTTAGCGGCCAGCATCAGAGTCTTGTTCTTACGTACGGTGTCCTCCACACAGCGGTCTGTGTTCCAGGGGTTCTTACACTTGGCCCAGGGCAGCTCCGGCTGGAAGCACTGGAACAGGTAGTACAAACCCCAGGCCAGGATCACTATGTAGTAGATGTTCAGGAGGGACACGATCACAATCGAAGCATAGCCGATACCTAGGAGGAAAGGTCACATAAATGTTAATCTTGCATGCCAGACATCAGAGACAAATGTATACTGTACAAAAACACTTACAAAGGGAGATTTGATATAAAGGAATCCAATGTAGCTATATTTTGCAATGAACATGTGTATGTTTTGAATGCTGTTGTAATCGTTTGGCTGTAGGACATGAAAATCTCCTCTCCTCTCCCCTCCTCTACCTCCCCCTTCCCTCCACTCTCCCTTCTACTCTCCATCCTCTCCCTCCCTCACTATGTCTCCCTCCATCCCTCCCTCCCTTTATCTCTCCCTCCATCCTTTCCCTGCCTCCCTCCCTCATCCCACTGTCACCCTCTGTTACTTCCCCTCCCTCCAACTGTCCCTCCCTCCCTCCCTCGTCCCATTGTCACCCTCTGTTACTTCCTCATTCCTTCTCCAACTGTCTCTCCCTGCCTCCCTCCCTCCCTCGTCCCATTGTCACCCTCTGTTACTTCCTCATTCCTTCTCCAACTGTCTCTCCCTGCCTCCCTCCCTCCCTCGTCCCATTGTCATCCTCTGTTACTTCCTCATTCCTTCTCCAACTGTCTCTCCCTGCCTCCCTCCCTCCCTCGTCCCATTGTCACCCTCTGTTACTTCCTCATTCCTTCTCCAACTGTCTCTCCCTGCCTCCCTCCCTCCCTCGTCCCATTGTCATCCTCTGTTACTTCCTCATTCCTTCTCCAACTGTCTCTCCCTGCCTCCCTCCCTCCCTCGTCCCATTGTCATCCTCTGTTACTTCCTCATTCCTTCTCCAACTGTCTCTCCCTGCCTCCCTCCCTCCCTCGTCCCATTGTCATCCTCTGTTACTTCCTCATTCCTTCTCCAACTGTCTCTCCCTGCCTCCCTCCCTCCCTCGTCCCATTGTCATCCTCTGTTACTTCCTCATTCCTTCTCCAACTGTCTCTCCCTGCCTCCCTCCCTCGTCCCACTGTTACTTACCCTCCCTCCTCCAACTGTCTCTCCCTGCCTCCCTCCCTCCCTCCTCTTCTCCCACTGTCACCCTCTGTCACTTCCCTTTAATGAAAATGAAACTGGGCCGCCCCCACCAATCCATTCAGGCAGGCAGCCACCAGGGCTGAAAAGTAACAGCTTGTTTTTCTGACAACCAGTCTCATCTTATCTGAATGTATTATACAAATAGAGAGAGTTAGAGTGAGGCTTGGCCTGGTTTGGTTTGGCTGGAGGTGAGTGCCTGTCTGCGTCCCAAACAGTTCCCCTATTCCCATAGGGCCCTGGTCAAGTAGTGCACTACCCTACAGGCCCTGGTCGAGTAGTGCACTATGTAGAGAATAGGGTGCCATTAAGACTCAGCCTATAGGGTTCCATTAAGACTCAGCCTATAGGGTTCCATTAAGACTCAGCCTATAGGATGCCATTAAAACTCAGCCTATAGGATGCCATTAAGACTCAGCCTATAGGATGCCATTAAGACTCAGCCTATAGGATGCCATTAAGACTCAGCCTATAGGATGCCATTAAGACTCAGCCTAAAGGGTGCCATTAAGACTCAGCCTATAGGATGCCATTAAGACTCAGCCTATAGGATGCCATTAAGACTCAGCCTATAGGGTGCCATTAAGACTCAGCCTATAGGGTGCCATTAAGACTCAGCCTATAGGGTGCCATTAAGACTCAGCCTATAGGATGCCATTAAGACTCAGCCTATAGGATGCCATTAAGACTCAGCCTATAGGGTGCCATTAAGACTCAGCCTATAGGGTGCCATTAAGACTCAGCCTATAGGGTTCCATTAAGACTCAGCCTATGTCTACAGACAGAGCATGTCAGCCTATAGCGTACCATCTAGACTGATACATACACAGCTTACTAGCGCTGTCTTCTTTTCTGTTTATAAGATGTCTGTTTGTCTCTCTCCTTCTTGGGTCAGACCTCATTGATAGGCATCTCTCTGATGTTTTCCAGCTCTGGTGCCATAGCAACCTCTAATTCAACACACTATGTACACGGCACGGCTGAGTCTCAAGGGCTCAGTATGTGTGTGGGGGGACGACGACATTCCCTAAGAAAATATCAGAAGATAGCTGGGTAGTAAGACAAAGCACATTGTTTGAGTGGCATGAGTAAAGTACACTTTCAGTTTCCTTCAACTCTCAGTACAGAGTGTGTAATGTCTAATGAAGCCAGGGCATATCAGCTGGCAGTGATTTGCAGTTAGTTGGCAGTTAGGTAGGAGGGGAGTCCAAAGGGAACAGGATGCAACTGCAGTATAGGGTGCCTAGCAACCAGGCAGTATCAAAATAAGGCTAGTTGTTGGTTGGACTACCATGGAGTCGGTGTGGGCGAGGCAGAGCCAGTGTAATGAA
Source organism: Salmo salar (assembly GCF_965601325.2). Classification (NCBI taxonomy): domain Eukaryota; kingdom Metazoa; phylum Chordata; class Actinopteri; order Salmoniformes; family Salmonidae; genus Salmo; species Salmo salar. Next base: position 55,669,113 of record NC_138312.1, on the reverse strand, counting down.
ATGTGTGGTATCTTTCCTGGCCTGGGCTGGTATGAATAAGATGATTGACCTGTGCAACAATTATTTACTATTCATTTGATTTCGGCTGAAGGTCATTGACCCGATTTGACCTAGCATGTCCCTCTCTTCTAGCTACTCTTGCCAGGTCGTCATTGCAAATAAGATTCTGTTTTTTGATTAGCTGACCTGTATAAATAAAGATTTTATTAATTTAATATTTATTTAACTAGGAAATAACCTTGAGGGTAGAAACGTATTTTGTGAGGGAAACCTTAAATAATAACTAAAAATGTACTCACCAGTAAAGATGGGGCAAAGTTTTTCCCAGCAGGTGATTCCACCCTCGGAGGTGTACTGTCCGAGGGCCACCTCCAGGAAAAACACAGGTAGACCTCCGCCGAAGAGGAAGATGAAGTACGGGATGAGAAATGCACCTGGAGGAGGAGAAGACGAATATATAAACAAATGTGTCAGGTTCAAGAAAAACAAATGTGGTCAAAACCAATGAAGTATGTGTGAATCAAGAGAGTAACTACGGTAAATCATTTTACGTCAGTAATGTTAGAAGGGAGTGAGATGGAGGACATTCATTTGTTAGTCAAGTAAGTCAACCATGGAATGGTTAGTCAATTGGAATGGCTTTAAGCTGTAAAACCTTCATGTTCTAGACCTAGATAGCAGCTGTAAAGGAACCATGGTTGCATGCAGAGAGACTGCCCAGATAGCACATTTGATTCCTTGGAAGTTGTGAGAACGTACGTTTTTGGTTTCCCATTGGTTCTGGGAACGAAGCCATAATTTTCCTGACCGGTAAAACTGAACTTTTTTTTTATGTTCTGAGAAAAGAAGTGAACATTTCGCCTGTTCTGGGAATGTACATTTTTAGCTTGCAGGGAAGTTCTGAGAACATTTTACTATGGTTCCCTGAAAGTTTTCCTGGGAGGTTTCATTAACGTTCTGAGGAAGGAAATTATAGGTTATTTTAAGGTTTTTGAATAACTTCCTTAAAACTTTCACTGAATGTTTGAATAAGACTTTTAATAACACTGCTAGCTAAGGTTAACTGTTTTTAACTACAAGCACAGATAGGACACATGCAAACACATGTATTTTTTAAATCATGGAAACACGTGTATTTTAATCATGGAAACACGTATTTTTAAATCATGGAAACACATGTATTTTTAATAATGGAAACACATGTATTTTTAATCATGGAAACACATGTATTTTTAATCATGGAAACACGTATTTTTTTATTGTGGCACGGCATCAATGAGATTCGAACCTATGATCTTCTGTTGGATGGCTCTACCATGCTTTTTTAACTCATACAAAGCTGTTAATTTTTCTCTATTCAATCAGACCCCATTTCAAAGGAAACACGCACTCAATAAGATCAGGTGTGGCCAATTACTGGGCGTGGCCAACACAGCTGAACACACTTAACAAGATAGAGGATAGAGAGAGTTTTGTTGATGCTAAGAACGGAATATATATGTTTTTAAATAACATTCTTAGTACGTTGATAATGTTTTCTTGTGTTTTTTTTATGGAAAGTTTTCGTAATGCACTGTGAACATTACTTTATATAGAATCATGAGGAAACCTGTAGAAATGTTATGCTGAAGGTCTGAAATTCCCACAGAAGAACGTTGTTTCTTAACGTTCTCGGAACTATGTGAGAACATTCCCAATGTCAAACCAGTTGGAGAACGTTCCTAGAACATGACGATTTTTTAAAAATTAAATCTAAACATGTTTGAACTTTTAGGAAACATTCTGTTAAAGTAATGAAATACCAAGAAAATTACATTTTTTTGGTCAAGTTCCTTAAATGTGCTGCGAATGTTCCAAATCCAAGCAACTATCCTACACCATTCCCAGAAAGATGTGGGAAGGTTGTATGCAAAATAACCATAGAACCACGCTCTCACCAAACTCTAAGAAACATATGGTTCTCAGAACATAATGTGCTAGCTGGGTGCTAGCTGTTGACCTGTACTAACCCACTCTCATGACTTGAATTAATAACCCCCTTGAACACAGCACTCTGCATCTTCTGTTTACATGAATATGTCACAGTGCAATAGCGTCATTGACCCCGAACATCTTAGAGTACAGAGTTGGAATTGGAATGGCTTCATTCCCTTTCACCATTCATGTCCTAGTCAGTAGCTGTATAGGAGACAGAAACTCACCTCCGCCATTCTTATAGCAGAGGTATGGGAAACGCCAGACGTTCCCCAAACCCACGAAGCCGCCAGCGACGGACAGGATAAAGTCAAGCTTGGAGTTCCACTTCTCCCTCTGGACGGGCTTCCCCTCTGCCTCGTCCTCGGGCCGGGTGCCCGGGCTCTTCCCTGGGGAAGGCTTCAGCGTGTCCTTATGGAAGTCCTTCAGACACTGGAGCTTCTCTTTCTGTGCCATGCTGCGGGAGGGAGGGAGAGAGAGAAGGAGTGGGGGGGAAGTCAATTATTAGATAGAGTTCATCTGAGGTGAGTTGATATCGTAATGACCTTAACACAACTCCTAGCATCCTTGTCAATTGGATTTATGGGTTCCTGGGTTTATTCCCCCCCAAATTTGCTGCAATATGTTCAAGAATAAAAAACACCACACTTCATGGTGAACGGGGGTCCATCTGTATAAATGACTGACCTACATAGACGCCTGAACAACTTCTTCACACAGTCACGGACATGAGGGTCTTATTCATTAGGCACCAAACAGAAGAAAACAGACAGATAAAGGGAGGGACTAACTCAACTTGTCCAATAAGAAACTCTTATTTTCTATGGTGTGAGCGAATGAATACGACCCAGTTTGGGCTGCTCGGTGATCTGTCCTTTGAGGAACGAGCTGAAGTGAATATCTCAAGTATTTGCTGTTGAGAGCAGGACACAGACTGACTGAAATACAGTGTCTTACAAAAAGGTGTGGGTGTGTATGAGGCAGAAAAAGGTGTGTATGAGGCAGAGGAAGGTGTGTATGAGGCAGAGGAAGGTGTGGATGAGGCAGAGGAAGGTGTGGATGAGTCAGGTGTGGAAGAGGCAGAGGAAGGTGTGCATGTGGCAGAGGAAGGTGTGGGTGTGTATGAGGCAGAGGAAGGTGTGTGTGTGTATGAGGCAGAGGAACGTATGTATGAGGCAGAGGAAGGTGTGGATAAAGCAGAGAAAGGTGTGTATGAGGCAGAGAAAGGTGTGGATGAGGCAGAGGAAGGTGTGTACGAGGCAGGGGAAGGTGTGAATGAAGCACAGAAAGGTGTGTATGAGGCAGAGGAAGGTGTGAATGAGGCAGAGGAAGGTGTGGATGAGGAAGGTGTGGATGAGGCAGAGGAAGGTGTGGGTAAAGCAGAGGAAGGTGTCTATGAGGCGGAGGAAGGTTTGGATGAGGCAGAGGAAGGTGTGTATGAGGTAGAGGAAGGTGTGTATGAGGCAGAGGAAAGTGTGTATGAGGTAGAGGAAGGTGTGTATGAGGCAGAGGAAAGTGTGGATGAGGTAGAGGAAGGTGTGTATGAGGCAGAGGAAGGTGTGGATGAGGCAGAGGAAGGTGTGGATGAGGCAGAGGAAGGTGTGGATGAGGCAGAGGAAGGTGTGGATGAGGTAGAGGAAGGTGTGTATGAGGTAGAGGAAAGTGTGGATGAGGTAGAGGAAGGTGTGTATGAGGCAGAGGAAGGTGTGGATGAGGCAGAGGAAGGTGTGGATGAGGCAGAGGAAGGTGTGTATGAAGCAGAGGAAGGTGTGGATGAGGCAGAGGAAGGTGTGGATGAGGCAGAGGAAGGTGTGGATGAGGCAGAGGAAAGTGTGGATGAGGTAGAGGAAGGTGTGTATGAGGCAGAGGAAGGTGTGGATGAGGCAGAGGAAGGTGTGGATGAGGCAGAGGAAGGTGTGGATGAGGCAGAGGAAGGTGTGGATGAGGCAGAGGAAGGTGTGTATGAAGCAGAGGAAGGTGTGGATGAGGCAGAGGAAGGTGTGGATGAGGCAGAGGAAGGTGTGTATGAGGCAGAGGAAGGTGTGGATGAGGCAGAGGAAGATGTGGATGAGGCAGAGGAAGGTGTGGATGAGGCAGAGGAAGGTGTGGATGAGGCAGAGGAAGGTGTGGATGAGGCAGAGGAAGGTGTGGATGAGGCAGAGGAAGGTGTGTATGAAGCAGAGGAAGGTGTGGATGAGGCAGAGGAAGGTGTGGATGAGGCAGAGGAAGGTGTGTATGAGGCAGAGGAAGGTGTGGATGAGGCAGAGGAAGATGTGGATGAGGCAGAGGAAGGTGTGGATGAGGCAGAGGAAGGTGTGGATGAGGCAGAGGAAGGTGTGGATGAGGCAGAGGAAGGTGTGGATGAGGCAGAGGAAGGTGTGTATGAAGCAGAGGAAGGTGTGGATGAGGCAGAGGAAGGTGTGGATGAGGCAGAGGAAGGTGTGGATGAGGCAGAGGAAAGTGTGGATGAGGCAGAGGAAGGTGTGTATGAAGCAGGTGTGGGTGTGTGTAAATATATATCTCATCAATAAATCAATTATCAATTATTGATTAACCCATAATTTCTGTGTGTGTGTCTGTGTGATAAAATAATTTGGTGGATGCTTATATTTGTCCTATGACACACGTACACATGTGAATTGGAAATTGACTTCCTGCATATCCCAACTCCCCCTGAGACACCCTGGGAGAGTGGGATCACGGCCAGGGTGTCAGACTTATCAACGGTGACCCTATGGGTGTCTGTGTGTGTGTGTGTGTGTGTGTGTGTGTGTGTGTGTGTGTGTGTGTGTGTGTGTGTGTGTGTGTGTGTGTGTGTGTGTGTGTGTGTGTGCGTGCGTGCGTGCGTGGGTGTAAATTTAACCTGTCAAACCCCATGGCTATAATTCACATACACACTTCATACAGTCATCTCAACACAAATTCCTAGAGGGGCATATAATTGATGGCTTGGATATCCTGTTCTCATTTTCCAACCCTGGTACAGAGTAACTGAACTTACAGTAGATGCATCAATCAATTATCCCATGTCTATAATACTTTACTAATGTTTTTGTAATTCACAAAATAAATATGAGGGGAAATGCTTGGTTTAATAAAGCATTGAAGTATGTGTGATAGCATATAGGCCTACATAATCATGATATTTAGCACATCAGAATTGAACTGTATTGCCTCTTGCCTCTTGCTAGGCAGTCATTGTAAATAAGAATTTGTTCTTAATTTGATCTGCCTGGAAAAAACATAAATGTTTCAAAAATCATAAAATTGCTCTGTCACTATGTACAACTGGTTAGGCCAGCCAAGTCAAAAGCAAACTTTACACACATCACAAAAACTACTGTGGACATTACGAGCCGAGGGTTATGAGGGATGGAGGACTCACAGAGGTGAGAAGCCAAGATGTAACACTCGATCCACAGTGGTGTACACTTGATACCCCGAGCCCTCGCTCTGAACGAGGCTCTCTAAAGCAGTTTCCATTTGTCAATGTCTCTCTCTACTCTCTCTGTGTCCTCTATGTACTTCCTAATAGGACTAGTGTATGTTGAAATGTAAACAGATATTGAATCTCCGTCCAAAAGGAAACATACACATTATTTACACTGTACACACTGTACAGTAGGCTACACATTATTTAAACTGTACAGTAGGCTACACAGTATTTAAACTGTACAGTAGTCTACACAGTATTTAAACTGTACAGTAGTCTACACAGTATTTAAACTGTATAGTAGTCTAGTAGGCTACACAGTATTTAAACTGTACAGTAGTCTACACAGTATTTAAACTGTACAGTAGGCTACACAGTATTTAAACTGTACAGTAGTCTACACAGTATTTAAACTGTACAGTAGGCTACACAGTATTTAAACTGTACAGTAGTCTACACAGTATTTAAACTGTACAGTAGGCTACACAGTATTTAAACTGTACAGTAGGCTACACAGTATTTAAACTGTACAGTAGTCTACACAGTATTTAAACTGTACAGTAGTCTACACAGTATTTAAACTGTATAGTAGTCTAGTAGGCTACACAGTATTTAAACTGTACAGTAGGCTACACAGTATTTAAACTGTACAGTAGTCTACACAGTATTTAAACTGTACAGTAGTCTACACAGTATTTAAACTGTACAGTAGGCTACACAGTATTTAAACTGTACAGTAGTCTACACAGTATTTAAACTGTACAGTAGGCTACACAGTATTTAAACTGTACAGTAGTCTACACAGTATTTAAACTGTATAGTAGTCTAGTAGGCTACACAGTATTTAAACTGTACAGTAGGCTACACAGTATTTAAACTGTACAGTAGTCTACACAGTATTTAAACTGTACAGTAGGCTACACAGTATTTAAACTGTACAGTAGGCTACACAGTATTTAAACTGTACAGTAGGCTACACAGTATTTAAACTGTACAGTAGTCTACACAGTATTTAAACTGTACAGTAGTCTACACAGTATTTAAACTGTACAGTAGTCTACACAGTATTTAAACTGTACAGTAGGCTACACAGTATTTAAACTGTACAGTAGGCTACACAGTATTTAAACTGTACAGTAGGCTACACAGTATTTAAACTGTACAGTAGCTCAGTTTCCACCTCATTTTATGGGCAGTGTACACATAGCCTTGAGGGCCAGGTCTGACTATGGCTGTCTTTCTCAATAGCAAGGCTATGCTCACTGAGTCTGTACATAGTCAAAGCTTTCCTTAATTTTAGGTCAGTCACAGTGGTCAGGTATTCTGCCACTGTGTACTCTCTGTTTAGGGACAAATAGCATTCTAGTTTGCTCTGTTTTTGGTTAATTATTTCCAATGTGTCAAGTAATTATCTTTTTGTTTTCTCATGATTTGGTTGGGTCTAATTGTGTTGCTGTCCTGGGGCTCTGTGGGGTCTGTTTGTGTTTGTGAACAGAGCCCCAGGACCAGCTTGCTTAAGGGACTCTTCTCCAGGTTCATCTCTCTGTAGGTAATGGCTTTGTTATGGACGGTTTGGGAATCGCTTCCTTTTAGGTGGTTGTAGAATTTAATGGCTCTTTTCTGGATTTTCATAATTAGCGGGTATCGGCCTAATTCTGCTCTGCATGCATTATTTGGTGTTTTACGTTGTACACCGAGGATGTTTTTGCAGAATTCTGCATGAAGAGTTTCAATTAGGTTTTTCTCCCATTTTGTGAATGCTTGGTTGGTGAGCGGACCCCAGACATCAACCACTCTCTCTCCCTCTCCTTCGCTCTCTCTGTCTGTCTCTTTCTTTCTCCACCTGCTCTCCGCACTCTAAATAGCCTTTGAGAGACATCTGTCGATAAAGCTGTTTGTCGATAAAGTTTACAAGGATATTTTAAAAAATGGAGTAAGTACCTCCACTTAATAACCTTCAAACAGCCACATAACAGGAAGAGAGGCAGACCAAACCAAGACATAACCTTGTACAGCTGTGTTCCTAACACTAACAAAGACATTTGGATTAAATCAATAATGTCAAAGAAAATAATCAACTATCTATTCTACTTTAATTCTCAAATATTTAGAACTACATCGTGTATAAAGTTACACATGTACCAACACATACTGTTTAACAACTGTTATAACTGTATATAGAAAAAAACGACCAAAACCAGTTATTTATTGGGTAAAACAACAACGTTTCAGCGTCACTGTGCCTTCTTCCGTGTGATGTCATGAATGCTTGAACCAGGTTATGTGCTTTTTATTAGTGTTTCACCTGTCACCGTGACTCTGGCCAGCTTCTTTATTTGTAGTAGTATATCACCTGTCACCGTGACTCTGGCCAGCTTCTTTATTTGTATTAGTATATCACCTGTCACCGTGACTCTGGCCAGCTTCTTTATTTGTATTAGTATATCACCTGTCACCGTGACTCTGGCCAGCTTCTTTATTTGTATTAGTATATCACCTGTCACCGTGACTCTGGCCAGCTTCTTTATTTGTATTAGTATATCACCTGTCACCGTGACTCTGGCCAGCTTCTTTATTTGTATTAGTATATCACCTGTCACCGTGACTCTGGCCAGCTTCTTTATTTGTATTAGTATATCACCTGTCACCGTGACTCTGGCCAGCTTCTTTATTTGTATTAGTATATCACCTGTCACCGTGACTCTGGCCAGCTTCTTTATTTGTAGTAGTGTATCACCTGTCACCGTGACTCTGGCCAGCTTCTTTATTTGTATTAGTGTATCACCTGTCACCGTGACTCTGGCCAGCTTCTTTATTTGTATTACTATATCACCTGTCACCGTGACTCTGGCCAGCTTCTTTATTTGTATTAGTATATCACCTGTCACCGTGACTCTGGCCAGCTTCTTTATTTGTATTAGTATATCACCTGTCACCGTGACTCTGGCCAGCTTCTTTATTTGTAGTAGTATATCACCTGTCACCGTGACTCTGGCCAGCTTCTTTATTTGTATTAGTATATCACCTGTCACCGTGACTCTGGCCAGCTTCTTTATTTGTATTAGTATATCACCTGTCACCGTGACTCTGGCCAGCTTCTTTATTTGTAGTAGTATATCACCTGTCACCGTGACTCTGGCCAGCTTCTTTATTTGTATTAGTATATCACCTGTCACCGTGACTCTGGCCAGCTTCTTTATTTGTATTAGTATATCACCTGTCACCGTGACTCTGGCCAGCTTCTTTATTTGTAGTAATATATCACCTGTCACCGTGACTCTGGCCAGCTTCTTTATTTGTAGTAGTATATCACCTGTCACCGTGACTCTGGCCAGCTTCTTTATTTGTATTAGTATATCACCTGTCACCGTGACTCTGGCCAGCTTCTTTATTTGTAGTAGTATATCACCTGTCACCGTGACTCTGGCCAGCTTCTTTATTTGTATTAGTATATCACCTGTCACCGTGACTCTGGCCAGCTTCTTTATTTGTATTAGTATATCACCTGTCACCGTGACTCTGGCCAGCTTCTTTATTTGTATTAGTATATCACCTGTCACCGTGACTCTGGCCAGCTTCTTTATTTGTATTAGTATATCACCTGTCACCGTGACTCTGGCCAGCTTCTTTATTTGTATTAGTGTTTCACCTGTCACCGTGACTCTGGCCAGCTTCTTTATTTGTATTAGTATATCACCTGTCACCGTGACTCTGGCCAGCTTCTTTATTTGTATTAGTATATCACCTGTCACCGTGACTCTGGCCAGCTTCTTTATTTGTAGTAGTATATCACCTGTCACCGTGACTCTGGCCAGCTTCTTTATTTGTAGTAGTATATCACCTGTCACCGTGACTCTGGCCAGCTTCTTTATTTGTATTAGTATATCACCTGTCACCGTGACTCTGGCCAGCTTCTTTATTTGTAGTAGTATATCACCTGTCACCGTGACTCTGGCCAGCTTCTTTATTTGTATTAGTATATCACCTGTCACCGTGACTCTGGCCAGCTTCTTTATTTGTATTAGTATATCACCTGTCACCGTGACTCTGGCCAGCTTCTTTATTTGTATTAGTATATCACCTGTCACCGTGACTCTGGCCAGCTTCTTTATTTGTATTAGTATATCACCTGTCACCGTGACTCTGGCCAGCTTCTTTATTTGTATTAGTATATCACCTGTCACCGTGACTCTGGCCAGCTTCTTTATTTGTATTAGTATATCACCTGTCACCGTGACTCTGGCCAGCTTCTTTATTTGTAGTAGTATATCACCTGTCACCGTGACTCTGGCCAGCTTCTTTATTTGTAGTAGTATATCACCTGTCACCGTGACTCTGGCCAGCTTCTTTATTTGTAGTAGTATATCACCTGTCACCGTGACTCTGGCCAGCTTCTTTATTTGTAGTAGTATATCACCTGTCACCGTGACTCTGGCCAGCTTCTTTATTTGTATTAGTATATCACCTGTCACCGTGACTCTGGCCAGCTTCTTTATTTGTATTAGTATATCACCTGTCACCGTGACTCTGGCCAGCTTCTTTATTTGTAGTAGTATATCACCTGTCACCGTGACTCTGGCCAGCTTCTTTATTTGTATTAGTATATCACCTGTCACCGTGACTCTGGCCAGCTTCTTTATTTGTATTAGTATATCACCTGTCACCGTGACTCTGGCCAGCTTCTTTATTTGTAGTAGTATATCACCTGTCACCGTGACTCTGGCCAGCTTCTTTAAGTGCTCTGGCTGCTCACTCAGACTAAACAGAGCAGACACCAAGGGACCACCCATATGCACCAGCTGTGTCCCAAATGGCACCCTATTCCCTGCACTACGACCCATAGAGCTCTAATCAAAAGAAGTGCACTTTGTATGGAATAGTGTTCCTATTGGAATGCAGCCTAAGACAATTAAACGCAATGTGCAGATTGGACAGCGCTCCCGAGCCGAAGATGACACAGCCGACTGTGAGTCTGTGACTGTGAGGCTGTTACTGTGTGACTGTGAGGCTATGACTGTGAGGCTGTGACTGTAAGCCTGTGACTGTAAGGCTGTGACTGTGAGGCTGTGACTGTGAGGCTGTGACTGTGAGGCTGTGACTGTAAGGCTGTGACTGTGAGGCTGTGACTGTAAGGCTGTGACTGTGAGGCTGTGACTGTAAGGCTGTGACTGTGAGGCTGTGACTGTGAGGCTGTGACTGTGAGGCTGTGACTGTGAGGCTGTTACTGTGAGGCTGTGGCTGTGAGGCTGTTACTGTAAGGCTGTGACTGTGAGGCTGTGACTGTGAGGCTGTGACTGTGAGGCTGTTACTGTGAGGCTGTGGCTGTGAGGCTGTTACTGTGAGTCTGTGACTGTGAGGCTGTGGCTGTGAGGCTGTGGCTGTGACTGTGAGGCTGTGACTGTGAGGCTGTTACTGTAAGGCTGTGACTGTGAGGCTGTGACTGTGAGGGTGTGACTGTGAGGCTGTTACTGTGAGGCTGTGGCTGTGAGGCTGTTACTGTGAGGCTGTTACTATAAGGCTGTGACTGTGAGGCTGTGACTGTGAGGCTGTGACTGTGAGGCTGTGACTGTAAGGCTGTTACTGTGAGGCTGTGACTGTGAGGGTGTGACTGTGAGGCTGTTACTGTGAGGCTGTGGCTGTGAGGCTGTTACTGTGAGGCTGTTACTATAAGGCTGTGACTGTGAGGCTGTGACTGTGAGGCTGTGACTGTGAGGCTGTGACTGTAAGGCTGTTACTGTGAGGCTGTGGCTGTGAGGCTGTGACTGTGAAGCTGTGACTGTGAAGCTGTTACTGTGAGGCTGTGGCTGTGAGGCTGTGACTGTGAGGCTGTTACTATAAGGCTGTTACTGTGAGACTGTTACTGTGAGGCTGTGACTGTGAGGCTGTTACTGTAAGGCTGTGACTGTGAGGCTGTTACTCTAAGGCTTCGGCTGTGAGGTTGTTACTGTGAGGCTGTTACTGTGTGACTGTGAGGCTGTGACTGTGAGGCTGTGACTGTGAGGCTGTGAGACTGTGACTGTGAGGCTGTGACTGTAAGACTGTGACTGTGAGGCTGTGACTGTGAGGCTGTGACTGTGAGGCTGTTACTGTGAGGCTGTTACTATGAGGCTGTGACTGTGAGGCTGTGACTGTGAGGCTATGACTGTGAGGCTGTTACTGTGAGGCTGTTACTGTAAGGCTGTGACTGTGAGGCTGTGACTGGGATGCTGTAAATTTCCACTCACTACCCAGAAAGGAGAGGGCTGTGTGGGCTGTGTCTGCATGCGTTTGTGTGTGTGTGTGTGTGTATGTGTGTGTGTGTATGTGTATGTGTATGTGTGTGTGTGTGTGTGTGTGTGTGTGTGTGCGCGTGCGCGTGCGCGTGCGCGTGTGTGTGTGTGTGTGTGTGTGTGTGTGTGTGTGTGTGTGTGTGTGCACCTTCCTGGAATCATCCACTTTACATGTAACAAGAACACTGGTAAGTCAAGGCAAAGACTGATGGACTCAACAAGAACCTTACCAGTCCTGGGCAGCGATCCACACCTCTGTGCATCACCATTGGTACAGCAAGGTACTTGGGGTCTAATTCAGCACGACAACACCTTTCCCTTAAAAGTAAACTTAAATAACTGTAAACTTCCATTTCCTGAAATCGTACACTAATAGAATCTCAGTTCAAAAACCAAAAGAGAGGCTATGATTGGCTTCCTATTTGCAAGTTTATATCTGAATTCTGTAAAATCCCAAATCATCTTATCCGATGGCTTGGTAAATAGAGAATTGTCTCATTAAATGGCACCGGTACAGTGTATTATCCCAGCACAATAGGCACTTTCTCCACTGTATCCAATGTATTCTCTATCTCTATAGCCCACAGCACCACACAGACCAGCCTGGTCTCATCAACTAGACGTAACATAGCCCACAGCACCACACAGACCAGCCTGGTCTCATCAACTAGACGTAACATAGCCCACAGCACCACACACAGACCAGCCTGGTCTCATCGACTAGATGTAACATAGCCCACAGCACCACACACAGACCAGCCTGGTCTCATCGACTAGACGTAACACAATCCATACCACCCACACACAGACCAGCCTGGTCTCATCAACTAGACGTAACATAGCTAACAGCACCACACACAGACCAGCCTGGTCTCATCGACTAGACATAACATAACCCACAGCACCACACACAGACCAGCCTGGTCTCATCGACTAGACGTAACATAGCCCACAGCGACACACAGACACAATAGTCACACATGTTTGCATAAGCAGTTCCCTTCTTGTACAGCTGATTCAGAGGTTGGAAATAGAAAGGAATGCTCACACTCAAACACAACTGTTGAACGTGTGTGTGTGTGTGTGTGTGTGTGTGTGTGTGTGTGTGTGTGTGTGTGTGTGTGTGTGTGTGTGTGTGTGTGTGTCCTTGTTTACACCTTGCCCTAACATGTGAGTTTCCATCTGTTAACGCTTGATTGATATCCAGACACAATACGTGTCTGACTACCGGAGGAAGTGGTCAGAAACATCACATTCAGATCACAATGTGTCTTTTATTCGTCTACAAATGTCTAAAAATGGGGGCTTAATCAGAATGTGACAAAGATCAGGACAAAGGATGTTAGCACCAGAAATGAACACTGCTAAAAACAGTTGAGTCACAGCACTTTCTCCCTCTCTCTTTGATCTCTGCCTCTCTCTCTCTGACTCTCTCTCTCTCTGACTCTCTCTCTCTGACTCGCACTCTCTCTGACTCTCTTCTCTCTGACTCTCACTCTCTGACTCTCGCTGACTCTCTATCTCTGACTCTCTCTATCTCTGACTCTCTCTCTCTCTGACTCTCTTCTCTCTCTCTCTGACTCTCACTCTCTCTCTCTGACTCTCTGTCTGACTCTCTCTCTATCTGACTCTCACTCTCTGACACTCTCTCGCTGACTCTCTCTCTCTGACACTCTCTCTGACTCTCTCTCTCTCTCTCTCTCTCTCTGACCCCCTCTCTCTTTCTGACTCTCTCTCTGACTCTCTCTCTCTTTCTGACTCTCTCTCTCTGACTCTCTCTCTATCTATCTGACTCTCACTCTCTGACACTCTCTCGCTGACTCTCTCTGACACTCTCTCTCTGACTCTCTCTCTCTCTCTGACTCTCTCTCTCTCTCTGTCTGACTCTCTCTCTCTGTCTGACTCTCTCTGCTCTAGTTATTATTGTCTTGGGTTGGGGGGATGGGACCTACATTGCATGCTCTCCTCTCCAACTGTAAACCACAGAGGACTTTGTCATGCTATTGAAATGCATCATGCAACATTCTGTGGTCCGGGGCCAGGGCCTTTCAGCAGACCTGGGTTCAAGTAGTATTTGAAATTAGTCAGCGTTGGCTTTAGCCTACCTGGTGGCCAGAGAGGCAGAGTTTGGCAGTTGTGTCACTACTGTATTGATTGTATTGTGCCAGCCAGGCTCAATCAAGTGCTAGGTAATGTATCAGAAATTATTTCAAATACTATTTGAACCCAGGCCTTCCGAGGCAACTGAAACTTCAGGTCTGGAGTCAGAGAAAGCAAGACATATTTATGTTGATTTATTTTCCCTTTTGTACTTGAACTATTTCCACATCGTTGTAACACTGTAGCCATAATATGAGATTTGAAATGTCTCTATTCCTTCAAAACTTTTGTGAGCGTAATATTTATTGTTAATTTTTTATTATTTATATTCTATTTCCCATGCCAATAAAGCCCTTTGAATTTAATTGAATTGAGAGCAGGGACAGAGAGAAAGAGAGAGAGAGAGTCAGTCTCAGGGACCTTACATAATGGCCCTACTTAAGACCATGGGCATTTCCACCGGGCCCTCACATTGAGATTTCCATTCCTCCCCTGAGTCCATGTTAACCTGCTATGATCTCTATTAGAGTTTTCAAATCTCTGTGATTAATTCAAGGAGAAGAAAGGAAGGAAGGATGGATGCTTTCAAAGTATTTCAACAAGGCCCCTGGCTCTCATGCTCAGCTGAGCTCCTCAATTAGACAGAGAGAGAGGGGGGGGGGGGGGGGTATAGGGAGGAAGCGCGAGAGGATGGAGAGGAGGGAAAGAGCGAGTGAGAGAGAGAGAGGGTGGAGAGGAGGGAAAGAGCGAGTGAGACAGAGAGAGGGTGGAGAGGAGGGAAAGAGCGAGCGACAGAGAGAGGGTGGAGAGGAGGGAAAGAGTGAGCGAGTGAGAGAGATAGATATTTACACAAAGTAACTATGAGGTGAAATAATGATTTACAGAGCTTCCAGGCACCCTGGGTATACGGCGTTATCTTAGTCGGGTGGATGAACGTTAGTAGTAGAACCCTTAGTTTCACCAATCCATGTGTGTTGACAAGTGACTCGGCTGCTTAAAGAGGAGAGGGGGAAGGAAGGATTTCAGAAGTATTCATACAGAGCTCGGCTTAATCTTGATCATCATTACAGTAGCCTAGATATTGTTCAACCTCATTAGACTTTATTGATAATGACAACCATTTTGGAAATACCCACAACGACCTCAAAACCCAATCACAAAGTAAACAGGGACTTATTGAATCATTAAACTAATTCTAGATATTCAAAGACCACATGCATCATGAGAAAAGGTTATTTCTGCCAGGAAAGTGGACATAAGGTAAACTATAGCGAAGATATATTTGCTTTTGCACATGTGATAGGGTAACATTATTACCCAAGTCAAAGCAAAGGAAACAAACTGCCAACAATGTTTCACTACAATTTTTATTACAATCATCAGGTATGGATATGGTCTTATCTATCCGTTTCAAACGCCCTTTATATTGCACGCTGCTACATTCCTTCCTCAAGGACACACGTTCAACCTCCAAGCTCCGATATAATCAACATAATTCATTATCTTTGTTCTACAACTGTTCCAATTATAGCGACAGAAAGAAGAAGTGGCCTTCACTGACACCGCTATATTCAACCATTTTTACCAAAGTTAAAGAGAGACGCAAACGTAGCTTCTGTAGCCTATTGATTAAATGTAGACTAGTGATTAAATGTAGACTAGTGATTAAATGTAGACTCGTGATTACCTGTAGCCTAGTGATTAAATGTAGACTAGTGATTACCTGTACCCTATGCAGGAGGGCTATAAACTGGGTCCTGGGAATAGTCTGTTTAGCCATTTTTCTCTCATTCCCAGCTACGCGCAAACTCGGTGACACGGGCGGCATTTAACGGAATATCGTTTTTTTTTTATCTGCAATGTAACACATCGCTGGTAGGCTAAACACGGAGTTAAGACTCATAGAGCTGTGTCTTCAGTTACCTTTCTGGGCATACTGAGAACGACAGAAATGAATGTAGGAAATGAAATAGAAAGTAGCCCCGTTTCTCGTGGTAAAGGATTGTATGGCAACGCCAGAAAACGACGCTGTTTTAACCTATAAACCCAAGTGCCGTGACTGTCTGAGGTAGACTGAATTATCATCAGACATATAATATCAGGCGTTGTTACACCGTTACACCATGCCAACACATAACCCATCTATGGCATAATCGTTTGATCACACAATGGACACCCACTATCGATTGAAGGAGAATATATTATGCCAGCCATTTGCAGGCTGGCTACACGACCGCAGACACTGCTCTTTATGTTCACCCACACACCAACTCAATTATTTATGTCCCCTGCCAGCCTTGAAGATCAACTCGTCTTTCGGAGATGCTATTCATCACACCGGATCGAAATGTGGGCAAGGCTATATGATGACACAATCTGGTCTACTTTAGCCTATGACAAAGAGAAAAATCAATTGCGCACATAAAATCAACTACACGAGGATAATGTCGGGTTGAATGTCTATGAAACTACTGTAAAATGAGCGACAATCACCACAACGTGTCGCCTATTCAAAATATGTTCATCTTCGTCTAGCTTAGCCTACTATATGACTGAGGAAACAATAGGCAGCATTTGTAGCCGAGCCTCAAGGAGGATGTGAGAGAGTTGATGTATGAAATGTAACATGAGCGAGCCAACCGTGCACCGTGCCCGCCACTCAGTAGCTGCTCTCTGTTCCGTTAGTCAGACATTAACCGCCCGGTGGTGGCAGAAAAGGAAATCATTCAGAGCCCCCCAAAAAACACACCTTACCAGTGGAATCACCTTAAAGTGAATTCATGTGTAAATGTAAACCTACGAAGTTATTCACTGTAGCCTAGGGTTGTCACAAAATAATATAGATATGATTTGCGTATAATTTGATTGAGTTTGGAGGAAAATGTAGGCTTCATCCCTTCTCTGATGCGAGGATATTTGCATGAGGTGTAAATAACAAGACTCAACCTTTAAGCGGAAATGTGTTCTGAACGTTCTGTTTTCAATAACGTAACAGAAAAATCATTATATGAACATGCAATAATGATTCATTCTCAAATGCTACTTTTTAAGCATTAAACGCCATAAATGAGATTGAACAACATATTGTGACACAGAAATTACAAAATTCACAATCGGAAATAAAATACTATAATTAATCTAATAGTATATGAACTCTAATCATTTGCATATAGCCTAGCTCATATAGCTGTAACCTAGGTGATGATGATGATGATTCCTTAGCCTACCTGTATTGGCTTGAATTTATTTTATTCCTTTAGAACTGATCAGTCCCTTCAGTGTAGTACGGTGGACGGCGTGTTGAATAGTGAGACTTACGGCGGTAAATGTTATTTATAAGGTTTTCTTTCTGACCTTTGTCTCTTAAAATGGGTGACCATGTGTGGAAAAACACCGGCCAACCTCCCAGTGCAACAGGAGAGCGTCTTCTTAAAGAGGCAGGTTTCGCTAGAATCAGCTCGGCGCTTGTTCCGCGCAGCAACATCACGTTGTGCTGTACGCACGCGCGCACAGAGAGCCCAAGAGATCCGAGGGAACGGAAAGCACACAGAAACAGCACATAGCCTTCCATGCGTGCCTGATAACAAATAGAATTGCCACTCAAGTATACTTAAATTCATTAACTTTTTTTTTCTATGCATTTATACTTGTTTAGCATTTTTTTCAAATGCATTTTTTTAAACAAACACTTTCCATTCTAAGAGTTTTCTGCACCGTCAGCTATGATTCACACATTGACATGTAGCGTAATATGTTGACATAAGCATAGCTGTTTACAGTAAAGCCTATTTGCAATTACCAACATCAACATCTAATGTGTTTTGGAAAAGACACCAGCCTATGCATTCAACATGCAATGTGTGTTATGAGTAAGTTCCATATAAGGACAGCCCATCCTAAGTAGTCAGTTTGAGGAAACAACCTAGATATTTTTTTTAAAGTGGCTTGAATGCCATTTGTTATAGACCTAACATGATTTATAACACGATTTTTATAGGCTACACAACATGGCAGGCTTATGCTCTCCTCTGCCAATTTGTAACACGCATCTTGAACAAAACTCAGTAGTTAGACATTTTATTATTGGGACTCCACAGGATGCTCTACTGTATTTGTCTCAAGTAATGAGTTATAGGCCCTAGGGAACTGCTGTATTTCCATAACCAGTTACTACACATATATTGTCATGGTGTATACATAGAAACAAGGTAGAAAACGAGGAGTGTGCTTCAGCCAACATTTCAACAGAAGAAGAGAAGCGGAAGAACAGTCCCTCTGGGTAAGAGCGTCTGCCAAACGGACTAACTGTAACTATAGAATAGGAGTAGGTCTTTGTGTAGAGTTCAACAGGTTGTGACATTGTCTTGGCCTACACTCAAATCTCTTTGTAGATTAAAAAAAAAAAAAAAAAAAAACTAAAAACTAAAACTAAAACAAGATTACATTTTCGTAGTTCTTTTGAGGCCGCAGAATCAACTGTATGTTGTGAGATAACAGTATCAGAATGGTATAAACAGTATGTACTGTACTGGAACTAGTCATATGAGGCATCAGAATATGTGAGTTGGGGAGGGGAGTAATACAGGATGTGATAGTTCTTTTAAGGTCATTGTGAATTATCTGTATGCTGTTAGATAAGGACAGTGCCAGAACTTTATATGGTCCAGAACTATATCTTCAGCAGGTCTATATTTTTTTTATTTAACCTTTTATTTAACTAGGCTATATGAGGCATCAAATGTGTGTGTGAGGTGAGGGGAAGGGATGGGATGGAACGGCAGTGGATAACGGATGTTTTACTGGCTCCTGACGAAATCTGCTATTTTGTGTGTATTTTTTTATTTTTTTTAACGCTGATCTTAACTTTATTTTGTACATAATGTCTCCGCCCTCATTTTCTATGACTAAAAACCTCTTCTGGACATCAGAACAGTGATCAATAACCTCGATTTGGATGACGATTTCTACTTCAACGAGTAGGAAGTTCTGGACGTTCTGCTTACTCCGGACCAGGCCCTAATGCCCGGGACTCGAAAGGGGAAGCGAAGGCGCAAGAGAGGCAGATTAGCCGGCATCCTGACGAGACTACATTGGCAAGCAAATAAACCACCTCTATCCTATGTTCTGTTGGCGAACATACAGTCACTAGAGAACAAACTGGACAAGCTTCGTTTGAGACTATCCTATCAACGGGACCTGAAGAACTGTAATATTATATTTTTCAGAGTCATGGCTGAACAAGAACATGGATAACATACATCTCACTAAGGGAACAACAGCTGGTGTGTGATCTCTAATATTAAGGAGGTCTCAAGTTTGAGTAAGAATACATCATCATTAGCTGCAGACTAAACTATTTACCAAAATAATTTTCATCTATACTTTCATAGCTGTGTATCCACAAACCAATGCTCAGACTAAGACCACACTCAACGAGCTGTATAGGGCAATAAGCAAACAAGAAAGTGCATATCTAGAGGCTGCGGTCCTAGTGGCCAGGGATTTTAATGCAGGGAAACTGAAATCCCATTTACCAAATTTATACCAGCATGTCACCTATGCAACTGGAGGAGACAAAACTCTTGACCACCTTTACTCCACACACAGAAATGCATACAAGGTTCTCCCTCACCTTCCCTTTGGCAAATCTGATCATAACTCTATCCTCCTGATTCCTGCTTACAAGCAAAATCTCAAAGAGGAAGTACAAGTGACCTGCTCAATACTGAAGTGAAGTGAAGTGGATGCTAAGCTACTGGACTGTTTTGCTAGCACAGACTGGAAACCCAGCCTTGAGCTGCCCAGTGACGCTAGCCTTCCAGACAAGCTAAATGCCTTCTATTTTCACTTTGAGGCAAGGAAGACTGAACCATGCATGAGAACACCAGCTGTTTCGAACGACGTGTAATCTCACTCTCTGTAGCCGATGTGAGTAAGACTTTTGAACAGGTTAATATTCACAAGGCCGCGGGGCCAGACTGTTTACCAAGACACATACTCAGAGTGTCTTCACTAACATTTTCAACCTCAACCTGACCCAGTCTGTAATACCTGTACATTTTTCATTTAGCAGATACTATTATCCAGAGCAAATTACAGTAGTGAGTGCATACTTTTTCGTACTGGTCACCAATGGGAATCAAACCCACTACCCTGGCATTGCAAGCACCATGCTCTACCAACTGAGCTACATGTTTCAAGTAGACCACCATTGTCCCTGCGTCTAAGAATGCCAAGGTAACCTGTCTAAATAACTATCGTCCCGTAGCACTCACATCTGTAGCCATGAAATGTTTTGAAAGGCTGGTTATGGCTCACGTCAATACCATCATCCCAGACAGCCTGGACCCATTCCAATTCGCATACTGCCCCAACAGATCCTCAGATGACACCATCTCTATTGCACTCCACACTGCCCTCTTCCACCTGGATAAGAGGAACATCTATGTGAGAATGCTATTCATTGACTACACTCAGCATTCAACACCATAGTATCCTCCAACTCATCACTAAACTCAGGACCCTGGACACTGAACACCTCCCTCTGTAATTGGGCCATATGCCCAATTTATTTAACTAGGCAACTGACTTGCCTAGTTAAATAAAGGTTCAATTAAAAAAAAGAATAATAAAAAAGAAATTCGATCCTGGACTTCATGACGGGCCGCCCCAGGTGGTGAGGGTAGACAACAACACATCCGTCACGCTGACCCTCAACAAAGGGGGCCCTCAGGGGTGCGTGCTTAGTCCCCTCCTGTACTCGTTGTTCACCCACAACTGCATGGCCGTGCATTACTCCAACACCATCATAATGACGACACGACAGTGGTAGGCCTGTTCACTGACAACGATGAAAAAGCCTATGGGGAGGAGGTCAGAGACCTGGCAGTGTGGTTTCCAGGACAACAACCTCTCACAATGTCAGCAAGACAAAGGAACTGATCGTGGACTACAGGAAACGGAGGGCCAAGTATGCCCCCATCGACATCGGCAGAGCTGTAGTGGAGTGGGTCAAAAGCTTGAAGTTCATCTGTGTCCACATCACTAAAGAATTATCCTAGTCCACATACACCAACACAGTCGTGAAGAAGGCACAACAACGCCTCTCGCACCTTCTGGAAGCTGAAATGATTTGGCATGGGCCTTCAGATCCTCAAAAAGTTATTACTGCTGCACCATTGAGAGCATCTTGACTGATTGCATCACCGCTTGGTATGGAAACTGCTTGGCATCCAACCGCAAGGCGCTACAGAAGGTAGTGCATACGGCCCAGTACATCACTTGCGCCGAGCTCCCTGCCATCTAGGACCTCTATACCAGGTGGTGTCGGAGGAAGGCCCTAACAATTGTCAAAGACTCCAGCCAACCAAGTCATAGACTGTTCTCTCTGCTACCGCACGGCAAATGGTACCCAAATGGTACCCAGTCTGGAACCAACAGGACCTTGAACAACTTCTACCTCCAAGCCATAAGACTGCTAAATAGTTAACCAAATAGCTAACCCGACTGTCTTCATTGACCCTTTTTACACAAAATCTTTTGACTCGTCAGGCACGCTGCTACTACTGTTCCTTATCTATCCTGTTGCCTAGTCACTTTACCCCTACTTACAGTATATGTACATATCTATCTCAATACCTCGTAGCCCTGCACATCAACTTGGTATTGGTACCCCGTGTATATAGTCCAGTTATCATTACTCACTGTGTATTTATTACTCATGTTATTATTTTGTATCTATTTTTCCCTCTGCATTGTTGTGAAGGGCCCGTAAGAAATTCACTGTTAGTCTACACCTGTTGTTTACAAAGCATGTGTCAAATACAATTTTATTTTATTTTATTTATACAGAATATGTACACTTTCATAGTTATTTTAAGGTCATGTTGAATGATATGTATGCTGTCAGATAACTGTATCAGATTCTGAACTATATATTACCGTAACCATAGCTATAATATGAGCCAATGTGTGTGTCCAGTTAGAGGAGGGGAGTTATACACAAACACTGACTTGTTCTGTCAATCAAGCTAACTTATGGATGGATAGAAACCACTTGTTTTTCTGAATTTTTACTTGGTGAAAATATGGATCATACGACCTTACATATGACTCATCAACAAAAGTAACGTTTACAAATGGCACATTTCGCCAGGACTCCAACTCTATGCCAAAAACTGGTGCTTTTATCTCTTCAAAACAACTGGTACACGTGTCATTGAAGTTAACGGTGTAACACAACTGAAACTAAATTTCCAAATAATATGAAGCCCTATCGGAGTAATTAGATACTCTGTTATTTTCTAGAAATTTCTTGAGAAGCATTTCCAAATTACATGAAGCCAATCGGTGTAGAACATTTTTAATTTTTAATTTCTCGAGTTGAATAATCATATGAGGGCCCACCACCACCACCTGCCACCTGCTAGCTGGAGATAAGGTAAAGAGATGATGGGTTGTCACAGCTGAAACCACATGGCCTGTAGGTGACTGTTGCATCGTTAGATTTAACCCCATTATAGAACCAACATGCTGGGACTTGTACGAGGTGGGTGTGTGGTGGGTACTGTAGAACATTCTAGAAGTAAATAGTTCTAGAATGATCATTGCCATAGCTAAAGTATATAAAGGCAATCACTGAAGCTAAACTAACCTTAACCCTGAGGAGGTGTTGTGATGGGTTTACCTTGGATTTGCAAGACATGATCAAGGCCCTAATTCTAGTGGATTCTAATGGCGGTCCGAATCTTCATATTGACGAGGCAGCATTGTTATGTCATGTTTAGGCCTTTAGGGAAGTAGGCTGTTTTTGTTCCTTCAACAGCTGGGAGTACTGATGGTGATGGACTATAGTTATTCTCCAGGGAAATGGCCTCGGTCAATGGCTGATGTGTATGTAAAATGGCTCTATAGGCCTAAATCATCTGTTGGGCCAGGAGTTTTTTTCTGGCCTAACCACATAACCAGACAAAGAAAAACTCAGGGGCCTTAGCTAGTCACTAGCGACAGAGTAGAATGGTGGAATGAAACGTTCTGAAATGAAATTCTGAGTTTGTTTCTGTTTATGTGGAGCAGTTTGTGAATTTTACCTGCAGTTCTCTATCGTTTGTTCTGTTGGCTTATCATTCAAATGAGCATGTCTGATGTTGCCTGTATGGAAAATAGGAGTGCTTGCTGGTGAGAGCTGGCAAAAAGATATTTGAATATTGATTTGAATCTATGGACAATTTGCCTTGTGAATCTCTTTAGATACAATGTATCCCAAGCCCTCTGATTGGTGGCCTTGTCACGATGTTCTACAAAAGCATTGGTTCAAATGAAGGGAATGGTACATACAAACAAACAATCACAAGTATAGAAATACAATTAGGCTTTGCTCCAATGCATGTTATTACCATAGCAATTACCACAAAAGTATGCAATTACCTTATAGAATAACTCTTCTATATCTTGAGTTAATTAAACATCATTTGGGATCGCTTGTGAAGTCCAGTATTTTCCCCCGTATACACTGAACCAAAATATAAATGCAACATGTAAAGTGTTTTGTCCCATGTTTCATGAGCTGAAATAAAAGATCCCAGACATTTTTCATACACACAAAAAGCTTATTTCTCAAAAATGTTGTGTACAAATTTGTTTACATCCCTGTTAGTGAGCATTTCTCCTTTGCCAAGATAATCCATCAAGCTGACATGTGAGACATCTGGGGATAATAAAAGGCGGCTCCAAAATGTGCCATTTGTCACACAACACAATACCACAGATGTCTCAAGTTTTGAAGGAGTGTGCAATTGGCATGCTGACTGCAGGAATGTCCACCAGAGCTGTTGCCAGAGAATTTAATGTTCATTTCTGTAACATATGCAACCTCCAACGTCGAGTGGTTTTCTGATGTCAACGTTGTGAACAGAGTGCCCCATGGTGGGGTTATGGTATGGGCAAGTATAAGCTACGGACAACGAACACAAATGCATTTTATTGATGGCAATTTGAATGCACAGAGTTACCGTGACGAGATCCTGAGGCCCATTGTCATGCCATTCATCCAACGCCATCACTTCATGTTTCAGCATGATAATGGCCCATGTCGCAAGGATCTGTACACAGTTCCTGGAAGCTGAAAATGTCCCAGTTCTTCCATGGCCTGAATACTCACCAGACATGTCACCTATTGAACATGTTTGGGATGCTCTGGATCAACGGGTACGACAGCGTGTTCTAGTTCCCGCCAATAGCGTGGGACAACATTCCACAGGTCACAATCAACTGCCTGATCAACTCTATGCGAAGGAGATGTGTCGCGCTGAATGAAGCAAATGGTGGTCACACCAGATACTGACTGGTTTTCTGATCCACGCCCCTAACTTTTTTTTTAAGGTATCTGTAACCAACATATGCATATCTGTATTCCCAGTAATGTGAATTCCATAGATTAGGGCCTAATAATTTTATTTCAATTGACTGATTTCCTTATATGAAATTGTTGCATGTTATATTTTTGTTCAGTGTAATAGAACACTAATGTCCTTGAAGACCAACAAACAACTTCCTTGTTTTCACACATCTTTCTTTTGCTACTAGTGCCATGGTTGTGTCATTACATACAGATGTATAATCTTAAATTGAGCCAGTTTTTTTGTGTGCTAATCATTGAAATTGCTGATACATGTTATGTGAGGGAAAATTATGTCTGACATTTCAAAGTGGAAATTACAAACTTCAGAACCATTTCTAAACATCAAACACACTATACGTTTTAAATGTACTGCATTTCAGGAAAGTTATCCAGCAACAGGGTGGTCAAATTAAGATCCTACATCTGTACAGTACAGTAATCGAGAAAGACAAAAAAAACAACCCGATCAAATCACGGGAGAAGTCATAGCTTGTTCCCTCTCTAACGTAGAAACTAAAATCAGATTCACTTTTGTACTTACAGTACACCTAGACCAAGGCATATGGCTGTAGGCTTGGGTATTGCAGTATTACAGCACTTCATGAGCATATTGTGAGTCACTCTAGACTTATATTGAGTTATAAGGCCAATGGGTTGCTGGCTGTTTGAAAGGTGGAGATAGAGAAAATAATTATGATCTTATAGGCCCACTCCTTATTCACAAAAAGAGAAAAGAAACAGCAGCCCTGTTTGTTATAAATTCCTAAATGGAGCTATGGATCAAGGACTGACCGTCCATTAGATAATAATGATATAGTTTTACCCAGAAATGGCTGTAAACACCATAGATTTGGCCTTTAAGAATGGTATCTATTAAGGAGGATTCACATTACTCTCTCTGTCAGCGGCGACACTGGATCTGAATTCCTAAACTCCAGACAGATAATTTGCATCCATTTATATCTGTTTATATGGTTACGTAAGACTTTAATCCCCAACAGCCAATGCCAGGGACAGGACAGGATTTGTTTGCAATTTATGACTTCATGATGTAGTTGATGTTTTTGACTCCAGACAATTTTGCATCAAACCAAATGATGCAGGGAACAGATCACTGTCCAACACTGTGGCTGTCTGGTCACAAGTTGTTGACTATCTTTAAACACTCCCACTGGCAATCCTTGCGTTCATATGAATTTGAGAGTGCTTACTTTTCTCCAGCCCCAGCTCTCAGTTGTGTAACAAACCAAGTTTGTGGCTGTGGCTGCTGTTTTCCTGTTTTTCAAATAAAGGAGTGGACCTTGAACGTATAATGCACACTTCAGTATAACATAGCGTGTCATTCCTGGAACACATCTTTAAGTTTTTATTGTTTCTCGTTTCAACGTTTAACCCCACTGACCACTGCTACTGTGTAACAACATCAAACATACCATAAAACTGTGCTGTCATTGTCACACCCTAACCACTGTGTTCTTACTGGACACTTTTGATGACACAAAGTGAAATGATATGAGTGCTCATATTTATAAATGTAGTCTTGGGTAGCATCCCAAATGGCACCCTATTCCTTATATAGGGCTCATTGAGCTCTGGTGAGCAGTAGTCTCATGGGTGTTTTACATAGTCAAACATGTTCTCAGAGCAGAAAGGATTATAATCAAATCAAATCAAAGTTTATTTGTCACGTGCGCCGAATACAATAGGTCTAGACCTTACAGTGAAATGTTTACTTACAAGCCATAACCAACAGTGCAATTTTTAAGTAAAAAATAGGTATTAGGTAAACAATAGATAAGTAAAGAAATACAAATAAAAAGTAAAATGACAGTGAAATGACAGTGAAAATAACAGTAGCGATTTTAGCCATTTGAAAGTATTCACCTCCTTGGATTTTGGGATTTTTGGGGGATTTGTATCATTTGATTTACACAACATGCCTACCACTTTGAAGATACAAAATATTTTTTATTGTGAAACAAACAATAAATAACACAAAAAAACAGAAAACTTGAGCGTGCATAACTATTCACCCCCCCAAAGTCAATACTTTGTAGAGCCACCTTTTGCAGCAATTACAGGTGCAAGTCTCTTGGGGGTATGTCTCTATAAGCTTGGCACATCTAGCCACTGGGATTTTTGCCCATTATTCAAGGAAAAACTGCTTCAGCTCCTTCAAGTTGGATGGGTTCTGCTGGTGTACAGAAATCTTTAAGTCATACCACAGATTTCCAATTGGATTGAGGTCTGGGCTTTGACTAGGCCATTCCAAGACATTTAAATGTTTCCCCTTAAACCACTTGAGTGTTGTTTTAGCAGTATCCTTAGGGCCATTGTCCTGCTGGAAGGTGAATCTCTGTCGTAGTCTCAAATCTCTGGAAAACTGAAACAGGTTTCCCTCAAGAAGTTCCCTGTATTCATTCCTTCAATTGTGCCCAGTTTCCCAGTCCTTGCAGATGAAAAACATTCCCACAGCATGATGCTGCCACCACCATGCTTCACTGTGGGGATGATGTCCTCGGGGTGATGAGAGGTTGCTTATTTTTTTCTTTAAGCAATGGCTTTTTTCTTGCCACTCTTCCGTAAAGCCCAGCTCTGTGAAGTGTATGGCTTAAAGTGGTCGTATGGACAAATACTCCAATCTCCGCTGTGGAGGTTTGCAGCTCATTCAGGGTTATCTTTGGTCTTTTCTTAGTTGCCTCTCTGATTAATGCCCTCCTTGCCTGGTCCGTGAGTTTTGGTGGGCGGCCATCTCTTGGCAGGTTTGTTGTGGTGCCATATTCTTTCCATTTTTTAATAATGGATTTAATGGTACTCCGTGGGATGTTCAAAGTTTCTGATATTTTTTTATAACCCAACCCTGATCTGTACTTCTCCACAACTTTGTCCCTGACCTGATTGGAGAGCTCCTTGGTCTTCATGGTGCCGCTTGCTTGGTGGTACCCCTTGCTTTGTGGTGTTGCAGACTCTGGGGCCTTTCGGAACAAACTGGAAGAAAATTCTCAACAATCATTTTTACAGGCTAAATTCCTGTCCAATCATTCAAAATGGTTAAATTTCCGTTTCATTACAAGGGTTCTATTTCTTGCTGTAAATGTTTTTTTATTTCATGATATACTGAGATTATGTGACACTTAAATAAGGTCCACCTGTGTGCAATCTAACTAATTATGTGACTTCTGAAGGTAATTGGTTGCACCAGATCTTATTTAGGGGCTTCATAGCAAAAGGGGTGAATACATATGTACTCACCACTTTTTCATTTAAAATTTTTTGAATTTTGAAAAAAGTAATTTTTTTCATTTCACTTCACCAATTTGGACTATTTTGTGTATGTCCATTACATCAATTTAAATTACAGGTTGTAATACAACAAAGTTGGAAAAATGCCAAGGGGGATGAATACTTTTGCAAGGCACTGTATACAGGTGGTACTGGTACAGAGTCAATGTGAGGGGCACCAGTTAATCGGGCTAATTGAGGTAATATGTACATGTGGGTACAGTTAAAGAAACTATGCATAGATGATAAACAGAGAATAGCAGCACCGTAAAAGTGGGAGTTGGCGGGTGGGGGGTGGCGGGACACAATGAAATGGTCTGGGTAGCCAATGTACGGGGGTACCGGCCAATGTACGGGGGGCCAGCACAGAAGAAAAAAAAATGTATGAAATGTATGCATTCACTACTGTAAGTCGCTCTGGATAAGAGCGTCTGCTAAATGACTAAAATGTAAAATGTAAATGTAAATGAATGTATAATTAAAGTGACTATGTATAGATGATAAACAGAGGGTAGCAGCAGCGCAAGTGATGGTTTGGGGGGGGGCGGGACAATGCGAATAGTCCGGGTAGCCATTTGATTAGGAGTCTTATGGCTTGGGGGTAAAAGCTGTTGAGAAGCCGTTTGGTCCTAGACTTGGTCCTCCGGTACCGCTTGCCATGCGGTAGCAGAGAGAACAGTCTGGAGTGGCTGGGGTCTTTGACAATTTTTAGGGCCTTCCTCTGACATCGCCTGGTGTAGAGGTCCTGGATGGCAGGCAGCTTAGCCCCAGTGATGTACTGGGCCGTACGCACTACCCTCTGTAGTGCCTTGCGGTCGGAAGCAAGGCAGTTGCCGTACCAGGCAGTGATGCAACCAGTCAGGATGCTCTCGATGTTGCAGCTGGAGAACCTATTGAGGATCTTTAAAAAATATATATTTCACCTTTATTTAACCAGGTAGGCCAGTTGAGAACAAGTTATCATTTACAACTGCGACCTGGTCAAGATAAAGCTAAGCAGTGCGTCAAAAAACAACAACACAGAGTTACACATGGGATAAACAAAAGTACAGTCAATAACAACAGAAAAATCTATATACAGTGTGTGCAAATGGAATAAGGAGGTATGGCAATAAATAGGCCATATTAGCGAAGTAATTACAATTTAGCAAATTAACACTAGAGTGATAGATATGCAGATGATGATGTGCAAGCACAAATACTGGTGTGCAAAAGAGCAAAAAAACAACAACAAAAACAATATGGGGATGAGGTAGTTAGATGGGCTATTTGCAGATGGGCTGTGTACAGCTGCAGCGATCGGTGAGCTGCTCAGATAGCTGATGCTTAAAGTTAATGAGGGAGATATAAATCTCCAACCTCAGCGATTTTTGCAATTCATTCCAGTCATTGGGAGCAGAGAACTGGAAGGAAAGGCGGCCAAAGGAAGAATTGGCTTTGGGGATGACAAGTGAGATATACCTGCTGGAGCGCGTGCTACGGGTGGGTGTTGCTATGGTGACCAGTGAGCTGAGATAAGGCTGAGCTTTACCTAGCAAAGACTTACAGATGACCTGGAGCCAGTGGGTCTGTCAACGAATGTGTAGCCAGGGCCAGGCGACGAGAGTATACAGGGCGCAGTGGTGGGTAGTATATGGGGCTTTGGTGACAAAACGGATGGCACTGTGATAGACTGCATCCAGTTTGCTTAGTAGAGTGTTTGTTGGAGGCTATTTTGTAAATGACATCGCCGAAGTCGAGGATCGGTAGGATAGTCAGTATTACAAGGGTATGTTTGGCAGCGTGAGTGAAGGAGGCTTTGTTGCGAAATAGGAAGCCGATTCTAGATTTAATTTTGGATTGGAGATGCTTAATGTGAGTCTGGAAGGAGAGTTTACAGTCTAGCCAGACACCTAGGTATTTGTTGTGGCATGGATCTGAGGACCCATGCCAAATATTCTCAGTCTCCTGAGGGGGAATATGTTTTGTCGTGCCCTCTTCATGACTGTCTTGGAGTGTTTGGACCATTCTAGTTTGTTGATGATGTGGACACCAAGGAACTTGAAGCTCCCCGTCAATGAGAATGGGGGCGTGCTCAGTCCTCCTTTTCCTGTAGTCCACAATCATCTCCTTTGTCTTGATTACAATGAGGGATAGGTTGTTATTCTGGCACCACCCAGCCAGGTCTCTGATCTCCTCCCTATAGGCTGTCTCGTCATTGTCGGTGATCAGGCCTACCACTGTTGTGTCGTCTGCAAACTTAATGATGTTGTTGGTGTCGTGCCTGGCCATGCAGTTGTGGGTGAACAGGGAGTACAGGAAGGGACTGAACACGCACCCCTGAGAGGCTCAGTGTTGAGGATCAGCGTGGCAGACGTGTTGCTCCCTACCCTCACTACCTGGGGGCGGCACTTCAGGAAGTCTAGGATCCAGTTGCAGAGGGAGGTGTTTAGTCCCAGGATCCTTAGCTTAGTGATGAGCTTTGAGGGCACTATGGTGTTGAACGCTGAGCTGTAGTCAATGAATAGCATTCTCACGTAGGTGTTCCTTTTGTCCAGGTGGGAAAGGGCAGTGTGAAGTGCAATAGAGATTGCATCATCTGTGGATCTGTTTGAGCGGTATGAAAATTGGAGTGGGTCTAGAGTTTCTGGGATAATGGTGTTAATGTGAGCCATTACCAGCCTTTCAAAGCACTTCATGGCTATGGACATGAGTGCTACGGGTCTGTAGTCATTTAGGCAGGTTACCTTTGTGTTCATGGGCACAGGGACTATGGTGGTCTGCTTGAAGTAGGTTGGTATTACAGATTCAATCAGGGACATGTTGAAAATGTCAGTGAAGACACCTGCCAGTTGGTCAGCACATGCCCGGAGCACGCGTCCTGGTAATCTGTCTGGCCCAGCGGTCTTGTGAATGTTGACCTGTTTAATGGTCTTACTCACATCGGCTACGGAGAGCGTGATCACACAGTCGCCCAGAACAGCTGATGCTCTCATGCATGCCTCAGTGGTGCTTGCCTCAAAGCGAGCATAGAAGTGATTTGGCTCGTCTGGTAGGCTTGTGTCACTGGGCAGCTTTCGGCTGTGCTTCCCTTTGTATTCTGTAATAGTTTGCAGGCCCTGCCACATCCGATGAGCGTCAGAGCCAGTGTAATACGATTCAATCTTAGTCCTGTAGTGGCGCTTTGCCTATTTGATGGTTCGTCGGAGGGCATAGCAGGATTTCTTATAAGCTTCCAGGTTAGAGTCCCGCACCTTGAAAGCAGCTCTACCCTTTTGCTCAGTGCGAATGTTGCCTGTAATCCATGGCTTCTGGTTGGGGTATGTATGTGCAGTCACTGTGGGGGACGACGTCCTCGATGCACTTATTGATAAAGCCAGTGACTGATGTGGTGTACTCCTCAATGCCATCGGAAGAATCCCGGAACATATTACACTAAGTGCTAACAAAACAGTCCTGTAGTTTAGCATCTGCTTCATCTGACCACTTTTTTATGGACTGAGTCACTGGTGCATCCTGCTTTAATTTTAGCTTGTAAGTAGGAATCAGGAGGATAGAATAATGGTCAAATTTGCCAAATGGTGGGCAAGGGAGAGCTTTGTACACGTCTCTGTGTGTGGAGTAAAGGTGATCTATAATTTTTTTCCCTCTGGTTGGGCATTTAACATGCTAAACATGATAAAACTGATTTAAGTTTCCCTGCATTAAAGTCCCCACCCACTAGGAGCGCCGCCTCTGGGTGAGCGGTTTCCTGTTTGCTTATTTCCTTTTACAGCTGACTGAGTGCGATCTTAGTGCCAGTATCCGTCTGTGGTGGTAAATAAACAGACACAAAAATGTTTTATGAAAATAGTGTGGTCTGCAGCTTATCATGAGATACTCTACTTCAGGCGAGCAAAATCTAGAGACTTGCTTAGATTTTGTGCACCAGCTGTTGTTTACAAATATACACAGACACCCCCCCCCCCCCCCCCCACGCCTTACCGGAGTGTGCTGTTCTGTCTAGCCGGTGCAGCGTATATCCCGTCAGCCACGATTCGGTCAGACATAAGATATTACAGTTTTTGATGTCCCGTTGATAAGATATTCTTGATCGTACCTCGTCTAATTTCTTGTCCATTGAGTGTACGTTGGCAAGTAATATTGATGGTAAAGGCTGATTTCCCACTCGCCGTAGGTGGATCCTTACGAGGCACCCCGCCCTGTGTTCTCTATACCTGCGCTTCTTTCTCTTACCAATGGCGGGGATTTCGGCTTTGTCGGATGTCTGAAGTAAATCCTGTGCATCCTGCTTGTTGAACAAAAAATCGTTGTCTAATCCGAGGTGAGTGATCGCTGTCCTGATATCCAGAAGGTATTTTTTGCTGTAAGAAACAGTGGCAGAAACATTATATACAAAATAAGTTACAAATAACACCAAAAAAAAACATAATAGCACGATTGGTTAGGCGGCCATTTCTTCCGACGCCATCTTTGTCACTCAAATGGTGGGGGTCAGGCAACCAATGGAAATGGAGAGGATGGCGGGAATATTAAAACCTGTTGCGGACAGACGTTCCGCTAGCGGGACCCCTAGCCAACAGCCAATGGGATAGCAGGGCGCGAAATACAAAACATCAAAAATCGAATAATTCTAATTTCTCAAACATACGACTATTTTACACCATTTTAACGATACACTTCTCCTTAATGCAACCACATTGTCCGATTTCAAAAAGGCTTTACAGCGAAAGCAAAACATTAGATTATGTTAGCACACCACCTAAACAAGAAAAGCCACACAGCCATTTTCCTAGCAAGGAGAGGCGTCACAAAAACCAGAAATACAGCTAAAATGAAGCACTAACCTTTGACGATCTTCATCAGATGACACTCATAGGACATCATGTTACACAATACATGTATGTTTTGTTCGATCAAGTTCATATTTATATCCAAAAACAGCATTTTACATTGGCGCGTGATGTTCAGAAAATGTTTGCCTCCCAAAACTTCCGGTGAATGTGCACATTAATTTACAGAAATACTCATCATAAACGTTGACAAAATATATAACAATTATTTAAAGAATTATAGATATACTACTCCTTAATGCAACCGCTGTGTCAGATTTTAAAATAGCTTTTCGGCAAAAGCACATTGTTCAATATTCTGAGTACAGAACTCAGCCATCAATGCAAGCTATACAGCTACCCGCCAAGTCATGGCATCAATAAAACTCTAAATTAGTGTTATAAATCTTGTCTTACCTTTGCTGATCTTCGGCGGAATGCACTCGCAGGACTCCCACTTCCACAAGAAATGTTCATTTGTTCAATAAAGTCCATAATTTATGACCAAATACCTCAGTTTTGTTGGCGCATCCAGAACACTATTCCAAAGGCACGATGCGGGAGCGCAATTCAATAGACGAAAAGCTCAAAAGTTCCATTACCGTTTGTAGAAAGATGTCAAACGATGTTTACAATCAATGGGTGTTTTTAACATAAAAAGTCGATAATATTCCAACCGGACAATAGCATATTCATTACAGAAGAAAAATAAAAAATGCTAGCCATGCGTGAACGCGCATTAAGTAACTACATGACCTCAGACAGTCCACTGCTTGAACCGGCTGTTATTCCCTCAAAATTCACCATAGAAGCCTCAAACAACTTTCTAAAGACTGTTGACATCTAGTGGAAGCCTTAGGAAGTGCAACATGACATAACAGACACTGTAGTTTCAATAGACAATGGTTTGAAAGACTACAAGTGTCAGATCTCCCACTTCCTGGTTGGATTTTTCTCAGGTTTTTGCCTGCCATATGAGTTCTGTTATACTCACAGACATCATTCAGAGTGTTTTCTATCCAAATCTACTAATAATATGCAAATATTTGACTCTGGGCCCGAGTATTAGGCAGTTTACTCTGGGCATGCTTTACATCCGGCCGTGAAAATACTGCCCCCTATACCATAACAGGTTTTAAACTGAGAGCAAATTGAGGAGTAAACAGTGTCACGTGACAAGATTTGAGCACATTTGAGGGGGAAAAGGGAGGGAGTAGAAATTCTACAGGAGCGAGCTGAAAGACAGTAAAAGAAGGTAACTTGAATATAGCTAGCAGGTTCTTCCTTTTGCACGTGAATGTACTTATTCCAGTTAAATAATTGATTGAATATTAAATGTGAAAAATTTGTTTTTCTAGCTTATGTTAGCTAGCAAACAGCTGTAGCCATAGGTTACCAAGCTACCTAAGCTAAGCTAACCTTAGTTAGCTAACCATTTGTTTTTCTAGCTTATCATGTTAGCCAGCCAACAGTTTAATCATTAGGTGACCAAGCAATTTAGTGTCCTAGTAAACAATTTAAGGCTGCAGGCTAACTAGCCAGCTAGTATCAACTGGTTCTGATGCTGCTCTGAGAGCAGAAGATATAATATGTCACCTTGGGGTTACTGTTAAAGCTAGTAAACAGCTTTAGCCTTAGGTTGCCAAGCTAGCTAGCTAAACTAAGCTAAGCTAACTTTAGTTAGCTAACAGTTTGTTTTTCTAATTTATCATGTTAGTTAGCAACTTAGGTTACCAAGCCAGGAGCAGCACATATAAACTAGCTATCATTGCTGCTCAACCTAGGTCTAGATGTTG
This sequence comes from Salmo salar, assembly GCF_965601325.2. Lineage (NCBI taxonomy): Eukaryota > Metazoa > Chordata > Actinopteri > Salmoniformes > Salmonidae > Salmo > Salmo salar. The sequence continues at coordinate 55,635,049 of NC_138312.1, read as the reverse complement.
CTCCTCTAAGACCAGTTTGAGTCAGCCAGGTTTTCTGCTGCTCTAAGAGCATGATATTGATGTTGCTGCTCTGAGAGCAATTTGAGCCAACTGGTTTTCTGTTGGGTTTTTGGATGTTGCTACTCTAGGAGCAGCTCAAGTAAACACAGCACTGCTGCTCAACTAGGCCTAGATATCGCTGCTCTGAGAGCAGTTTGAGCCAACTGATTTTCTGCTGCTTTTAGAGCATAACTGTACTGTGTTATCTTGCTGTTGCTGCTTTAAACTCTTTCTGCGTTTTCTCTGGTGTTTGTAGAACCACCTGCAACTGGATACAGACATTTATAAAATACCTGTTTTACAGAATCGAGAACGAAGAGAGTATCGCCAATACCAGCTTAGATGAAGAATCTATGGCTGTGTTTTGTATTGGCAAACCTGCAGTGGTGCTTGAGTAAAAATACTTTGAAGAACTACTTAAGTAGTGTTTTGAGGTATTTGCACTTTACTTTACTATTTCTATTTTTGACAACTTTTACTTTTATTCCACTACATTCCTACAGAAAATAATGTACTTTTTACTCCCATACATTTTCCATGACACCCAAAAGTACTCGTTACATTTCGAATGCTCAGGCAGGACAGCAATATGGTCCAATTCATGCACCTCTCAATATAACACGTCAAGAGCGTCTGCTAAATGACTAAAATGACTAAAATGATAACACGTTCTCATCCCTACAGTCTCTGATCTGGCGGACTCACTAAACACAAAAACTTTGTTTGCAAATGATGTCTGACTGTGGAAGTGTGCCCCTGTCTGTCTGTAAATAAAATGGAAAAAAAGAAAATCTTGGCATCTGGTTTCTTTAATGCGTTAATGACAGCTCTACTGGCTCCTTTAGAAGCTTCTACTGTCTCCTTTAGGGGCTTCTACTGTCTCCTTTAGGGGCTTCTACTGTCTCCTTTAGGGGCTTCTACTGTCTCCTTTAGAAGCTTCTACTCTCTCCTTTAGAGGCTTCTACTGTCTCCTTTAGAAGCTTCTACTCTCTCCTTTAGAGGCTTCTACTGTCTCCTTTAGAGGCTTCTACTGTCTCCTTTAGAGGCTTCTACTGTCTCCTTTAGAAGCTTCTACTCTCTCCTTTAGAAGCTTCTACTCTCTCCTTTAGAGGCTTCTACTGTCTCCTTTAGAGGCTCATGCTTTTGGCATAGATGGTACATTTCTGGACTGCAGCATGTAAGATTGTGCCCCCCACAGCACTTCTCTCTCTATATATTGTATATGTATATGCAGCTGTAGTTTTTAAACCTGCATTCTAGCATACATGACATACACACAGATCTTTCTATCTCCATGCTTTTATTTGGGTTTCTATGCAAAGTATATGATTGAATGTTTCTTTAAGCCTGCATATAGTTAGAGTACTTGAAATGAGACATAGAATCATGGAAAAAACATGATTCTATGATTCAAAAATGTAATTCACTGACAGAGAGATTGCTGATGGGATACTAGCCTCCTGAGAAGTAAATTGACAAGTGGCTGGCTAGGCTAGTCAAACTGTAACATTGGCTAGCTTTCAATGCATTGGCTAAATGGTCAATGGCGTTACCGCTTCATACGATAAAAACAATTTATATTGCATGCTGCATATTTCAAGTGCCCTCAAAAAACTGATATTTCTCTTATTTCAGTCTTTGGGAGCTCATGACACACTGACAGACAGCAGCTGTAGTTTTCATATGAGGCTGTGTTTACATCTTAGATAGAAGCAGGCTATTGACTGCCTTCATCACGAGTGGTATGTAGGGAACATCTGATTTGTTCCAAGTTTTGCAATTGGGCAAATTTTCCTGAGCAGACAGAGCATTGAAATATACTTTTTTTTAATGAGAAAATGTGTCAGAATTGATGGTGACAACACATTTTTATAGACATCATAATTTACTGTCATGGTATACAGAAAAATCAGCTCCTACCCTATCAATCAACTTCACGTTTTTTCGGTTTTGGTCCCCCACCTATATGGTATCTCCATTTTCATTGGTTGCCTGTCTCAACCAATCATAATCCTTTCTGTTCTGAGAACATGTATGAGTAAGTAGAACTCCCATAAGCAAAAGAAGTGCACTACGTTTGTGATGCATACATGTTCCCTATGACAGTCGTAAAGCAGCTGTCTGAACTGTGGTGTTGAGTAAGATAGACAGTAATTCTGTAATTTTCCACTTGTGCTTCAGTCAGAGGAAGTGAAAAAGGGAAGTCGCCAGCAGTTTTTCAACGGTTGTTTTCTTAATCCTTCAAGAACTTGGAAGCTAGCTAAAGCTCAATTTGCTTAGTAACACCACTTCTTCCATTTCATTAGGTTGTAAACTTTAACGCTCCCCAAATGTTTTCCTCTCTTCAAATAATTCACTTCACAAAAAGTGCGGCAAGATAATCTCAGATAGAACTTGAGAGCTAGAGTTTACACAAAAATGTTTTGGGGAATAATTCACTTCACAAAAAAGTGTAGCGGGATAATCTGATAGAGATATCTTCTTGGAAGCCAGGTTTAAAGGCTCCCTCTAAAAAAATTATTCACCTCACAAAAATTGCAGCGGGAACAATTCAGATCTTTTTGATGGTGGCTGATGTGACAGGAAGTCCTAAAAAACTGTTACAGTCAAGGCTTCCTGTCTGTCAGACACGGTAAAAGTTGAAAACGCATACTGTATCAGTGTGGGTGTGGGTGTGTGTGTGTGAGAGAGAGAGAGAGAGAGAGAGAGAGAGAGAGAGAGAGAGAGAGAGAGAGAGAGAGAGAGAGAAGAGAGAGAGAGAGAGAGAGAGAGAGAGAGAGAGAGAGAGAGAGAGAGAATAAAAAGGTATAAGAACTGTGCTTACATTGTGTTGAGTGCTGCAATCTACGGTAGTTTGGATGTGGAATGTCAAATGCCAACTAATAACGTCAGACTGTTGTCCTGTAGCCAGTAGGGTCACTATTTGATCAACAGTATTTACAAGGGCAGGGCAAGAGTATGGTAGTGCATGAGCACATCTACTGTGAAGATGTCAAAACAAAAGTTAGGTTTAGGCTACAAGAAATGAAAGTAAACTTTCCCAATGACGCAATAATGCCTTTAATGGTCTAGATTAGCATAGTTCATATCAGCAAAGTGCACGCACTCCTCTCCTCAACAGTCTGACACTGATTGCTGAAATAGACATGAATGATACGACTTCCTTGATACAGTAACTGTATGTTTTGAAAGGTTCAAGGAGAAACAGACAAAAACCACAGAGCGAGAGAAGTATCGGTCCCTGACCTTGGCTGTATCCCTCTCTATAAAGTGCACTACTTTCGACCAGGGCTCTCGTCAAAAGTAAATTACTACAGGGCTCTCGTCAAAAGTAGTGCACTATATAGGGAATAGAGGTGCCATTTGGGACACAAAACTTGGCTGGCCTCTGGCACTAGCTATAGCTATTGTAGAGTGTCTGCTAAATTACAAAAATGTCAAATGTACTAAATAGCGCTGGCTCGGTCTTGGAGCAGCCACGTGTTTTCTACTCACATCTAGACAGACCTGGGTTCAAATAGGATTTTAAATAATGTAAAATCCATTATCTATGTGTAACAGTTTAGCTTCCGTCCCTCTCCTCGCCCCAACCTGGGCTTGAACCAGGGACCCTCTGCACACAGACAACAGTCACCCTCGAAGCATCGTTACCCATCGCGCCATGGCCCTTGCAGAGCAAGGGGAACAACTACTTCAGCTCTCAGAGCGAGTGACGTCACCCAATTGAAACGCTATTAACGTGCACCACCGCTAACTAACTAGCCATTTCACATCGGTTACACTCACCCCCCTTTTGACCTCCTCCGTTTCCACAGCAACCAGTGATCCGGGTCAACAGCATCAATGTAACAGTTTAGCTTCCGTCCCTCTCCTCGCCCCAACCTGGGCTTGAACCAGGGACCCTCTGCACACAGACAACAGTCACCCTCGAAGCATCGTTACCCATCGCGCCATGGCCCTTGCAGAGCAAGGGGAACAACTACTTCAGGTCTCAGAGCGAGTGACGTCACCCAATTGAAACGCTATTAGCGTGCACCACCGCTAACTAACTAGCCATTTCACATCGGTTACACTCACCCCCCTTTTGACCTCCTCCTTTTCCACAGCAACCAGTGATCCGGGTCAACAGCATCAATGTAACAGTTTAGCTTCCGTCCCTCTCCTCACCCCAACCTGGGCTTGAACCAGGGACCCTCTGAACACAGACAACAGTCACCCTCGAAGCATCGTTACCCATTGCGCCACAAAAGCCGCAGCCCTCGCAGAGCAAGGGGAACTACTTCAGGTCTCAGAGCAAGTGACATCACCCGATTTGCTTCGGAAAAGGCAATGTGAATTTTTACATTGAAACGGGAGTGCAAGTTATAATTGGTAGCCGTACTTGCTAGCAATTTCCCAGCCTTGTTTTGGTTATCACTACGGCAACAGCTTCCAGGAACGACACAATATTTACATCTTACAGTTATTCAGAAAATAAGCAAAAGGAATAAAACAACAATATGTAGCGCGCACCACCGCTAACTAACTAGCCATTTCACACCGGTTACATATGATTCATTGAGCTTTACTGGCCTAAAGGAATAGTTCACCCAAATTACAAAATTACATATTGGTTTTCTTACCCTGTATGCAGTCTATGGGCAAGATGTGACAGCAATCCATGCTTGGGTTTAGTTTCCCTGGAACTGTTTTGAAATGCTAATGTTTTAGCATTTATGGGACAAATACTCATCACTGCATCCTGTATCAGAAGGTTGGCTGGACCTCACAAAATGTCACGTCCTGACCAGTAATAGGGGTTATTGGTTATTGTAGTTTGGTCAGGACGTGGCAGGGGGTATTTGTTTTATGTGGTTCGGGGTGTGTGTTTATGTAGAGGGGTGTTTGATTTATGTATTCCGGGGTTTTGGTCTATGTTCTATGTTAGTGTATTTCTATGTTCCGTCTAGTCATTCTATTTATATGTTTAGGTAATTGAGATTGGGGCCTTCAATTGGAGGCAGCTGTTTATCGTTGCCTCTGATTGAAGGTCCTATAATTAGGAGTGTGTTTGTTATGGGAATTGTGGGAGGTTGTGATTGCATAGCTGTGTTTAGCATGTAATACCAGTCGTTTGTTTATTGTTTTGTTTATTTAAGTGTTCAAAATAAAAGAGAAAATGAGCACTCGACCCGCTGCGCCTTGGTCCAATATTTACTACGACGACCGTGACACAAAAATCCCATAGATCACTTCATTACTCTGTTCTTGTTTACAAAGCTCTGCTCCACAAGCTTCCAACATACCTCACCTGTTGAAATATAAAAACATGAGATACCAAAACTGTTTGCAGGGTTGGTTAACTCAAGGTCCCGCTTGTCTCCACAAAGTTTGGTAAATCCGCATTTAGTTTTAAGGCACCACAGTTATGGAATACCTTCAAAAAAAATCCACCTGAATTCCCTGATGCCAATAGGGCAGTTTAAAACTGCAATTGTTTCAAATGACTATTATAACTTGTTGTAATAACCTTACGTAATGTATTTATAACTGTCTTGTGGGTTTCTTTTTATCTTTTGTTGTTGTATTGATGTAGTTGTTGTCCTCGGGGCACCATTGTAAATAAGACACTGGTCTCAATTGGGTTCCCCTGGTTAAATACATATCATGGTACTGATATTAGCATTTTTCACGCATCAAAATCATCCGAAAGTATCTACAATTTATTGTGACGCTCAACGACTTCACTTAAAGATGATTTGAACATTTGACTTTCTGTTTTGACTGGAATTGAAACGGAAGTGACCCCAACCCTGGTATTTTCTAAATGTCAGCTTGTTCTGATAAGATGTCACAAAGGTCAGACTGTTTTACCAGGAAACGCTGAAGGAGTAGCACAGAGTTGTCTTGACATCCCTCTTTGGGAACCAGAGGGACACATTTGATGACGCACACTATTTGAAGCACGTGCTAGGTTAGCTGCATCTGTGTTGTTATGTCAGTTGTTTTAGCTAGTATACAGCGCCAAAATCTTCATCAAATACCATCAGAACCAATGCTTTGAAAAATAGGTGGGTAAACACTTAAATTATTGACCTAGCAGTCATACTGGGAGCAATGACTTGACCCAGAAGATGTACTGGAAGCAATGACTTGACTCAGAAGATGTACTGGAAGCTATGATGACCCAGAAGGTGTACTGGAAGCTATGATGACCCAGAAGGTGACCTGGAAGCTATGACTTGACCCAGAATGTGTACTGGAAGCTATGACGACCCAGAAGGTGTACTGGAAGCTATGATGACCCAGAAGGTGACCTGGAAGCTATGACTTGACCCAGAATGTGTACTGGAAGCTATGATGACCCAGAAGGTGACCTGGAAGCTATGACTTGACCCAGAATGTGTACTGGAAGCTATGACGACCCAGAAGGTGACCTGGAAGCTATGACTTGACCTAGAATGTGTACTGGAAGCTATGACGACCCAGAAGGTGACCTGGAAGCTATGACTTGACCTAGAATGTGTACTGGAAGCTATGACGACCCAGAAGGTGTACTGGAAGCAATGACTTGACCCAGAAGGTGACCTGGAAGCTATGACTTGACCCAGAAGTCGTTCCTGTCAGTTGTGTGTTGATTACTCCTGCATCATCTCAATGCATGCTCCTTCCTGGAAGTGTTTATCTATTTTTCAGGGAACATAAATCTACCTCTGCCAAATGTGGTGCTTTTATCACAAAATGAACGATCGTTATGGAAATTTCAGCATAGCCACCCCACTAACAGGCTAGAGAAAATGTAGTATTTGAAAAATGTTTAATATTAATTTAATTCAGGTCTGGTCAGTAGGTAAAATACCATCACTTAGTAATTACACCTGTTAACACCTTCCTGTTTCTAATAGTTGTATCTACCCTTCAATTGACTTAGGGTTTTACCGACCTTGTACCTTTCCATTGACTTTTGGTTGTGCTGAGGATTTAGAAGGACAGGATAACAGCATTCTACATCCACAAGGTTCTACTTCTACGCCAGGTCAATGGCAAATTCAACGGGATGACGCATTGGTTAGGTCTTGTTAGCTCTTCCTGTACTCCTGTCAACCGACCTCCTTGGTTTTACCTTTCCATTGACTCTCTTGGCATTATGCCATCTCCTTAAGTGACTTTGTCTTAGTGTGATGTTTACCTTGCTATAATGCCATTGACTTTATCTTAGGGTAATATTTACCTTGCTATAATGCCATTGACTTTATCTTAGGGTGATATTTACCTTGCTATAATGCCATTGACTTTATCTTAGTGTGATGTTTACCTTGCTATAATGCCATTGACTTTATCTTAGGGTAATATTTACCTTGCTATAATGCCATTGACTTTATCTTAGGGTGATATTTACCTTGCTATAATGCCATTGACTTTATCTTAGGGTAATATTTACCTTGCTATAATGCCATTGACTTTATCTTAGGGTAATATTTACCTTGCTATAATGCCATTGACTTTATCTTAGGGTGATATTTACCTTGCTATAATGCCATTGACTTTATCTTAGGGTGATATTTACCTTGCTATAATGCCATTGACTTTATCTTAGGGTGATATTTACCTTGCTATAATGCCATTGACTTTATCTTAGGGTGATATTTACCTTGCTATAATGCCATTGACTTTATCTTATGGTGATATTTACCTTGCTATAATGCCATTGACTTTATCTTAGGGTAATATTTACCTTGCTATAATGCCATTGACTTTATCTTAGGGTGATATTTACCTTGCTATAATGCCATTGACTTTATCTTAGGGTGATATTTACCTTGCTATAATGCCATTGACTTAGTTTTAGGGTGATATTTACCTTGCTGTAATGCCATTGACTTTGTCTTAAGGAGAATCTGCCTTGTTCTGAACCCCTGAAGGGAGAAGCATCCGCCTTGTTCTGAACCCCTGAAGGGAGAAGCATCTGCCTTGTTCTGAACCCCTGAAAGGAGAAGCATCTGCCTTGTTCTGAACCCCTGAAAGGAGAAGCATCCGCCTTGTTCTGAACCCATGAAAGGAGAAGCATCCGCCTTGTTCTGAACCCATGAAAGGAGAAGCATCCGCCTTGTTCTGAACCCCTGAAAGGAGAAGCATCCGCCTTGTTCTGAACCCATGAAGGGAGAAGCATCTGCCTTGTTCTGAACCCCTGAAGGGAGAAGCACCTGCCTTGTTCTGAACCCATGAAGGGAGAAGCACCTGCCTTGTTCTGAACCCCTGAAAGGAGAAGCATCCGCCTTGTTCTGAACCCATGAAAGGAGAAGCATCCGCCTTGTTCTGAACCCCTGAAGGGAGAAGCATCCGCCTTGTTCTGAACCCCTGAAGGGAGAAGCATCCGCCTTGTTCTGAACCCATGAAGGGAGAAGCATCTGCCTTGTTCTGAACCCCTGAAGGGAGAAGCATCCGCCTTGTTCTGAACCCCTGAAGGGAGAAGCATCCGCCTTGTTCTGAACCCCTGAAGGGAGAAGCATCCGCCTTGTTCTGAACCCCTGAAGGGAGAAGCATCCGCCTTGTTCTGAACCCATGAAGGGAGAAGCATCTGCCTTGTTCTGAACCCCTGAAGGGAGAAGCATCCGCCTTGTTCTGAACCCCTGAAGGGAGAAGCATCCGCCTTGTTCTGAACCCCTGAAGGGAGAAGCATCCGCCTTGTTCTGAACCCCTGAAGGGAGAAGCATCCGCCTTGTTCTGAACCCATGAAGGGAGAAGCACCTGCCTTGTTCTGAACCCCTGAAAGGGGGGCCTCTCTTTGTCCCCCTCTCTCTCTGTCTCCCCATCCCCTCTCTGTCTCCCCCTCTCTCTTTGTCCCCCCCTCTCTCTGTTTCCCCCCTCTCTCTCTCTGTCTCCCCTCTCCGTCTCCTCTCCCCTCTCTCTGTCTCCCCCCTCTCTCTCTGTCTCCCCTTTCCCTTTCTTTCCCTCTCTCCCACCTCCCTTTCTCTCCTCCCTTCTCCCCCCCCTCCCTCTCTGTTTGTCTTTCTCTGCTCCCTTCTCTCCCCCCTCTCTCTCTGTTTGTTTTTCTCTCCTCTCTTCTCCCCCTCTCTCTCTTTATCTCTGTCTGTCTTTCTCTCCCCTTCATCTCCTTTCTCTCCCCCTTTCACCTCCCCCATCTCTCTCTCTCTGACTACCCCTTTCAGTCCATGGCTGTAGCCTACATGAGCATGTCCGGTTTAATCCCATATTTACCAGGGCTCAGGCCCTCGTCATGTGAGGCTTATGCATCTGACTGGCCTTGCATGGCTGCCAAGAGCACAGAGATTAGGCTCAGTTCAACTCCTGGGCTCCTAGTAGTTCGTAATAAGCTGCTTCCATTGACAAAAATACTGCTGTTAATTCTATAATTAGAGGCCCAGGTCATAACTTTAGACAGACTAGAAGAGGGCCTGGTGATTTGGTGTGGTGTTTGTGTGTCTGCATCCGCATGTGTTTGTGTGTGTGTACCTCTTGTCTCATATTTTGTATTTATTTACCAATTCCAGCTGCCTCCTCATTATTTATAATGCCCCTTAAAAAAAAGTATGCTAATGTAAAAACGTGCATTTTCAGCTCGCGCCTGATGTTCTACAAATGTATTTGTGTTGGGCTGGCCCGGGCTTAAGGTTTGTGCGACATTGTAGCCTATTTTTGAGACCAATGCATGGCCGTTGCTGTGGTGAGAGAGAGAGAAGCGTGCCTGTACCTCTCACAGAACTAGAATGAGATTCACGTTCTATTATCTCTCTCTCTGCTCTGATAGACATGAATGAGCCTACAACTCTCATCTCTCCAGCGTTTGCACTTCATCATTTATTTCCTTATGGAATTATTGCCACAGGAAGGGTGCTGGAGGTTCTGCAGCTGATAAATTGAAATAAATTTGCCAAAGTTATAGTTATAGAATTACTGCTGTCTGTTCAGAAATAAATTTAATCATTCAGAATACAACAGCAGGAGTAGGCCTATAATTTAGCCACAAACGATTGTCAAATGAACCGACAACCGAGATAAGGTTTTAAAATAGACATATCACACAATGCATAGCACAGCAGCACCTGTCTGGGTCAACATCCATCACCTGTCTGGGTCAACATCCAGCACCTGTCTGGGTCAACATCCAGCACCTGTCTGGGTCAACATTCAGCACCTATCAAGGTCAACATCCAGCACCTGTCTGGGTCAACATCCAGCACCTGTCAAGGTCAATATCCCACACCTGTCTAGGTCAATATCCAGCACCTGTCTGGGTCAACATCCAGCACCTGTCTGGGTCAATAGCCAGCACCTGTCTAGGTCAACATCCAGCACCTGTCTGGGTCAACATCCAGCACCTGTCAAGGTCAATATCCCACACCTGTCTAGGTCAATATCCAGCACCTGTCTGGGTCAACATCCAGCACCTGTCTGGGTCAATAGCCAGCACCTGTCTAGGTCAACATCCAGCACCTGTCTAGGTCAACATCCAGCACCTGTCTGGGTCAATAGCCAGCACCTGTCTAGGTCAACATCCAGCACCTGTCTGGGTCAACATCCAGCACCTGTCTGAGTCAACATCCAGCACCTGTCTGGGTCAACATCCATTACCTGTCTGGGTCGATTTCCAGCACCTGTCTGGGTCAACATCCAGCACCTGTCTGGGTCAATATCCAGCACCTGTCTGGGTCAACATCCAGCACCTGTCAAGGTCAATAGCCAGCACCTGTCTGGGTCAACATCCAGCACCTGTCTGGGTCAACATCCAGCACCCGTCAAGGTCAACATCCAGCACCTGTCAAGGTCAACATCCAGCATGTGTCTAGGTCAATATCCAGCACCTGTCTGGGTCAATATCCAACACCTGTCTGGGTCAACATCCAACACCTGTCTGGGTCAACATCCAGCATGTGTCTGGGTCAACATAATGGCCCTGTCTATTTTCTGGTAATAGATATGAGCAATACCTTTACAAGGATCAATAGCTTCTTTAAAAAAATGGCTTAGCTGTGGAATAGACTGTTCACTCTGCTACCATCCAGCAAACAATACCGGAGCATCGGCTCTCGGACCAACAGGCTCCAATACAGCTTCAACCCCCAAGCCATAAGACTGCTACATAGCCAGACTGCTACATAGCCAGACTGCTACATAGCCAGACTGCTAAATAGTCAGACTGCTTCATAGCCAGACTGCTACATAGCCAGACTGCTACATAGCCAGACTGCTAAATAGTCAGACTGATAAATAGTCAGACTGCTACATAGCCAGACTGCTACATAGCCAGAGTGCTTCATAGCCAGACTGCTACATAGCCAGACTGCTAAATAGTCAGACTGATAAATAGTCAGACTGCTACATAGCCAGACTGCGACATAGCCAGACTGCTTCATAGCCAGACTGCTACATAGCCAGACTGCTACATAGCCAGACTGCTACATAGCCAGACTGCTACATAGCCAGACTGCTAAATAGTCAGACTGCTACATAGCCATACAGCTAAATAGCCAGACTGCTAAATAGTCAGACTGCTACATAGCCACACCGGTACATAGACAGACTGCTAAATAGCCAGACTGCTACATAGCCAGACTGCTAAATAGCCAGACTGCGACATAGCCAGACTGCTACATAGTCAGACTGCTAAAGTCAGCGCATAGCAGCTGCAAATAGTCGAGACTGATAAATAGTCAGACTGCTACAGCCAGACTGCTACATAGCCAGACTGCTACATAGCCAGACTGCTAAAAAGCCAGACTGCTAAATACTCAGACTGGTAAATAATCAGACTGCTAAATGGTCAGACTGATAAATAGTCAATTAATGCTACCCAAACTATCTTGCACTGACCCTACGCACACTTTCTAGACTATACATACACAGCATATACACACACACTGACCCACAAAACCCCCACACATACACTACACACACACAAAACCCCCACACATACACTACACACACACAAAACCCCCACACATACACTACACACACACAAAACCCCCACACATACACTACACACACACAAAACCCCCACACATACACTACACACACACAAAACCCCCACACATACACTACACACACACAAAACCCCCACACATACATGACATAGAAGTAGATGAAATGCATTTATAAAAGGTCACCTTTTTTTTTTACGGAGCCCCAGGCTAATAATGTTCCCCATGTGTGTCTCTACTCTCCTGCTCTATGCTGCTATGATATACATGCAATGCTATAAAGGTTATTTTTTTCCCTCTCATGTATTCCGGTACCACAGGTCACCCCCGCCTCACGGTCATTTTTTGTTCCGGCACGTCCCAATTTACAAATAAAGCACTGTCTAAACATATTGTTGAGTTTTTGCCTTGGGACTCTTGGGGAATGTATAATTTTTTTTACCAGGTTTAACTTGTATTGTTCCCTACCTAGCCTGTTGGTCAACAGAGACCATGTGTTCTGTTTTCAACAAGAGCATTAGTCCTTGAAGCAGTAGAGTCACCATCTCCTTAACAAAGCATTAGCTCACTAATCCTCTCTGCCTTCTATTTT